>NC_085006.1:8708059-9070559 GCF_963854185.1 Sardina pilchardus | reverse complement strand
ACCAGCCAGCAGACAAAACTTAGATTAAGTGTATAAACAGCATTGTACACAGGGCTTTGAGGTGCAGATGGTAATACTGTGATTGTGACAGGAAATGGGCCTGCTTGCTCCGGCAGGTCAAAAAGACATGACGTCAGAGTTATAACAGAGCGGCTCTACAGTGCCATCCAATGGAGCATTGCAGCAATCTTGTCTATACATTGCTCTGGTCAATACATTGCTCTGGTCAATACATTGCTCTGGACAGGCTCAAGGGAATACTGGCCTCCCCCCTCAGAGCAGATCATTGGTCCTCCAATCTACTGTATAATGAACACAATTTTAACATTTGAACATTTTTGTTTTCACTCCCATTTTTCATGAATTGAAGTTAAAGAATAGCCTGGAAGCCAGCCAAACTTAGCCCCACCCACAACATTTGAGAAGATATGATATTTCTTTTAAATACACAAAAAAGGCTTAATTCTCTCAAATTGGGTTAATAAATGTACACTTCACTGAGATGATCCATTCACCCAACACGCGTAACACATCAAAATATGCTGATTAGAAAACAGGATTATTGCACAGACATCCCTTAATGGACTCGTTTTGTAAAAGCTTACTCTAAAATGTGCACTTAATCACAAAACACAATGCCAGTGAAGATGTTCACCTTATGAAAAATGTGAGCGTGTTGCATTTATATTTTTGCTCAAAATGTTAGATAGAATTTTATTTATTTCCCTGGGGAAACTGTGTGTTTAAATACGTATTCAAGTATTTACATAAAATCACTCAGTAAACGGCAATGATACATTTGGTTTGTCTGGTATTTTCAAAAAACATCTTACACACAGAATAATTATAATGAAAAGAGCTGACACATGTGTGGATGCACTATTACACACTGATACAAGTACATTTTACTGAGTGAGGTAATAGAAGTTTAACACACTCAAATGAAATTGCTACAAAATTGTTGTGTACAGTGTAAGTGTATGCTATAAAAGGTCCTATTTAAACAATGTTGAGTATACATTAGAAATATACTTTTTGACTACTTTAACTAATTAATCCAAGTAAAAACGTCTTTCAACTGTTGCACTTTAGCCTCTAGATGGCAGTCTAGAGGCAAAAGTGATGAACCAAGTTGATGCAGCCATGATATCAGTTACTGATTGGGTAAAGTTTTTGGCCTTGGTTGACACCCCCCAAAAAAAAACATCCAGCAGCAACAATATTCATATTAACTTTATTTTGCTATTAGAAAATTCTTATATAAAAAAAAAAAAAAATAAAAGAATATGATTGGAATGTGGAGCGGACTATATCACCGAATCTGTGCCTATCACATGAGGGAAATGGAGGAATCGCCAATGGTGTGCTGGTATGTGGACATGCTATCCATGTTAGGGAATGTGGTGGAATTTTGTGCTGTGATGTTCAGCGCTAACATTCCTTCCGGGCCCCCTTCTCCAGTGCCAGGGCCACTTGCATTGGCACTGGTTGAACCAAGGCCTTGCAGGTTCACCACTCTCTGCCAGCCAGGGCTGGAGTGGCAGGAGGACAGGGTGACGGGTGTGGTCGTAACAGTGTCTGGAGCCAGGCTATCGTCCTTCAGCTCCTCCCACAAATAACCTGCGCAGAGATATTTAGATTAACATTTATTTGTTTAGCCAATGTTTTCATCCAAAGCGACTCACAGAATTAGGATTAACATTCAAGTTACATGGTAGGTAAAGGAGACCTTAGGTAACAATAAGTTCTATACAAACATCATAAGACTGTTTGGAATGTCCCATGAGAATGCTGTAGGACTGCTACTGTATGTGTTAGGAGTTTATACACCTCGCTCTCAGTGAGAATGGTGAAAGAAAAAAATGCCACAACATAAACAGAGGAAGACTGACAGTACTATACACAGTAGGACAAAATCAAAGACAGGGGTGGCGAGAGAGAGAGCGGCGTTTGGCTCCCAGAAGGCCCCACTGATTGAGCTTGTGCTTACCGTACAGCTGTAGGTCTGTGAGACTTGGGTTGAGCGTGTCGATGTCCGTGCTTAGGTCCCCCTCCAGCAGCAGCTCATGCATGCTCTGCGAGACGCCTTGATTGGCCTGCAGGGCGGCGCTGTAGCTGGGCGGGGTCTGTGCGGGCAGGGGAGACTCCAGAGCGCCCATGTTGGAGGGAAAGATGGTGCCAGGCTGCTGTGTGACTGTGCACTGGAAGGGGTACACAGTGGAATTGTGGGGCTGGTATGGAGGCTGCTGGCTGGCAGCAGATGGAGAGTAGCTGTACAAGGGCTGTCTGTGAGAATGAGGGTCATGCTCCCTTGGCTGGGGTGGGCCATGAGATGAGACTGTGTCATATCCTTGTTTTCTCAATGCTGGGTATGTCTGTCGGTGGTTTAAGCGGACGGACGACGATTTTGTCTTGTCAGCTCTGTCCTCAAGAAGGTGATCTAACTCATCTGAAGAAAAGACAGAATTTGGCATGATTTAGAAATCAGAGGGATAGACCACTAAAGTCATACAAACACTGCGATTTGGCCCCAGACTTTAGGCCCAATTCAGGCTTGACAAAGTTTCGAATCAGGCTAAATTCCTGTCCTCCTGGCAGATCAGCATTTCTGGCATATTTGAAATTGTTGTTACGTGTCTTGCAGTGAGAGCAGTTAACGTGTACAGTGTGAGCATAATCATGACTGATTGAAATGTGTTTGAGTTACCATGTTGTAAACACAAATCGCACAGTGTCTGCCACAACCCCTGGCAAAAATGATGGAATCACCACTCTTGGAAGATGTTCATTCAGCTGAACAGTCTCAGTCCCACTGAAAATGTGTGTTGCAAACTGAAGAAAAGGCGCCATTCTGTAAAGCTGATCTGCCAACTGCTGTTTGATAAAGTTGAAACTTGACTGATGAACAACACTGTTCTACGTTTGTGAAGACTCTGAAAATTCAAGCAGTAATTAAAAAAACAGAAGAGGTGCAACAAGTTACTAATTATGATGTTTTTGTCAGGGTTCGGGGGAATGGACCCAAGCGCAAGACTCTTTACAAGGACAAACACCTTTACTTACTTGAAGACTATGAAACTTCACAGAATAACTTACTGACAAACAAAGAGACGAACCCACAAAGGACAGAGGGACGGGGGAGTTAAAATACAGACTAGTTAACAGAATGACAGGGGAGGGGACTGGACGAAACCAACAACACAGTAGGCGAGTTCATGATGGCGCAGCATCGAGCAGCACTTGATTAAAAATCTGTCCACGATGATCTAGATGGGCGTGTTCACGACTCTGCAGTTGATATCACATGGCCTTAACTTGACTTATCGCCAGAATGTTCATCTCTCTACAGAAAAATATTTTTGATAATGTAATAAATCCCTGATAATGTAATAACCCCGATAATGTAATAAAAAGATGGCACTTGAGTCCATTGAAAATGTAATACAACCTGATAATGTAATAACTTCCCGATAATGTAATAAAGTGCATTTCCCAATAATGTAATAAACGTTTTACTGATAATGTAATAACGTATTGCATTAACGGTAGGTTATTAAGTAAGCCTTCATTTTGCAGGTCCTGATAATGTAATAACTCCCCAATATTGCAATAAATTAACAGCAGACCACCCGTAACTGGGGCTCAAGTGGTGATACTGTGTAGGCAACTCTAGCTGGGGAACTCTAGCGCCACCAACAGGTCAAATTTGAACAGGCATGAATGTTTATTAACTTTTTACCTGTTCATCCATTTTTAACAATGTATCACTGGAACCCTTTGGCCAAGCCGAATTCAATGTATATTTTATGTCTTTTTCAGCCATATTGGATCTTCTGCCATCTTTGATTTTATCAAAAACCTTTAAAAGGCTTCTCTTGACACAAATGTTGTCTAATCTTTCAGAAATGTTGCCCAGATTATCTTTAGACCATGACACACGAATGCATCCAACATCTTCTTGAAATTCAAAGGCTTTTAGCTGTGACGGCCTATAAAACTTGCCGTTTTAAATTTGGTATATAGACTCATGACATCATCCTGGGGACCTGTGACCACTAGGGGGCTATATATTCTGTCCAATCTTTATGCAACTTGGCATATGATCTTCAGGGCAAGCTGAGCAAATGTGTCAAACAGCTTTTTTAAAAAAAAAAAAAAAATTCAAAACAGCTTGGCTGTGACATCCATCCAAATACGACGCCATGGCCGCAAAACAGGAAGTAAGGCCATTTCTCAGCTATCCTTTAACATATCATAATCAAACATGGTACATACTGTAGATTCATGAGATCATCTGATACCACAAAAAATGGTGACGTTTGACCTACAATGGCACTGTATTTAAACTATTTATTTAAATATTTATTTCTCCATGTGTATATGTTCACTATGTTCTCTGCCGTCACTGTCACTCCAATATCAGATCACACACACACACACACACACACGCAGGCACACACTCACACACACACACACTCACACACACACACTCGCACACTCACACGCACACACACACAGGTACACACACACAGATACACCCACAGAGAGAGAGAGAGAAAGAGAGAACACAAACAGAATACACAGAGATAACACAGAACACACACACACACACAGACAGAGAGAGAGAGAGAGAGAGAGAGAGAGAGAAAGAAACACACACAGAATACACACAGAACATGCACATACACACATATACACACATGCAAACACACATACGGGCACACAGAAACGCACCGACGCACACACACACACACACACACAGGCTATTGTACATCACACACACACACACACACACACACACACACTCACTTCTCAGCTCCGGTGGTCTCACACAGTGCTGCATCTCACAAAACTCAAAGATGTGTGTGTGTGTGTGTGTGTGTGTGTGTGTGTGTGTGTGTGCACTGTGCATCTCTGTGTGTGTGTGTGTGTGTGTGTGTGTGTGTGTGAGGTGTGTGTAGGTGTGTGTGTGTGTGTGTGTGTGTGTGTGCACTGTTCATCTGTGTGTGTGTGTGTGTGTGAGGGTGTGTGTGTGCATGTGTTAGTGTAATTATTTATGTACGTGTGTGTGTGTGTGTGTGAGGTGTGTGTGTGTGTGAGGTGTGTGTAGGTGTGTGTGTGTGTGTGTGTGTGCACTGTTCATCTGTGTGTGTGTGTGTGTGTGTGTGTGTGTGTGTGAGGGTGTGTGTGTGCATGTGTTAGTGTAATTATTTATGTACGTGTGTGTGTCCTGGTGCGTGTGTGTGTGTGTGTGTGTGTACTGTAGGTATGTGTCTGTGTGTGTGTGTGTGTGTGTGTGTGTGTGTGTGTGTGTGTGTGTGTGTGCTTGTCTGTGTTTGTGTGTGCGTGTGTGTGTGTTCCTGCATGTTTGTGTGTGTGTGTGTGTGTGTGTGTGTGTGTATGACCCTAGCATCCAGCACCCAGAGCAACCCTTCGCTTAATACCAGGGTATACAGTCCTGAATGTACACATAAATCCATTTATTGTATAGCCCCCCATGGATGAAATTCCACAAAACTTGGCATACTCCCAACTTGGCATACTCAGATGAGATGTTACTTCATAACATCTCATCTGAAGATAGGGGCAATTAAAGCAATATTGCATTGCATTTTAAATTCCAATCACAAACGACTGGTTATAATCTAAGTTGATGCAGGCTCTTGAGACCAACATACCATAAACATTTTGTCATCCTCGGTGCCACGGTTCAGGTAGTTATGTATGCGCGGGGGTGGAGTGACCCCCGGGAACGAAACGAAATATTTCTAGCTACGCTAGCGGTGGTCATAATAAACATGTTAAAGGGTTGCTGAGAAATTGGCTTACTTCCTATTTTGTGATCTCTATGTCTTGTTTGATTGGCTGTCACGGCCAAACGCCCTTGAATTTCAAGATGTTGAATGCATTTGTGTGTCATGGTCTGAAGATCATCTGAACGATGTTTCAAGAAGATTACAAAAATTTGTAACAAGAGAAACCTTTTAAAGGTTATGGATCAAATCAAAGATGGCAGAAAATCCAATATGGCCGAAAAAGACATTAAATATGTGTTGAACTCGGCTTGGCCCAAGGGTTCCAGTGATACATTGTTTGTTAAAAATGAATGGACAGGTCAAAAGTTAATGAACATTCATGCATGTCCAACTCAGACCTGTTGGCGGCGCTAGAGCTCTCCAGCTTGCGTTGCTTACACAGTATCACCACTTGAATCCGAGAAATGGGTGGTCTGCTGTTAAATTATTAAAATATTGGGGGATTATTACATTATCAGGACCTGCGAAATGAAGGCTAACCTGATAATGTAATAACCTCCCGTTAATGCAATACGTTATTACATTATTGGTAAAAAGTGCATTATTGCCCATATTTCCCATTATTGGGAAATGCACTTTATTACATTATCGGGAAGTTATTACATTATCAGGTTGTATTACATTTCCAATGGACTCAAGTGCCTTTTTTATTACATTATCGGGGTTATTACATTACCGGGGATTTATTACATTATCAGGTTCTACAGGCACATCTGTGATTTGTCTTTTTTTCTGAAATAAAACAGCTGGATGAACATCCTCCAGTTGTGGTGATAGCATCATTTTACCCAGGGTTGTATGGTGTAGAGAACAGAACCAATGCTAGAACCTTTTGTATTTTCATGTCCCACATAAGCAGAAATACAAAAATCCAGGTTTGAGAGATGAACGAGACTACAGGATAGGCTACCTGAAGCCTGAAATGAATCCTGAAGTTGACTCAATAGTTAGTTTTCATTTGTGGTTCCTTTACTACTACACTGCCCTTCAAACTAATGAGCAAATCCAACAAAATGTTGTCCCATGGACCACTGCTGTAAATAAGTTATTCCAAGGGTCAATTATTGGTAGCCACCAGAAGCTGCTGTACAGTGTATCAAATATTATATAACATTGTATGAAATGACAGAACCTCACTATCCAACACAGCGACAGCCTTTGATACATTTGATCTTGTCAACAGAGTAATCATGATTTAATTTTTTTTTTTTTTTCAATCATGATTTCATGTTGGCCAAAAGATGTTAGGAAAAAGATATTGAGTTATATAGAGATATAGAGTTATCATACTAAAACTGCCTTTATGATGACTGTATACTCAGAGGACCCAATCTTACAAATCTTGACTTCCAGAAAGTGTTGATGAGATCAGCTCGGAAAACAAATATGGATTCTCACAGCAACATGATTGTGTTTTTGTGTTAAATAAGTTATTATAACTGCTTACTGTTGCTTGCTTACTGCCTAATTGTAATGAGAATGAGATGCCTCTTGTTGTATTGTTGCAACGGAGATTGTCGTGATTGGAGAGCAGGATTTTGATGTCAACTCGGGTAACTCAGGGTACTAGATTTCGGCATGAGCATAAAATCTGACCCAACTTTGCCTTCAAGTTATTTTTCCTGAGTCAGAAGTCGGGATTTCAAAATATGTCATGAATGCATTAGGTCATAAGTATATTTGCAAATGGCATGTCTGCCTTCAAATGCCTTCTGCCTACAGGGCAACTATAGCAGGGAAGGATCAGCTGTACTGTGACACATCACAAAAGGTTTTACTATCAGTGCAAAATTATATTTCATCCTTTGTAGGGGGAAAAAAACAATCAATATATCAATCAATATATGGACACCACTGTGGGTCATTCATTTGGTCCTACCAGGCCGAGCCATGCTCTTGCGGATAGTGAGGGGGTCCTTGCGGCGCCATTTCTGCAGCTCCTCCTGCATCTTTTCCACCTTGGCGGGGTTCAGGGCCCACAGACAGCCTTTCCGGGAGGCATGACCGCTCTTGTTGTCCACTTTCTCGAAACACTTGTTTAGGGACAGATTGTGGCGGACAGAGTTCTTCCAGCCATCAGGAGCTGTCTGATGAGTTGAGATGAGATGAGATGCAATGAAATGAAGACCCGGCTACATTACAAAGTTATGCTTTGTTTATTTTTTTACATACAGCTGATGATCAAAACACATCAAAGTCAAGTTAATAAAACAAAAAGAAAATCATTTTTTCAAGTATATTATTTTACAAGTATATTAAGTGCATTACAAATTAGTACATTTTGGAAACATTTTGGACAGGATTAGTCCTATTAGACAAAAATGACTAAATTGCTAAAGCATTCACAATCTACATGTTTAGCATAGGGGTACAGGATTTGTCCTTCACTTGGTGCTGCTACCATACTATGCAAAGTAGATAAAGTGTACATCCCAAGCTTCCTCCACCCCCTACTCCTGACACTCTGATAACCTCAATTATGAACCTATTGTTTCACACCCATTCAAGTCCATACGCAGCACACTTGCTAACCCAGAGCTAACTTGCAATAGCCTGGCTCTGCCTTCCTACATACTTGCGCTCAGTTTTCATTTGACCTCAGAATGTTGTCTGGGTCTGCGGTATATTCGTGGGTTTTCTGAAGACAAAAATGTCCAGATCCAATCAGCGAACAGAGAGAGTAGCTGAGAATGATGACATTGAGGTTGTGCACTAGTTTTGCACTAGTCATGTCACGACCAAACGTTAGCGATTGGTTTTGGCAGATCTGTACGAGAGTATGGTAGGACCAGCTACAGTAAACTTGCAATGCAAGTTAGCTTCAATTAACACACGGATCTCCTTATATGGGTAGAGATGGCAGCTTTGGTTCCTTTTTGTAGGTGAACTTAAGCAGTCTATTACTCTACGGAAATTAGCTGTAGGCCTATGGCCAGGTCCTACCAAGCTCTTGTACATTTCATAATGTACAGAGTGTCTGGCCACTTTCCATTGCCAAGCGCCTCTGGACATTTGGTCGTGACATAATGTCATAGAGTACAACTAAAACTAGCGCAAAACCTCAATGTCATTGTTCTCAGCCATTCCCTCTGTTTGCTGATTGGACAGGTAAAGTTTCAGTATTAGAGTGAGAATGACTGGATTATTTCCCCTCTGGAATAGAAGTACTGCACCATATAATTTACCCGAGACAATAGTTGTTTGTATGAGCCTAGGATTTACACCCTTCTTCACCTGTTCATCTTCAATAATGCCTTACTTGAGATTTACGGTCAGAGAGGCTTTGGGCTGGCTCCACATACAGTAAAGCACAATATTGGTGTTGGGCAAGCAGCTGCCTCAGATAGCTGGCAGAGCCGGCTGAGACTGATTGGCTACCAGTGTGCTATACAGTTACTGACTTTTACCTTGAAATACGGGAAGTGTTCGGTCATGAAGCTGTAGATCTCACTGACAGGCAAGCTGCCAGTCTTGCTGCTCCTCAGTGCCATGAAGATGAGAATGCTGGCAAGATGGATAAGAGAGTCACTCTATGAATTACATTTGTGTGTATAAAGGGCTATGGTACGCATTATGATCTGAGGGGGCAAGATTTTGTAATGTTATTCCTGCTTAGAAATAGTCACTTTAACAACATTTGTGAAGATTTTAAAAATATATATATAAAAATGTTGCCTGTAGGCAACATTGTACTATAATGGAAAATGTTAAACTATGTATGTTTTCTTATACAAAAGAATAAGGCATATTTGTTTAGAACATATTTTTATATAGCCAGAGATCTAGAAAGCAGAAATGTAGTTTTTACACCATAATATTATCTATTTCTTGCATTATCATATCATTTTCACCCGTTGCCCACAGGCAACATTGTACCACTGTGGAACACTATCATAATCAAACCATAATATGTTCAAATCATCATGTATATTATTTTAAATGACTATTTATTGAAATTACAAGTAGAAAAAATAATTACAATGTTAGCCTATAGTTATCATTCCTGGTGTGAACAGCCAAGTGTCAATAAGAGTGTTTATTTTGTGTTAAATAAATACATGCTTGCCCATGTACTTATGGAAGCCAACAAACCATGCTGCGCAAAATGTGGGGGTGTTTTTCTCTGTGGGTGATTGGTATAATGATTTACTGAGTCTTTATGATGGAAAGGATGCATACACTTTCCCCAAAAAATGTTTTCATCTCACAAAATGGGATAGACTCTTTACCTTCTCACTGTCTCAAATAGAATCTAATCTGATCAACCGTCTGGTACTAGTGTCAATGGTCCAGGGGGCATGGAGATATCCTTTCCACCTGACAGCCTCCCAGCTAAACTATAACACTTGAATTATAATTTAAATTCTTGCATACTGCAGTCATTGCATAATGCTGAACCAACACCCTGAGACCACATACCGTATCTGTCTGGGCAGAGAGTCAGAGAGTCTTACCTGTATGAATAGATGGGTTTAGGGTAAAGCTGCTCTGTAGTTTCAGGTTGGTTGGTATTAGAGGAAATTCTGTCATAGGGATCATAGGAATAATGAGACCTTTGAATCTGTTCTCCACTTGTGAATACATCTGGAAACTGGAACTGAACCACACACACACACACACACACACACATACAAAAGAGATGTCATGATGTCATTGTTTTAACTGATTTAATCTGAAGTATAGGCTAAACATTTTTATAGTATAAATTAAGAATGTAATTCCTTAGCAAAAACAAACTTTACACATTCCATTAGAATGGCCAAGGGACACAGATATTATTGAAATGAACATAATCAGAAACCAAGCTCACCTGTTGGAGGGAGCCACAAGTGCCTTGGGTCTGAGAGCAGTAACTCTGAGGATTCTCAGCCATGCCCTGCCATACACACACACACACACACACACACACACACACACACACACCATTGTAGGGAGGAGCTGGTGATTTACTGCAAAAGCTCAATCATGTGATCATTATCTAAAAGGGTATATTAAGGACATCTGAACAGCTGTCTGGTAAGTCTTGCTATACATAAAGTGCCCCTGGCCATTGTGTAAGTCAAACTAGGAGCTAACATGAAAGCTGCAGCAGCAACCTTGACACTAGCTCTCTAAGGTGGGCCCTGAAGCTAGCCTCTGGCTACAACCGATAGGCAAAACATATATAAAAATGCAAACTGTTGTTTCAATTGAATGGAGGCATGATTAATGCAGTGGTTACACAAGTGGTTGCCCTACTGATTCTTTTCAAAATGGCTGGTGTGAAAAAGGAGTGGAATACAGGTGTCACTAGTTGCACTAGTTGCACTGCACAACTGGGTGATTCACAGCGGAGTAAGCTATAGAAACAAACTAAGAAGCCAGACTGGAGCACACTGATTGAATTTGCTGTCTTTCCTAGTGCAAACAAAAACAACTGATGTTCAGAAACCATGTCTGATGAAGAGACAGTGGTGTCAAAACATTAGTCCTCTTTGTTTTAATAGGTCTCTGAAGTGGATACAAAATACAAATTAAAGACAGAGTAAACCGCACACTCTGATCTCTTATGTATTACTACTACACATTATATTATCAATATTATATGATCAAGGTTGATAGAGGTTGAAGATAAAAGAAAATACAAGGCCATTTTCCTAAAAAAATTTTAAAAAGTAAAAAATACATTAAAAACAAAACACAGTTTTGAATTTGAAGTATGTCCTTTATATGCATGTATCAGAAATACCGCTCATCACTGTCATGACCATCTTCCATAGTCCCCAAAATGCCCAAAGCTCACCCAGCAGCGTGCAACCAATCGCAGACGTATCATGAAAGAATACCATAAATCTCACCATGAATAAGGACGTCTGAGGGGTCAAACTGTAGGGCAGCCATGGGCCTCGCTCGGCTGCTGCTGTTGTTACAGTCGACAGCTGGTTGCTCGTCCTGGACGTCTCCTCCTCCTCCTGGACACAGGCGAAGGGGGACGAGCTGAGGGGCATGCTGCCCTCGCTGTACTGGCGGCTGTAGGGGTGAAAGTGCCGCTCCTTGCCTGACTCCGGGGCAATATCAGTTCCGTCTGTGCTGTGCCTGCGGAAGCCCTCTGACGCTGACTTGGGTCTGTAGGTAACACCTTCCCTCTGTGGAATGGACAAAGACCATGGAGTCGATGCAACATTTGGCTGTTTGATTTTAGCTATCCAGAATCCAGCATGTATACTTAAATTAAAAAGAACAGCACATTTCTGTGCAGGTATGAGTGCACTGAACAAGCTAGTGACCTTGGAGTGCCAAATGGCATCAACAGGGTCCAGCTGTTCACAGCCCACAAATTTGGGTAGTTTCACCAACAAGGTAATCAGATCATGTCTGTGTACTTGTACCTCAACATATCTGAAGATGTTGGCTAACTGTAGGCTATGTTGTTATTAATGATTAGACTTAGGAGGACCTTGGTAGTTGACCTTGACAGAGCAAACACATCATTTGTTGACATAAAACATGTTTTAGTCATTATCATCCTCAAATTGATGTTTCATTTTAAATCTACGCCAGTTCATAACAATGCTACCTGTGGGCAGAAAACAGGACTGTGTGCGCACATTTGACTAAATTGTGAATTAATTTTACAAAAATTAAAATGAGAGCACTATTTAGTGAAACATGTGCACGATTTACTGTGCTCACAATTTATAGGCTGGGTGAACCCTGCCTGAACTTATGGTGAATTTGGATTTCGCCCGGCTGCTCAGGCTGGAAAATAGCTATTGGTGCATTCCAGACAGCATTTAAACTAGTGGGACGTGGGACGTGGACCTCCAACTACGAAAGGTGCACTGGAACGCCTGTCGAAGTGGGACTTCCTACTCGCGAACTCATAGGAGCTCAAACTGCCCCGACCTCAAAAAAATTAAGTCGGAGGATTATGGCGGCGCCCATGGAGACACGCTCCGTGAGAGGTAACTTCAAGGAATACGCTGTAAACTTTAGGGTACGGTTGTTTTAGACATGGTAATTAACTTGTTCTTCATAATTATTATGACTTAAAATTGTGTCAATAAAGAATACAACATATTGTTAAAGTAACGTTATAACTTTATACAGTTAACCTAGCCTAGTATGCTAAAGTTACGGCGGTATGCTAACGTGAGGCGGTCTCCCATGTTAAACCTCCCACTCCAAAATGCTTGGAACGCTTTGAAGTGTGAGGTAGGACGTTTCAGGTAGGGTACGTCCCATCCCCCACTCGTTTGGATGAGGTCTGGAACAGAGCATAACTCCTCTGTTCCCTGCCAAAAACCTTTGACTCCAATCAGAAACTAGCTAATCCAAAAGACGCACCGGATCGTTGGTCTGATTGGTTGAAGGACTATCCAAGCGTAAAGAGTCGGCCATTGATCACGCCTCGTGTGCAGCAGAAACAAAGCGCAGCCTCCCCATACTATAGTGGGGCGGCTAAGCGCAGATTTTCACCAGAATCGATCACTTTGCGATAAAAGCATGAAATTTGGTACGAAGGCTCACAAAGGGGGTCTGATCAGATTTAGGACCGTAGGCGCTCAAAATTTGACCCCTGGGGGTCATGGCAGCCATTTTCCAAAATGGCCGCCAAATATGGATTTTGTAATGGGAAAGTGGATTAAAAGCTGCCAGAAACATAAAATGCAATAACACATTTCACCATAATACATGTAAATATGAGCACACTTTCACATAGAAGGTCTTTAAACTTTAGAATATAAGATAATGTAAAAAAAATTCAAAATGACCACCAAATATGGATTTCATGTCAAAATTAGTCCATGGGCCAGATGAGATGTCGGTAGCCTACCACAGAAGGTGGCAAAGGTTGAAAAGATACATGTCTGTAGATAACAGATGATAATATTTAAATTTTTATGATAATAACCCTTCTGGAGTCACAGCTAAATTAGTGTTATCAGCTGTTATAGTTAACCAACCCATTGGAAAAAAAATAAATGTTTTGATGCAGGTGTCTATCTTGCTATTGGCCTTTGTTAAAGACTGATTTTATAATGTTAGGTATCATTTTAAAGAGGACAATCTGAGCTTTCATTCAAATCCTTTAGTCAACACTTTGGACAAATACAGCCGACCCTGGAGCTCTTCAAACTTTTAATTGCACACATTTTCCTGCCATTTCTGCCTAAATCATATTTTTTCTTTTAATCATGTGGCATCAGGGAGCATCAGAGATACAAAATGCAAACGCTGAAATACTGGCATGACTCTCTGGAGTCAGAAAATGTATAAATACCCATATTATCTCATTCTGAGGTGGTGATTTTCAGCTTTATATCAGGCATGCCGTTTTGCCAACCTCTGAGGTTTCCTTTGCTATTGGACTCTGACTTTAATTTATACTCAACCATCTTCTGGGCTTTGTGTTTTGTAGTTTTTGCTCTTGCTGGTCCTGTCAGTACTGCCTGACCACTTCTATTTGATCTGCATCTGTTGCCTGAGCTTCAGACAGTGACAAATGTATTCTAGTTTGTGTGAAGTTGAACATAATGTCTTGTCCATAAAGAGGTTGAGACTAATCCAGGGTCAAAGCTGAAGCTCAAAAAGCCTCAAGGCAGGGCCACAAACACTGACCCTGGTGCTTCACATGAAAATGAATGGTTTCTTTGGTTATAGAATTGTTGGCTAGTGCAGTTACCTGCCATCTCTCCGGAGTTGGGTGCCAAATCACCATGCTCACCTAGGACAGCAGGTCCCTCCATGGTTCGCCATGGGGGGAAAGCATACAGCAAGCCTTCGGCCATTCATGTGCCAGAGCATCCACTCCCAGCAGAGCATCTCAGTCAGGGAAAACCACTTCACACAGTGTATCATCTCACGCAAGGCAAAGAGATCAACATGAGCTTTTCCGAGCTCTGCCACACCCCCTCCACCACCAGTGGGTGAAGACGCCACTCCTGATGATAGGGTACCAAACTCTGGTACATATTTTATAATGTACAGAGAGTCTGGCCACTTTCTATTGCCAAGCATTGACTTCCTTGAATGCGAGTACTCTGTTGATGTTTAAAACTATTGAATCTGCCCAGAGCCACACTGGATATGCCATAACCATTTGCTAACGTTTGGTCTTGATCTTGGTCTATGTCATTCTCAAACTAGCCCATGAATATACCGCAGACCCAGACGACTTACTGAAGGGAAAGAAAAATTGAGGGGAAGTACGTTGGAAGGCGATGCCAGGCTAGTGATTGGGGGCCTCTTGTGAGCATATCTGCTGCCCTGTTCTGTTCTCCCGGAACATGAACTGCATGGACTGAGAGGTGACACCTCGCCCATAACAGCCAGCTTTTCGCCAAACCACATGGCAATTTGAGATACGTGCTGATGGGGGCGAGGTAGGCCGCCAGCGCCTCCTCCAACTCGGGCTGCTAAGTCATTCCCTCAGCCCCGTGTAGGGCAGAGAAAGGCCCAAAACCCTGGACAGGTGATTGCGCTGAATAGGGTTTCCCCCAAGAGCACTGCAAATGGAAACATGAAAACATGCAAATGGAATGTGGGTCCAGGGTGGAGATGAACAGCCCACACTCATTCATTTGGGCGGCCTCGGACATACTTACTATTTTGTGATTTTATTCATTATCTTCAGAGAAGATGTTTATTCTTCTGTCTTCCGTCAGTTGTTTTAAATCCTATTCTTCTGCTCTCGGACCAGTGGCAATAGACGTCGCTGAGGAATGAAAGTGTGTTTGCTATTGGCTGTGCCGTGTAATATTTAGCCGAGCCATTTCGTGCCAATAGAACCTTAACGGTACCTATTGGAAGACTTCAGTGGTGATCATGTGGTCAAGGAGTGTATTCCCATTGATTAACGCTGAGTATTTTGACTGATAGAGAACCGTTCATTGTCATGTGAAGCACCAGGATCAGTGTTTGTGGCCCTGCTTTTTAAGTTAATAAAGGGGAGGGTCAAAACAAAGAATGGCATACTGGACCATACTGGACCTCACTTGCTGAACCATCTAAAGCCTGCTATGAACCTATTGCCTAGCCTAGAAATCTAGATGCACCCTAGCGGGCAAAAATATTTTTGCCTAGCGGGATGGTCTAGGGTCGCACCATTGAGGCCAAGCCTGCGCTAGGCTCCAGGCCAGCCTTGCCAATCAGAACGCTCCATCTGTGTACGGAGTCCTTCAGCCCGCCTTCGGCTTTCGATATTGACGCCAGGGGGCTGGACCATGCGTCCTCGTTCGACGAGTTGGGTGTGAGACCATGTTGTACAACCATAGAGAAAACAAAATATGGATGAGGTTAACGAAGCGCGTTCGTTTGAATCAGCTTTGGAAGAGTTAGACTTGGGCTTTTCTTTGAAGGTTGAGCAGAAAGAAGCACTCAAGTCATTCGTTTTAAAGAAGGATGTATTTGCCGTTTTGCCGACCGGCTACGATTGGTCACAAATGCTGGCCTATTACGTGCAGAGGCAGTTTGAAAGACAACTGTTCATCCCACCCACAGGCTTCAGCTCTGTGAATGGTTTGGCTTGCCAGGCTACTTATTGCCTGCAAATGTACAAAAAGTTGTATTAAACAATGCAAATACAGAGCAGCATCACTGCAGTGTACTGCTTTATGTTTCTGTGAGTGAGAATATCAAAGAGTGTAAAGCTGTGATCATTTCTTTGCTTCTTGACCGAGACAAAAGTGGTCATTGAAATCAGCATGGAATCTTATGTTATCATGTTATTAATTAAATTATGTAACTATTCAAAGCTCAACTGCAGAATAGTTGAACTACTGGTTCTTTGTTCTGTTTCTTGTTATGCAAGCTTACATTAAAAAGACAAAAAAAAAAAAAAAACGCCATATTTGGTGGCCATTTTTATATATTTTTTAAAAACGTATCTTATATTTTAAAGTTTAAAGGCCTTCTATGTGAAAGTGTGCTCATATTTATGTGCATTATGGTGAAATGTGTTATTGTATTTAAAGTTTTTGGCAGCTTTTAATCCATTTTCCCATTACAAAATCCATATTTGGCGGCCATTTTTCAAAATGGCCGCCATGACCCCCAGGGGTCAGATTTTGAGCGCCTACGGTCCTAAATCTGATCAGACCCCCTTTGTGAGCCTTCGTACCAAATTTCATGCTTTTATCGCAAAGTGATCGAATTTTGCGCTTAGCCGCCCTACTACTAATGTTCAATCTTAAAAGACTGATAGAGTCTTAGTATGGTGATAGCCAGACTACACAATTTATTAAATGTATGCACAATTTACTAGCCTAGAAATCTAGACGCCCCTAGCGGCAGCAAATGTAATTTGGCTGGCGGGGCAGTCTAGGCACGATCCATTGAGCCAGGGAGCTGAGAACCCCCAGCACCAGCGGGCCAATCACAGCGTGTATAGAGTCGTGGGTGGGCTTAACATAATGGTGACTGACATGCGACCAGAAGTTGCGACGGTAACGCGTCCTGTTATTCGAAAACAAGAATTTGATTCGTTAAGCGTTATCCTATTGCGCGGAGAGGGAAGGTTACGCATCCTGCTACTTGAAAACAAGAAGATGATTCGTTTAGCGTTATCCTATTGCGGGGAGGGAATTTGAAAGACAACTGTTTATCCCACCCCTCCGATTGAGCCCTGTCTACGGTGAGTGTCCAGACCCTACATCTTGATGTGGGTCTGGCTCGTCAGGCTAACAATTTACTAAATTGAGATTACGATTTAGTAAAAGATGCGTACGTTTTCTAGTTAAATACACCAAAAAATATCTTGCAATAACCCTCCAGGGTTCCGAAGTTCTCAAACCGCTGTAACCTGGTTGTGTTATAGGGTTAGTGAGTCAAGGCCATGCAAGTGGCACTCCCACATCCCGTCTTACCTGCCGGAGATAGCTGTCCACCTTTAGCTTTGTCTCTGGTCAAAACATGTTAGCCTTGTCTGTAGTCTATATGATTATAAGCTATACCGGACATTAACTTGTGCATTCGCTCTATCCCTAATGCCACTAAATTATGTATATGCTTACTGTGCTACTCTCAAAACTTACTTTAGTGTCTGTCCTTCTCAAAAGTTTAGACAGAAGAGTGTTTTAGTTTTTACTAAGTAGTGCGCTCATTTTACTAAATTGTGTTCTCATTTTAATTGTTGTAAATTGAGTGCACAATTCAGTAAAACGTGCGCACAATATAGTTAAACGTGCACACAATTTAATTAAATGAGCACTCAATTTAGCACACAAATATGTAGTGTAGAGACTTATTTGCCATCGCCACTCCAACCGAGCAATAAAATTGGTCAGTTCCAACGTGATAGCACGCCCTCACTCAGTGTAGAGCTGACCGACGCTGATTTTGACGTGCACAGAATATTTTACGGCGGTCATCCTTTTGCTCAAGGGCCCCTGGGCATGTGCCCAGAGAACCCATTGGTTAATCTGCCCGTGGCCAAGGAGGTGATGTCCTGAAAAGACACTTGCCATCAAAACTCGCAAAAGACCTCTCGCAATTTCTGCCTTGCGACAGAAATCTGTTCTCTTATGTTGAAAGGGAAGTGGCAGGAAATTAATTCAGACAGACAGATGTGTAGGAAGAGAATTAAGAAACAGAGAGAGAGAGAGAGAGAGAGAGAGAGAGAGAGAGAGAGAGAGAGAGAGAGAGAGAGAGAGAGAAAAAGAGAGATTAAAGCAAATTACTTTCTTGGGTGTGAAGGTTAGTTGACCGTGGGCCATCTGTAGCTGAGGTGAGCTTAGTGTCTCCAGACTGCGAGTGTTGCCAGGTGGAACCTGGGAACTGGCCGTGGCAGTGGTGGAGGTTGCGGCTGAGCACACAGAGAGGCACAGGAGCTCCGTGGACATGATCCCAGCCACTGTGCACCTGCGCCAGGCACAGACAGAAAGACATGTTTATACAGATCATGCTAATGTTATAGGCACATTTGAAATGATGCTAAAGTGAAGCTGCTGTGCTTTTTGTGGTTAAAATAATCTACTTCACTAAATTCAGACAGAATGCTCACACGTCTAAATATATTTAATACTGATGCTTGTGCAGAACATCACTACACATCACTACTAAACTGAAGTTAGCTTTTTTGTAGAATCACTGGAACTCTTTGATTGTTCAACTCACTTGCTGCAATGTGCTACAACGAAAGCAAAAATGTCAGACAGGTCAAGAGGTTGTTTTTGCTATTGTTGTTATTTTGTATGTGATCAACAATTTCCAACAACTTCCTTTTGTAACTGGGAGCAAGAAATGTATCTGAAGAGGCCACTCTTATTCATCTGTCCTCACTCCTCATCTAACCAGAGGTGAGATGTGTCATTGGGGTTCCTGAAAGAATCAGCCTGGAACGATCTCCAGCTTTCTCAAAATACATCCTCAAAGCTCATTAAATTCCCCAAGCAAACCATGAAAAGTTAGGTCACACAAAGCCAGATCTTGCATAAAGGGGAGCAGGGGGAGGGGGGCAGGTTAACACCCTGAAACCAAGACCGTTGTGTTTCCCCTGGTCCCTCTGCTTCGAAGCACTCACTTAAGCAGAAAGATGAGATGGCCTTTGTGCTGTTGACGTGACTCGACCGATACCCCTGGCTGAAGACCCAAACCCCGGGTCCCTCCCCCTTTCAAGTGAGGGAGCCAAAAAGGAAAATAGCTGAGCACAGAGACGGGATCTGACTGAGTCAGGCCGCTTCAGGCGAGAGATGAATGGTTGAGCGGTTCAGTTCACTCCTTGGTATCTCCTATCGCTCGAGCTCGATCATATTTTGCTTTGTCTTGCTCCACACAGGCAGTATTTCCTTACTCATGATACACTGTATCAGTCTTGAGATACATAAGGAAATCAGATCCTGCCCGTGATAGAAAAAAAAATCAACAAAAGCAGCTTTTGTCCGCTTATGGACAGTTAATTGAGCGTTCAACTTGTCCTTTCCCACTGTTTTGTCAGCACAAAATACCCTTAAATGCAAGAAAGGGAGAAGGAATAGAGAATGAGCAATAAAGACAAAATGTCCTCTCATCGCCTTCAGTTATCTCTCTGGTATAAGAGGATGAAACTTGGCAACAGATCTCTCTCTCTCTCTCTCTCTCTCTCTCTCTCTCTCTCTCTCACACACACACACACACACACACACACACAGACACACACACACACACACACACACACACACACACACACACACACACACACACACACACACACACACACACATAAAAGGCATTAAAAATGGGATGTTCTATTGACGGTGTCATATTTCACTTCACACTCATTTCTTCCTCTGGTCTCGTCCCACCTTGTCTCCAACATGTCTCCACAATCATGGCCAGCTCTGTTTCCTCTGCTCTTGTCCCAGTGTGATGGATGTGTCTAATGGACTGTGTCCATCTTCTTTTACACTTTCATTCATCACATAATTAGGAGAATTTCACTCCGTTTGTCTTTCCCTCTTTTCCACAGGGATTTGAATTTGCCCAGATTGCTCCAAAGGCAGACAGTCCACACATGGAGACGCAAAGTATGGAACTGTGCAGAGGTCAAGTACATTTGTACAAAGTGTCACAGGAGAATTCATTAAAGGTGTTTTTGAACATTCTTACAAAAGATTCCATTATCCAACAATTCAAGGCTCTAAAATTCGACTTTCAGTGAACCCAGATATTCTTTAAAACTTTAATTTCAATGACTCAACATAAGGGTTAATGTGTCATTCCTCCGTTGCAAGAACTCCACTCACGTTTGGTAGTTCCTATCGACTTGAAAATTTGAATATAACTAAATTGCAGAATCAATGGCGTGGGCTTTTGCCAGGATGATTTGCATATAGTACTCGAAACTGGGTCAGTGAGTAGTGATAGCTCAGATAAACACGAGACACCATCAGCTGCCAATTGTGTCATCACGTGAGTGTAATTACAAATCGGGAAAACGTGAGCGTGATGTACGACATGTCAAAAATGGAATGCTCCTACTGATCTGATTTGCATATAACATATATCAGCTGTGCCAACTATGCTCTCAATTGCTGAAGAATGTGATTTGCCAGTGTTCTTTCACATGCTTGATGTCAGTACGTCAACACATGGTTGTCCCTATACTACCCCTTTACATGCCTGTACTGGCACGTGCTGTGTGTCAGGACCCACAACAGGTTACGGGGCACTAACTGACACACACACAAACACACACACACACACACACACACACACACACACACACACACACACACTACTTATAATGAAAATGGCAAATAGAGAGGCTTCTTTTCAGCTCCAAGCACTCAAAGCACTTTACCTTTCATGCCTTATAATTCACCCATTCACACACACACACACACTCCAATTACAGTCATCATTATAATATTTAAATCGCAATATAGAATTCCGCATCTCTGGTATGGTATGGTATGCCAATCTATGAGCTTGTCAGCTCCTTGGCACTGCTTGCCGTTAAAGTGCCTATTTGCTGGCCCTGATCTCACCTGTCCCTGTTCCTTTATATTTCCCCATTTGTAGGCCCATGCTTGCAGAAGGGATGGACGGGTGGCAGGCGTGTACCCTTTTGCTTTGTTTCCTTGGTTCGTCCTTACTCCTTACTCCTTATGCATCCATTCACTCACTTACAAACTGACTGATTGCTCACACTGACATGTTTCCTTTGAACTTATAGATTACTTTTTGTTATAAATAAATTCTAAACAAATTCTAAAATAAATTCTAAAACGTGCATCCTCCTCTGTTTTGTGACAACTTGGAGCCCGGTCGATCCAACGTACCAGTTTAGTAAGAGGGTACCCCGATTGTCTGAAACTGATGAAAAAGGACCAGCTCCGACTCGTGACAACAACATTATATAATCACGGTGCTCTGGGTAAACACTAGCAATGTTGGAGACTCCATTTTCTGTATTGCAAATCAATGTAGCATCAACGTGATTTTAAAGCACTATAAGGTAAACAAACTTGTGTTGCCTTCACAAACATATCTAAGAAAGGTATCTTTTGGGCCAGGGTTATACGCCTGACTGAACCACGTGTCCCAGATGTGTCACCATGGTTTTGAAAATAATAATAATAGAAAATCCCCTTGTATACCTTACAGCCATCTGTCAACATGCTCTACAGAGATTATGCAAAGATAGAGCGGTAAAACATTCTCCTTTGACCTTTGTCACTTGCTATTGCAGCTGATCTAGACATGATGGGAAAGAAGGCAGTGACACAAACAGTCAGAGGTAGATCATCCATATGAGGAAAATCCACTCTGAGAATGTTACATTATGGCTATGAGAACAACAAGGATTATAGTAAATGTGATGTTTTACTTTAATGTTTTCTAAAATCTATGCACGTGCAAGAACATTCACCTCTCAAAGCAGGTCTGCATAGTTCACTTCTCTCCCTGCTCTATTTTTTTTATTACCTCCTCGTTCCTCCTTGGGCAATGTGCTGGCCTGAGGGACCATTGAAACCATGAGAGAACAACCTGTTGGAACAGGCTTCCAGCAGAAGTCATAACTGAAACTTCTACCAGAATATCTTGTCAATAGACTAATAAGAGAAAGACTAGCGCTTCAAAAGCGACTTCGTCGGACATTGGCGCCCCGAGTTCAAACAGCCTCTCTTGGGCCACGGTCTGTGCTGCTGCCCTGTCACTGTCACAAGCATGACTCGGCTGGAACAGTTCAACAGGCACTGCTGGAGTGTCAGGCACTGATGTAGTCACACATCTAAATGTGACGTGGGGGTCTAAGGTGAACAGTGCGGTGTGCAGCAACACGGCTTATTCCAGCACAGCTGCATGCAGATATTATGTAATATGCTTCTGCATCTCCCTTTGCGATTAGGACTGTGAAGAATATATCTGTCTAAAAATGCACTTTCTGGATATCTACGCATGCATTTGCTCCAATAACCACCTGAGGGACATATCAACACAGTGCCCAGTTTTCCACAGAAATGCACAAGCAGCCATTGGTTATGCAATAAAATGTCATAGATACACAGATAAATAAACACACACACACACACACACACACACACACACACACACACACACACACACACATGCACATGCATATAGACATACATGCAGACAGGCAAATGAATACAAATCATACGTATTTACATTACAATATAACCATATATTATATGAAAATATATGGCAAGTCAGGAGAAAACATACCACTGTCAGCCTGGGTACCCAATGATTGGTTGGAAGTCCTCAGTGAGAGATTCTTGACAACAGTCCTGAAGGGAGGCTCTCTTTCAAAGAGTGACAGACAGGAAAAACAACTGACTGGTGTGGAGTGTGTATTTATGGATTACTGTGTGTGTGTTGGGGTGGGGGGGGGTGTATCTCAGTGAGTGAGACAGGAAAAGAGGGTGAGCAAGTGAGAGAGAGAGAGTAACTGTGTGTGTGCGTGAGAGAGAGAGAGAGAAAGGGAGAGAGAGAGCGAGAGAGAGAGAGAGGAGGGTGTCCATACTGATGTATCCTCCCAGTGAACCTCCCAAAATGCTGAGATGGTTATTTCAGTGATGTTGTAATCAAACAGAGCAAGGACAGGATGAATAAACCAAATAAAACTTTTAAAGGTTAAATAAATGATCTCACCAGGCAAATGCGCTCAGGAATACAACATTATCTTTGTGACAGGACTGTATTATTGTCCTGTCTATACACCACCTGTCCAAGTATATGACATTGAACTTTTTTTTTTCTTTTTTTTTTTGCACCTCTGGTTAGACGCAAACTGTATTTCGGTGTCTTTGTACTTGTGCTCTGTACAATGACAATAAAGTTGAATCTAATCCAATCTACAGTAATTGAGCATGTTCTTGTGATATTGAACAACATGTCAGACATCAGTTTGCTATATTATAATGTTCAGAAAATGAAATTGAGTCTGATCAGTAAAACTTCTGTTGTATTCAATAGGGCTCGGGATCGTGACGTGAAAACTTTGCAGGCAGCCATATTGGCAGCCTCACTC
The DNA here is from genome assembly GCF_963854185.1 of Sardina pilchardus. Classification (NCBI taxonomy): domain Eukaryota; kingdom Metazoa; phylum Chordata; class Actinopteri; order Clupeiformes; family Clupeidae; genus Sardina; species Sardina pilchardus. The sequence continues at coordinate 9,046,787 of NC_085006.1, read as the reverse complement.
CTTAGTTTACTATGGATTACTATGGATTTACTCCCGCCTGTTAGTGTGTTCCTGTTACTTAATGTTTGCCTTCTTGGTCGTATGTTGCCGTGTAGTGGGGTGTAACAGCGCAACCCACGATCAACTCACGAATCGCTAATACTATACATTTTCTGCTTCTTGTCTTCTGCATCTGAATGAATGGATTATTACAGTACGTTCGGTGCGCTACCAACAGCAACATGGCGGCAATATTCCTAGAACGCAACGCGTGTGCCCGAGCCCTAATATACGGGTTACGCATAGTTAATAAATATAGCCTACATGCATGATACGGGTTACGCATGCATGATTGAACATTCCAAATTACACCTGCCAAACACACTTTTGCCAAAAACACTTTTACTTTTTTTTTCTGTGTGAACCACAAACCAAGAACCAGTTGCATTCCAATACGCTACTAAGGCGGCATCATACAATGTGTTAATAGCATGATTTATAGCCATTTTGGATGGAAGTAACAATTAACAAGTACAATGACTGTTATTCATATGAGTTCTTCGTAAACGGGCGATAAAATTTAACGGAGATGAGCTGCCTGTCAGTGTACACAACCACATTAGATTAATTCACCAGTGATGGTGGGACTATAAGGGCCTGGGGCCTAGGAGAGAAAACAGAGTGGCGACACTCCCTTAAGAGACCGTGGAAAAAAAACGACAGCGCTTTCCCGTGCTAGTTTCCGGGTTATGGAAGTTTTGGAACTTCAAACAGCCATATCTCTTGGTCAGTAGTCAATGAGTTCATTGATTACACTCTCCAGCATCCAGAAATATATACATCCCACCCTCCTGCGATTCAGCCATTCAGCACAGGGGTTTTTTTTTGGAACTTTTGATCATGTGGCGGCAACATCAGAGTGTCGCTCTCTTTCTATGGCTCTGCTGGGGCCCACAGAAACTCTACAGTATTATCCGGTTGTAGTCCGATGTCACAGAGCCCAACAGCAGTTTTGTCAAAAAAAACATTTACTAGCACAGCCAGCCGGTTTTCACAACTCGTAAACTTTGTCACCATCACATCCATTTTAGTGAGGGTAAAACAAAATTGTAAAAAATAGTTAATTGTATGATGTCACAGTCTATGGAAGCAGAGAGAGGCCACATCATGTCATTACTTTTTTCACCTTGATCTCGGTGAAACAGCCCAATTCATTTGTGATGACAAGAAAAAAATGTATGATGACTGCCTCTCTCGGCTTCCATAACAGATCAACAGAACAAGTCACAATGCATTATCTGATTATTTACTGTCTAAAACACAATACATACTGCGAGGCCATAATACAGAACTTCCTAACTTGCAAATTCAATCATATCTGTTTGATAGCCATGGTACCTACAGTATGTTTAGACAGTCATGATACAGTCGCTCCTAAGGCAGCGTTTTCCTAAATTTAGACAGGAAAGACGTATTACAGAAATCTCCCAAGTCACCAACATTCTCAAGAAATATTCCTAACTTTAGGATGACCCATAACATATGATGATCGATAGAACTCTCCTATGTCAATGTATCTCAATGGGTGTACTGCTCAACAGGAAGTTAGGCCACAAAGCATATTGCACGGAACCCCTTATTGCACGGAATAGGGGACTTTTAGAGGACTTTTATAGAAATAGTTAAAAATATATATATACAGTATAATTAAAATTGGGAGAGATAGAGAGATACAAAAGTAAGAGAAAGTGAAGAAAGAGATTAAGTGAGAGAAAGTGGGCAAGAGAGAAGTAGCCTAAAGGGCTACGTACACTGGCGCCGACATGACAGTGGCTTACTCAGCTTTCAACATTAATTAGCTTACATTAGATTCCATTGCTCTCAATATAACGCCACATCACACTTTGCCGTCACTACCATGAGAAATTACGATTCAGTTCTATTTTGCCGACACTGCTTTGTAAAATCCATTGTTTATCCAGGTTTTGCCATGAAAGCCGTTGGTGCTGATGTGCATGGCCAAGTGACAGTGAACTCATGTCGTCGGTGGTGACCGTGGAACACTGGGCTTAAGAGAACCATTTGAATGGAGACACGGAGGAAAAGGTTCCTTTTAAGTGGCTGCAGCCAATTAGACTAGAGCAGATGCACTGATTGCACTACAGACCCTACTATGTCATAAAGATTATGTTAAGTTTATGGCAGAAATGTCTTAGTTTTTATCTCAAAAGTATACATTTCACAAAAATGAGAAGTCAGGTAAAAAAAAATAAAAAATAAGGTTCAAGAGCTGCACATCAAAATGTGAAGTTTCTATGCTACAGTTAGCGTATAAGTTCAAGTTTAAGTTGAGTTATGCCCTGGAGGAATAATACAAAGAAGAAGAAGCCACCAAATAACAACACAGTTCACAGTTCATTGCTTTGTATGCAAATGTATAAATATATAACTAAATATAACCATATAAAACTAAATAACCATAACCATAACCATAACCATATATATGTGCCTCTGTTAAGGGATATTTGCTGAATGTTGGTAAAAGTACGAAGTGATATCTACTGGAAATATTTGTAGCCTATTATGTTCATTACACCGTCAGTGCACCATTCAAAGCTGACGTGTGCCCCCTTCTGTTGTGAGTTCTCACATGAACAGCTGTCTGGAGTGCCTCACAAATCGGGTGAGAAAGATTGAGAGGAATGTGTTTCTCTCCAGAAAGCTGTGTGGAAGCTACCTACTTAATGAATGCTGACTGCACCACTCCAGGGTACAGTATTTATTGTAAAAAAACAACCATATAGCTGTCGTCGCTGAGAGAATGTAGCCTATTTAACCCCACATTAAAAAAATCTTGCCTTACCTGTATGTAGCCTACTGCAGCAGATTGGATCCTGAACAGACCCTCTGATATGGGCCAGGGGTGTTCTGCAAATACCAGATTCGCTCTCACTTACACATCAGAACCCCTGTTAAGCACGAGTTGACTGTGTTATGACACTGACAGAATCATTCAAGTGCACATTAATGATGCCGGACTCCACTATTCGCTCAGAGCTTAGTCTCCTAGTCAGATGGTGACCATGGTGACCAGTATAGCTGCATAGAGAGGCAATGTTGGTCCCTGTTTATTGTTTTTATTATTATTATTATTATTATTATTATTTTTATCAGTTATTTGTACTAACATTAGGCTGACCTCTTTGAAAGGATTTGCCTTCTGGTCACTTGGGTCAATCCAAACTGACGAGAATACATGTCTTTGTAATCCCACTGTGGACATGGGGATTGAACCCTGTCATTAACTAGTCACACAGGAGAATGAGAAACACTCGTATTTTATGATGCAAACTAAATAACAACAGTGGGCATTCAACAATACTCTTCACATGCAACTGTGAATACAAACGTACAGTATATAGATAGGCAATACAGCAGCTTAAGTTTTTTTACATTATCATCATCAGTATGTCCATCAAAAGATAAAATACAACTTGATAGACAAATGACACACACAAATAATAAAAAAGCTATTTAAGTCAAGAGAAGTGGCAGAGATTTACAATAATCAATGTAATTTATGATGCAGATTTTTGTCGGTGGTGTCTGTGATGTCCAAATGTCATATTTATGTCATATTGGAAAATCAATTCAAACAAAATTAGTTTCCAGCTAAACAAAACCAATTTGGCTATGTCTTGGATCCAAAAAAGGATCAAATACTTTCTACACATTTTAACAGTTAAATAACTGATTGACTGAAACAAAATTGAGCACAGTGACAAGGCAGATGTGGTCAGACTGGCAAACTGCTACAACCTAAACTGCTTCTTAAAGGTGCCCTCACCCCATAATAACATAAAACATATGAGATACATATGGATAAAGTCCAGAGATGAAGCCGGGGGAAAAGTTTCCCTTATATGAGCACAGACAAAGTCGTTCCCATGGAGTACAACACCTATAGGAGCAGCAGAGGGACTTATGGGTCCAGAGTGCAGAGGCCCCTCAGGCTTGACTGAAGCCAACAGTTCCCATGTCTCAATTTAGCTGTGCATAGTTTTGTAACCCTTGCGCTGCTCTTCCCCTCTTCGCCCCTAGGGGAAGCAGAGTGTAGGTTGGCTCAGGGGTTTGTTGTGGTTACGTTGGCCCATGTTGGAAACTCTTTCAGCTGGAACATCGCCACTCCCCAGGTGTTCAGCGCAAGTTGGACACACAAGACACCCAACAGGTTCAGCGCAAAGCCAGCCTTTGCCTGGTAAGGATAAGCACAACAGTTACAAACACACAAGTGTGCGTGTGTGTGTGTGTGTGTGTGTGTGTGTGTGTGTGTGTGTGTGTGTGTGTGTGTGTATACATATATGTGAGTGTGTGTGTGTGTGTGTGTGTGTGTGTGTGTGTGTGTGTGTGTGTGTGTGTGTGTGTGTGTGTGTGTGTGTGTGTGTGTGTACGTGTGTTCTTCTAATTGAGTTCTATAGCCAGAGAACTAGCTCAAGTGTTTTACCATGTCTAAGACTTTGAGGTTCCCGTATGAGAAAGCGATGGCGTTCGGTGGGGTGGCCACTGGCAGCATGAACGCCAGGGAGGCGCAGATGGTGCTGGGCAACATGACGTACAGCGGATGCAAACCAATGTTGCTAGCCTAGGGATGGACAACACATTATTGTATACCAGGGTTTACATGATGCATTATGGACAGGAGGGGAGACTTTCCACACTGGGCCCCTCATTCATCTCCACACACACACACACACACACACACACACACACACACACACACACACACACACACACACACCAGCACCACCTATAGAACATAACAGACACCATTACGTGAGTGTTATTAATTAAACAGAATAATAAGATAATAACAAAATGTCCTACAACCAGACGCCATTTTCAACTGATTTCTGTATACTGCATATGAGTCAGGCCTTTCTCGCGACATCACCATCTCGGTGCCACTCTGCCCGTGTTCTCTCACCATGGCGCCCAGTATGGGCAGGAAGAGCGTGGTGGTGGCAGTGTTGCTGGAGCACTCTGTGAAGGTGGCGATGAGCAGGCAGATGAGGAAGGCAATAGCAAAGTCGGGGACATTCTTCAGGGGCTCCAGGCTCTGACCGAGCCACAAAGACAGTCCAGACGTCTGCTCAGAGGCGCCATGGGAAGTCCAAGTACAGAAGGGTCAGTGAGAGAAATGCAACGTTGCAAATGCAGTATTGATAATGGTGCATAATAAACGTTTTGAGATTGTCCTCACAGAGACAGAGCATCAAGACTTATCTGACTGTGTTTTCACTCATAACTCAATGTAAATAACTTACCTCAAATAGTCATAAATGACATGAACGGACAAAAATGCATGGGCCATAATAGTCATATGGCTTTGGACTAGAATCTTCCAAACTGACAGTTCGTGGCCCTATGTGTATTTACTGTAGTGTTGTACTATTAGTGCTGAATTATCCACTGTATCACTGTAAATGCAGTATCACACAGTGTTTATCAGAAGAGAGGGAGAGCATATACCTCACTGCCACGGGCCAGAGCAAAGCCACCTCCCAGCAGGAGGAGAATGTTCCAGGGCATCTTTTCATGAACCACCTCCCAGTTCAGCAGCGCTGGTGGAGCCTTCAGACTTTCGCCTGCGTGATAAATCACAGTCAGTCATCATCAGCCCCTTTGGAGGTGAGAGAACTGTTCGGGGCACTTCAAAATGATCCCATTTGTCATGCAAAGCATTCCAAACCCAGTCAGTTCACAGGGTAGTTCCCCTCAGCTAAATTTGTAGATCTTTGCTGTTCAGGAAATCTCAAAAGGATTTGGATAACTTGGGCTGTAGTGATAAGATAATCTGAACATGTCTTGTTTCATTTAGGAGGCGGTTTTCTGAGATAATCCAGGACACAATTGATAAACAATTTCAATCAATTGATAAACAATCTTCTCATATACAGTACTGTATGGTTACCACTGCTCAAGATGACAACAATAACAGTCATACAGACAGATCCACGTGTTTCGTTCTTTTTAGAACAGAGTGTGAAAAGATGTGTATGAGAACATTGTATAGTTTCTAAGAAACGGTTGTCTGGTAAGCAAATAAATGCGAGCAGTGGTGAGAATCTCTCCAATGTAATTCAAGTAAAGTTAAGTGGTGTCCTCCAAATGAATCCTGGTGACATACCTCCAGGTCAAAGCTATTTTTCAAATGTAAGTAATCCTAACAGGCTGCCTTTGTTTGGTAAACAGAGCACTTGACACCATGACAAAGTGAATCGAATATGAGCTTTTGAATATGAGACTTAGAGAAAAACATCTGTGGGAGATTTGATCTAAGCATTGGAGAACAATTAAGAAAAGGAGTCACTTTACTGGACACTAGAAGAATTCTGAAGATCATTTTTTGTATGAGCAAAATCTCAAAGTCATACCATTCATATCACCTGTTCTGCCCCCGAAACATCGTGGCCTTTGTGAGGGAATGATGAAAAAGAGCAGGGACATGAAAATGGCCACAGTCCCATCAGAGACAAACCTGAAACACAAGGCGCCAGACCATTAACAATTCAATACCCCCATGCATGAGTCACATAGGACAAATGTGATTGATTGATCCTCACTTGTGATTTATTAGAACCCTGGCACGAAATGACCTCTGGATATGCACAAGATAGAGTTACCTCATTGATAAATAGCACTTACAAAGCAACTCAAGTTATTTTTTTAGAAATTGGACATACGGATATTGATGGGTCAATGACTAACGTCCCTACGCAGCACACAGACCTAGACTGTAAATGTTTCAAGTCAAATGTGTATGTTATCTCTAAAAAGGCCTGTTTTTCATGACTAAATGGGGTGGGGGTTTACTTACTCTTTCTCCTGGTTAAAGAGCACTGTTGCCCAGCCAGGCATGAAGCCAGGCTCGCGCGTGAACCACAGTAGAACCAGCAGCACAAACACCACCAACACATTGCCCTCAGCAAAGGATATGCTGCCAAGCTTCTTATATTCATTCTTCATCACTTGGTACGCCGCCCTGTCGCCATCAGATTTGGCACCGCATCCAAATGATTGCTTGAAACTGTGGAGTCAGAGAAAATGTACAAAACATGTACAATGTTCCAAACAGCCAAGGCCAAAACAATGTTGTATACTGGATTGGTGTCAGAAACATTCTGTAAAGTTGAAACTCAAGGACACTGTCAGGGTATTTAGCAGTGCGATTAGATACGCATACAAAATCTCCCAAATATCTGGGTATGGCATGTTTTTTTGGGCGCTCTGGGCAATGTCTGATATCTCTACACACTTTCAGTCAGTCTGAAGAAGTAGAGTATGCGTGTCATGCTTGACAACATACTGTATAATTTGTGTGAGAGCTTCAGATTGAAACCCACCCACTGACATTCGACTACGTACTTGAATCCCAGGTACATGATCTGAAGCCAGAACCAGGCGATGACGAGCATCAACAACATGTTGGGAAAGCAGAATCCAAACCAGCTGGCAAAGTTGATTATTCCACCATTGCCTGGATACAGTCTGTATATAGTCAGGGAGAGAGAGAGAGAGAGATTTTAGTCTTCAATAGAGAAGAGGCATGCAACAGGTTTTGGCATGTTCTTTTGACGGAGCGTATGAAAATATCTCACTCATCCATCTGTCCCTTGAGGATAAGGTTGGGGGTGGTACCGGTGAGGGTGGCAGTGCCCCCGATGCTAGCCGAGTAGCACACACACAGGCTCATGCCCTTGGAGAGGTTGCTGTATTTCTGCTCGCGTTTCTTGCGTCTCTCCTCAGCCAACGTGTATCCATCTTCTACCACTTTCTCTGAAGGCAAACAATGTCAACATTAGTCTCCTCTGACACACCCAGTGACTGTGAAATCAGAAAAACGTGAGATCCGAGGAACACTAAACTTTACCCACCAAACTGCCCATCAGCATTTCATTATCTTTTACCGAGGGAGAAGATGATTGACAAGACAACGATAACTGACTGTGACCTCAAGTGTTTTCACAGCGGAAAAAAGAAATCAGAAAAAACTGAACGTCTCTGTTCGCTAACTATCCACCTGTGGTGATGCCCTTGGTCTCGTCCATCTGGAAGCCCTCATTGGTCTGTCCCCTCTGCAGCTCCAAGTCGTCGGCCTCTTCCTCGGTCTTCTGGAGCTGGGCCAGCACGGCGTGGGCGATGGGCAGCATCATGGCCGTGGAGGCCGTGTTACTGATCCACATGGACAGGAAGGCCGTGGTGCCCATGAAGCCCATCATGAGGCTACAGGCCAGGAGAGGATGGAGGAGAGCAGGACAAGGAGAGGAAGGCAAAAGGAAGAAAAGAGGAAGAGGAGAGGGCATGGGGGAAATAAGGAAAGGGACGAATTGAGTTGAGTTGAGAGAAGGAATGTACGGGGAATGGAGGAAAAAACAACCCATTTCAGGACAGGAGAGGATTATTGGAGAGAAAAGAGGAGCAGAGGATCAGGGTACACAGAGAGGAGGGTAAAAAGGACACAAAGAACAAACAAACAATAAAGGACTCCTCTGAGCAATCTCAATCTCCTGTGTAGATAAGATAGCAGCCACGTACAGAGCTGGTTTCACCCCAACCAGGAGCAGCACACGCAGAGCAATACGCTTGTGTAGGTTCCAGTGCTCCACCGCAATGGCCACCAGGAGACCCCCAATGAACAGCATGTTGGAGTCTTTCAGATACTGGATAGACACCTAAAGACAAGTCACATTGTACATGTTACTCATCATAAGGCAAGGCAGGGTAAAAACAAAAAAAAAAGATTTGAAAAATTGAAAGAACACAGAGAAATAAACCATTTAAAAAACCTTATCATAATGCATATAAATCATTTGTAAAGGAGACCCCAGAGATAAAGGCAATGTCCTGCAGATAAGATACCTCTGAGGCCTGCATGATCCCCATCAAGGGGAAGAGGATGACGGGGAGCAACGCCGTGACAGCCAGCGGAATGCACTCCGTGCACCAGTACAGCGCCATCAGGATGATAGCAAAGCCGCACTTGGCCTCCTGCAACACAAATCTCACACTTTAAGACACAATGCCTGGAATTGTCTGGTAAGAAGGCAGCACTTTGCATACAAACACGTTTAATGTACAGATGCTTCACTGGAGGAAGGGACTAAGCCGAAACGTGTCTGTGCAAAAACATGTTTGTATGCAAAGTTACAAAGCACAAGTTACAAGTCATACTTTGACTGTAGTACAAGGTCACACCTGGGAAAATATAGAGGCGAACAAGTTTGAATCGGACTAAAAGCTATGCTTGAATAGAAACTCAATTATAAATAATATGATTTTATGAGATGTACTTAGAACACTCTTTATATGCAGCTGTACTGCTAATCATTGTTACTGACGCTTTCATTTTAATTTCTCAAACATGCTTGGCCATCTTATTTATACTTTCTTTATGATCTTTTCACATTTTAGATAAAAGCATATGACAGTTATTGTGACAATTACTGATCCATTTCAGCAAACGAAATCTATTCATATTCATCTATTAAATGTAAAATACTAGTTATACCATTAACAGCCACATGTCACACTTAGTTGCAGCTTTACAGTCATTTATTTACATAAAAAAAGTTATTTGGGTCTTTCAAAAGCTTAAGACCTATAACTGTGACTTCTACACAAGACAGAATTTAAATAATACCAGTGAAGACTGCATAAATAAGACCAGGCCTATTTGCCATATGCTGTTCTACCACAACATCTGTTTAATTACTATGATGTCCTACCATAACCCCTGATACTAAATCATGATTAGCCTATCACCTAATACACAAACATTCAAAGAGAACTAACACAATAACAAAGACTTGTTAACCATGCTCCTTCATAATAGTTAAACTAACTAAATGCTAGATCTTAAATCCCTCAGAGGTCTAAAATTGAACAAGCAGGTAAATTAATAGAACATATTCAGATAATGTTGTTAATTAGTAATCTTCGGTAAGTCTCACATGAGGCACATAACAACTTTTCGATCATGTTCCTGCAGGACATATCTATATTTTTTAAACAAATCAGTGTTTGTTATTCAAAGTGGTATATGGTCCTACTTACCGGCCCATCAATGACCAATGGTAAGGGCAAAATCACAAGTGGTGTGACAAAAATGATGATGAAATTGCGATATTGCCAGAGCCATCTCAAAAATCCTGCCATTGCTTCAGCCCAATGGATGAATGGAGAAAGTAAGTTCCCCAAAGAAAAATTTAATTAACGGATGGAAAAGGTTTTATGAGATAATTGAGGATACAGCCACACTATTTAAAGAGAGCGCACCAGATAAAGTTGGGGTATATATAGTGCACTCATGGCAGAATTAAACATTAACCAAGGGGCGCTGATAGATAGAATGAACAGTTTGAAAAAGGGATGAGAAGACAATAGAGACAACGGAGGAATCAGATTGAAAATGAAGAGAGGAAAAGAAGAAAACGATGAGTCTGGAGAGAGTGTCAAAAACAAGCGCAACAAAAACCCCAAAAAATCACTATGAAGAGGGGGTCTGGGGTTATGCTTAGGTCATAAAAGTTTAATGACTGTGGCATTTTTTTTTCAATATTCCAAACAAACTATTTAGTGTAGAGTAGGCCTAATCAGAAAACGACACTGGCTATTGTTACAATATACATTACTATGTAATTAGGTTTACACAATAATGAGTCTATCCTTAATGTCTTACTCTACGGTTAGTCCAACTTTAATGTGCATTTTATATACGGCTCTGAACTTCTCTGCTGGTGTGTCCACAGGGCAAAGAGCAGTCTCCATAACATACATGACCCAGGAGGCTTGACGGAATATTCCAGGACAGTAAAAATCATTCTAAAGGTGCCACATGTCAGGTGCCACAGCCAGAACTTGGCTCTACACTGAGCACACCCATTATCCGGCCCAAGTTACATAAAAGAGACTGTTTATTGCCTCAGACAACCTTGGGTTGTTGTGAAGCAAGCGCTCAGCAAAAAAAGTGGAAAAAAACCTGAATAAGTTAACTATGAACCATAAAAGACAAAAAGAAGGAACCAATTACTTTAGTTTCACAAAGACTTAAATAGTATGCTTAATCTTTTTTACTTTGTTTAAATGAAAATTAAAGTGTAGACTATCTCTTTCTTGGATTTTAATTCAATGACAGGTTTAGGTAAATTTAGAATTACATTGAAATTGTAGGCTTACACAAGTTAGCATTGCTCAGGAGCCAAAAGAGTAATATGTCCCAATATATAGGCTACTGTGCACTTCTCTGTGAAAAAAAATCAGCATGTAGCTAAACCAGGGAGTAAAAACAGAATGATAATCATTTTGGTTTCGGTCTGAGCAAAGACATTATTAGCCTAATATCCAACCCACAGTGCAACTGCTTGACATAGGCCTAGATACTTTGAAAAGGCAGTTAGAAAGTGTTGGATATGAAAATCCTTTTTATCATCTCATAATAGGCCTAGCCTGTTAAATGCTACAGGTAGACACTGATACAAATCTGACTAAATCAAATCTGACAATTCATCTCATCTACATGAGTGGAACACTGTGTGGGCAGATGACTTTCCAAGCCTATGGACTTTTGAACAATTTTCAGGGATAGGTTAATTGGAACAATAGGCCTAAATACCAATATTGACATCTAAAATTGAAAATAGTGTTTTTACTACGGAACAAGTGAAATTGTTTTTGTTCCTAGTTTCAGTTACGTTCATCCAAAAATGTTGTTTCTGTTTTTTTGTTTAGTTTTGTTTTGGTTCTTTGAACCGTTTCTAATCCTTGATTTAAACACACCAAGTGCAGAGCATTGTGTGAGAAACGGCTCCACAAGAAACCTGAAGGCAAGAACCAAAAGTCATGGCATCCGGCCACAGAACTTTCAATCCATGGCAGGTTGTATAACCTGAAAATCTGAGGGCAATTGGCATCAATTTGTGTAAAGGCAACAGCAGTACTGTTGGCATACGTTTTTAACAATACATATAGTATTTTCTTTTAAATTTAGTAAACTGCATCTAAAACTTCCAAAAATAGATACATTCTGAATTTAACATCAAACTTTAAGCTTAATGTACGCAATGGTTGCAACTGCACCCCTTGGAAATTGGGTCCATTATTGTTATAGTTTTCTGCAAATTACATTACACATAATCCTAATCCTCTCACAATTGTAATATCATATTTGCATTAACTGTGATTCCAAGATTACACGTATTTACAATACAGCTTCCTAACTGAAGGTGCTAAACATTATCGTATGCTTTCGGATTCCATTCACCATCTTCAAAAATTATCTGGTCTATTAGTTGAGTGAAAAAAATCTTATCTGAGACTCACATGGCAAAACAACAAAACTAAAGTCTCAGTATTGTTTTCAGAGTTGAGTAGTGACAGTTCAGAGAATATTTGCCAAGCCACTTGTTCAGAAAAAGGAGTTAGGGTATTTCTTTTCTATTCCAGGATGGAGTTATCTGCGAAAGATCATGAATCATTCGTGAATCATTCAGGTGAAGGACTACAAATACAGGGGACAAATTCGATCATCCAAAAAAGTTAATCAAGGGCGTTCTACACAATGATCTTTAAATTGGATTTGGGACGACCAGTGAAATGACCTTTATCTTCTTAAATATCAAAATGGTACTGTTCTAATTCACTGTTTTCCATTTGTTTTATCTCATGTATATGTTATTTTTCATCCAGAGAAAGATTCACTCAACATCAAGGACACAACTCAAATTAATCCAACTTTAAGCTCTTCAGCCAATTTAATTTACTACTGATAGGTCTTATGTCTATGGTACCACCCCATAAAAGGTTGACCTCTGATACAAACATTTAATGGTAAAGATATGTTTAATGTTGGATACTCATTGAAATAATAAACATTAAACTACATGCACAAACCAGAGACAAACAGGTTTCTGAACACTTATGGCTGAAGGCTCCTTTAACTTTGTAACTCACAGGCGTGAGTCCAATAAATATTGTGCTTGCTGCACAGAATATAAACATGTGACATCATCAAATACAGAAGGTATACACTTTACTTTCAAATGAATAAATATTACATATAGAAGCAGACACAGTGCATGTTGGCGAGCTACCTAAACACAGATGCATTTGGTCAAAGGACACATTCATAAAATAAATGTATCAAGTGATTCAAATATTTGTCAAAGGCAAACTGCCAGGTGCCAACTGTTTGAAACAAAAAGCATACAACTAATAGATTGCTGATAGAAGCACAGGGACAAGGTATATATTGAAACTGTATGTTTATGTTAACCTTAGATTAGGCATCCTTAATCTTTCAATGGCAATGGTTTTATAAACGTTTAATCACAAATGGAGGAGTGAAAGAAACTATGAAGATGAGTTCTTCACTTGCGGAAAGATTTTCTCACATTCACCAAGATTCCCCTGAGCCATAACAAATTAAAGGTTACTGCCAATGTGTTGTTGCCCAACTATTCGGTGCAAGCTATAACCCGATTCAACCGCTGGCAACTACTTAAATCAGTTTGACTGAATGACTAATTATGATCAAGGGAAACCACTGACTTAATGTCAACGGCACAACTATATCATGTCGTTAATGTTAGTATCTATTTTGCATGGATATGCTATCACGTTCACCATGGAGTAGGGATACACTGGAAATGATTGATGAAAGGTGACAATCCAAAACAATGACTGACATCATATTGTGCAAATGTCAAAAAGTATTACTTTAAATATGGCTTGCAAAAATAATTACTACATGTGATGGGATGTTTCATGCATGGTTCGTCCATAATTTCACTGATATTAGGCAACAAACTGTTTGGAGAAACTTTTGGTGAGTTTTTAGAATCAGTTGTGCATGACAACTCAGGCACAATGGCTGACAATGCAACAAACACAAACAGGGTGAAGAGAAAAAAATAGGCCTTCTGAAAACCATATAATATGAGAACTATGCTAAGACAGAGATAAAAAAAAAAATGCACATTAAATAAAATCTCAAAATAGAATGAGTTCAGTCCCTTTCATAAACCGCTGACAATAAAACCATCCTAGATGTTGTCACTCCATTACATTCTCACTACTTTATTATTACTTATGGGAGTAACCGATGCAATGATCACAGAACAGCCTGTTTATTTCATTCATGTCCTGCATCATTGACTTACTCTGTGTTGTTCCATACAGCATGTCTTGGACAGACACATTTGAGTGTATACCGTATGATGATATAAGAGGTGTATTGATCACTGCTGTGATAAATTTTTTTATATAACTGTATATGCCTGTAGGTACCATCTTTAAACATATTAGTGTGAAAACTGACTTTCAGGTCACAGCTGGGTCATGCAAGTCCTGAAGCTCTCTGCGTGTCACTATGATATTTTTGTGTCATGTTCTCTTTTTGAGGCAACTGTGATTTACTGGTTCTGGTGACACTATTTCCACAGTGGGGAGGGGTAACATAGGGCAGTGGAAGGGAGGCTGGTAAGGCGGTAGGTTGTTTCTCCATGAAGGAGTGTGCTGTCTACTCTTCAGATGGGGAGGCGTCTTCTTTCAGGACTTCTTCAGGGGCTTTCTGGGCAGGAGTCTCCATTTCTTCTGCCTCTTTCTCAGTCTCTGACTGGCTCTCCAAGCCCTCACCTTCACTTTGGAGACTGGAGCCCTCGGTCTTGGGTGTCTCCTGTTCAAAGCCCGAGCCTTCGCCCTGGGATGCTTCGCCCTCGTATATGATGTCCTCTGGGTCTGGGGCAGGTGGGCAAAACTCCTCATCTGGCAGAAGCTGGCGGAAAATATTCTCAGCCAGCTTAATGGAGAAGTCGCACCCTAGGGTCACGTCAGGGCCAACACAGACGTGCACGTTGCTGGGCAAATCAAAGGAGCCGTTACTGCCATTGCCGTCCATCCTGGAGGTGTCCAGCATGTTGAAATACAATGCCCACAACACTGTCGGCTGGCCACACCTCTCATCGCCCTCTGCAAGTTCCTCGCCGGGGCTGGGGGGCACGTAGAACATTCTGGAAATGAGGGGCTCTAGGTCCTCCTGGGCGGTTCCTTTGGAGGAGCAGGTGAGATGCACCAGGAAGGTGCCAGGCATGCAGGTCATGGAGGAGGAGCAGAGCTCGACCATGTGGACCGCTGAGCCGCCCGGTTCTAGAGGAGGAACCGTCAACAGGGAGATCTGTTGGTCAGAATCAGCTGGCAGCACCGAGCGGTCAGTGATGAGGACTGCCCTGGAGATGAACCTCTTCTCTGTGCTCTTCCACTGCTCTCTCACAAATCCGTCCTCCACCACAAAATGGCTGCAGCTGATTCGCTGGCCTTGGGTGTCGATGACAGCTTTGCAGCTGTTTGTTTCCTTGTCCACTACCAAACACTGGACGGA
Source organism: Sardina pilchardus (assembly GCF_963854185.1). Taxonomy (NCBI): domain Eukaryota; kingdom Metazoa; phylum Chordata; class Actinopteri; order Clupeiformes; family Clupeidae; genus Sardina; species Sardina pilchardus. Next base: position 9,031,375 of record NC_085006.1, on the reverse strand, counting down.
GTGGCGCAGGCAGTAGATTCCTCCGAACACGGCGCTCATCCTGCAAAAGCACTGTGGTATCTCACCTAGACCATACAAGGGGAACAGGAAGGGCGTGTTGCCATAGCGACCCAGGCAGCGCAGGAAGTGCTGTGTGGCCTTGAGGCCATCCTCAGTACGCGTCTCCTTCGTCACCATGGCGATAGAGTAGAGGACGAAATGTTGGAGGTTCTCTGTGAGCTTCTTGGTTTGGAGGAATTCCCAGAACAGCTGGTCAGATGCCTCTTTATACTCGTCTGGATGCTGCTCGAAGTCCAGGCAGAAGGTGAGGAACTTCATCAGCATACGCTTCTCCACCATAGTCAGCTGCTTGCTGGCGAACACATCAGCCCGTGAACACGGCACCTGGTCCACCCTGCCACTGCGGTAGGTCAAGATGCGGGTGACGATTTTGAACTCGGTGTACCGACTGACTTTGGACTGGATCAGGAGATCGACCAGGCTGCCGCGAGAGTAGATCAGCTTTGACACCAGGTCAATGTTGAACCTGCGTCCTTCCTTCACTAGATGGGCGTAGGTGATTTTCTTCTTCTTCTTCACCTCCTCAACTGGACTTGCTGTGGAGTCCTCTTGTTGGTCCTTGCTTTCCTCCACCTCATCTGCTTGGCTGGCATCTTGAGAGGCCACTTCCTCTTGAACACCATCTACTTGGGTGTGTTGAGTTTCACCGGTGTCTGTGGTTTCCTGTGTGAGGTCAGGACTGGCCTCCCCCTTCATTTCCTCCTCAGGTTCTGCAAGTGAAGGTGTTGTGTCGGTTGCTTCTTCCTTTTCCTCCTCTTCAGCCTCTAAACTGGCATAGCAGAAAACTTCTAAGTTGGCGATGAATGAGTCATCAGCGCTGATGAGCAAAGCTTCCTCCCCATCAACCAGTTTATTCCTCCACTCTGCCCCGTCATCTTTGATCTGGAGTCCCTGCTGAGCCTTGTACTCCTCAACCCAGGACAGCAGGCTGTTGAAGTTGAAGCCAGCCCATTTGCTTGAATAGTAGTTCCGCCTGTCGATGTGCAGCACCTTCTGCCCCACCCTGGAACAGGCTGATGCTACGATAGACTCTGTGAGTCCCGTGCCAAGTATGACAACATCAAACTCAGATGGAAGGTTGTCGGATGCCATCTTCAATTTAAGACCTTTGGAAAAAACACAGTAAAGGGAAAGATTAATATTAACAACAGAATGTTTTTGTTAATCACAAACTCTATTACCATTATGTTGCATAATATTAAATCACAAGGGGAGACAACATAGCATAAGCCACGAATCAAGTAAAAAATACCAGAAAGCCAGCATAAAACATTTATAGGCCTATCCCTGTTTAATTGATAAAACTATGGTGATCATACTTTAGGATTGGTTTTGTGAACATAGGCTAGGCTACATTCAAAACACTATGAGAGAAATGGTTTACTATGCGTGCGTTGGTCCATGTCATGTCCACTTCCGGGGAAAGGGACATTAGCGAGAGCAGTTAGCATTTGGCACACGACTATCACGTGCCTTGTTTAATTTTGCAAAGTCCATCAACCCCAGCGGTCTGGATCGTTTAGAAGTCGCACTTGGACATCTAGTAGTAACGTTATAACGTAGTAAGTTACAGAGAAAACGCACGGACGCTACGCTGAAACAAGAAGATATGATTAGCTAGCTAGCCAGCCACCGCAAGCGAATAATTTCACCAAACAGAATAATCGGTAAATCTAAACATATCGATCAAAACGTCATGGAAGATTCTGACACAAGTGCAATACTTCCTGCCGAAGAAGATTCGTCTCAAGATAATAATAAATCAACATCAAGTCTTTGCTCAAATCTAATTTGCTCAAAACCTCCACCGTACTCATGCATACTTTCGGTTTCTGTCGAGCCTGTTCTCTTTCTTTCAATGTTTTCATTGGCACTTCAGATGCCACTTTATACACAATACCTGTGGGATCGCATTAGTGAAGATCTGGGGTATAACGGTACGAAAAGCGGAGGATGTCACAACAGCACTGGGCCACCCGATCCTCTTGAAAAGGTACGTAAAATGTAAACAAACTGGATGGTTTCTTCTACGGAAGCCGACGTGTGTGCCCCAAACGTCATTCTTTTGCCAGTGCAGTGCCACAACGCATTATAGCCTACTATCCAATTCTGTCTGGTGTAGGCCGAGTAGTTTGTGATTTTTAACAACAACAAAAAAATGCGTTTAGACCCACAATTATCCTTTATCCAGTATTTTGTTTTGTCTCTTGTTTCAGGTAGCCTATTAACTGAACTTCTTTGCATTTTAGTCTAGATAGGAACAGCTGAATCTAAATACAGTGAATACATCACTATATTGCAAAATAATCTTTTAAACGGACTTCAATCATCTTGGTCTAGACACAGTCTTTTTGTTAATATAGAAAGCTGCAAACTGCACTGATTAACACAACATGAATGATTAATTATCATTATTATTTCCTAGGAGGTGGAGACCATGACCGCACACTGGAATTTGTACATCAACTTGGGAGGCTTTTTCGTCAGCCTTTTCTCTGCCACTCTATTTGGGGCCTGGAGTGACTGTGTGGGCAGGCGCCCAGTTCTTATCTTACCCTCTCTGGGCCTGTCTGCTCAAGCTGCTGTTTATTTAGTGGTGCTATACCTGAAGTTACCTGTGGCTTGGTTCCTGTTGGGGAGATTCTGCAGTAGCCTCACTGGGGACTTCAACACCATCCTTGCCGGCTGCTTTGCCTATGTGGCCGACACAAGTGACAAAGTCTCCCGCACCTTTAGAGTGGCCATACTGGAAGCCTGTATAGGTGTGGCTGGCATGTTTGCAAGCATCATTGGGGGACAGTGGCGACGGGCCCAAGGGTAGTCTGTGTCTATTTCTTTCACCTTTAATTTGTATCAGTAGCTAATTTTGACATCTTTACAAATTTACAGACGTATACATTTATACATTACATTTATACATTACCTTGTGTTTGCTCTGTTTCAGGTACATCAACCCATTTTGGCTGGTACTCGCCACCAGCCTAGCATCTGCCCTGTATGCCTACCTGTTTGTGCCCGAGTCCGTGGTCCCCGATCCCGGGGCCAGACTGTTCACCATCAAGCACTACCGGTCCGTTTGGCAGCTCTTCAGCACCCGAGGGGAGGGGGACCGCCGGCTGAAGCTGTGGCTCTACTCCCTCTGCTTCTTCATCGTGGTCACCGTGCACTTCGGGAGCCGGGATCTGTACGTGCTCTATGAGCTCAGTGCCCCGCTGTGCTGGGGCCCCGCGCTGATTGGCTACGGCTCGGCGGTCCAGAACCTAACCTACCTGAGCAGCCTGGCAGGGCTAAAGGCCATGCAGCGATGCCTGGAGGACTCCTGGGTGGCCATTGTGGGGCTGGTGTCCAACATGTGTGGCCTGGTGGTCATCTCTGTGGCCAACACCACTGCACTTATGTTCACAGGTAACATTACCTAATATTGCCAGGCATACTAGGTGGCTGGGTATTGTGATTTATGTTAATTGCTGCTGCAGCACCACAATTTCTCCTTTGAGAGGAATAAAATGATTATCTTTCTATTCTATCTATTTATCTTGAAGATGCAGTATGTGATACCAGTAAATGTTTGTAATATTTCAACACAACCAAAAATGGCACACCTCGCTTTTCTGTTCCTAAAGCAACATGTTGGTGGAAAATCAGGTCTTTTTGGAGTGCCGCAGGGTGTGAGTGCTTTTTGGTGCTCCTCGGTGCAGGGATTCGAGATTTAGTAAAACATTAAGACAAGTCCAAAGCACTCAAGAAGGATGCATATGAAAAATGTATTTTCTATTTGGCAACTTAAACATGCCTACTGGTTTCCGCCGAGCTGGCTTTCATCAGAGCATTAAAGGCCAGCTCAGCCAAAACGCGGAGGCATGTTTAAGTAGGGAAATAGACAACATTTTGGTTGGTTGGAATTGTTTATGCCTGTGCTTATTTCCCACTTCCTGTCAGGACTGTATACTCGGTACAGGACTGGAGCACTCTCGCACTGAATAGACAGCTAGTGCTAGCTGAATCTGACAATTTAAGTGTATTGGATTAGAATCACAGACAGCACCTTTCACATACTTATTTCACTTATTCAGCTTCATAGAGTATATCACCTTGTGAACTTCAAAACTGTGAAGGTTTTGAAAATGACAATGATCCTGTTCACTTCTGTCACTATGCATATAACATCCTTCCAATGGAATAGACTGCTCTGATCATTGAGTTATGTTTGGTGTCATGTAGGATAAACACCTGCACAAAGAGATAATGATAGCAGCTGGTTGTGCACCATCACTTGCTGGCTTACAGGTCAAAAGAGCCGACAAAAGTTTATACTGTTGCACTGAAGGTAAATAAATGACTTAATGCTATCTACTGTTATCTCAGTGCAGTGCATGGCAGGAAATGTACAGATAAAGCCGCATCTATGTCATACAGCCTCACGTTTTTATGACTTTCGGTTGTCAGTGCTGGCTGACTCTATTGAAAGGAACAACCAGGGGCAAAGGTTGATGGCCAATATCAAGCCAGAGTTTAACTGAATTACTCTCACCCTCTGTTTTGCCACCTAGTGGTCTCTCAGTGCAACAGTCCTGACATTTTAAATCTATAAAGGGGGCTGGTCAGTTGCTTAACAAGTTTGTAGTAGCTATTTGAATTGTACTCTTAGGGAAATAAAATGTCTTAAAGACCCTCCACTGTATCAAAAGAACATATAGAAATGTATCTTCCCATGAGTCTGGCAAATTGACTGGAGGGTGGCAATGAATTTTGAATCTTGAATTTCCCTTTGGGGATCAATTAAGTATCTATCTATCTATCTATCTATATATCTATCTATCTATCTATCTATCTATCTAATGGGCACTTGTCATAGTCTTGCAGATGTTTGTAAAACTGCTAACCCCTTCACCATGTGTTTCTCAGGCTATGGACTCTGTTTCCTGTTCATGGCCTCAACCCCAGTTTTGCGATCAAAGGTCTCGAAGCTGGTGGACCCCTCTGAGCAAGGTAAATTAAATTGTGGGGTCACTTTTACTGTGTCAAGTACTCTTAGTCAAATAGAATTACAGATAGGTGAACTCACACACATGGCGTGCCCACCTTCATAACAGTATGCACTGGAAAACGTTTGAGAGTGGTGGGGTATGTGGGAGAGTGTGTGGTGGAGTGGGTGGGGGTTGAGAATGGCTGGACACTATGTTGCTTTTACATTTTTAAAATGTTTTTTTTTAATATACTGTATATATATATATATATTAAATGTTATTTATTTATTTACAAAGTACCCACCAAGAGTAATACCATCCAATTTTGTATCCTGTACAATGACAATAAATACCTCTATTCTATTCTATTCTATGCATTGATCAAGGGCACCGTGCTCCATCAGTTTAGTGTAGATCAGCTTGGTGTGAGTCGTTATTGATGCAGTGTCTAACTGAGGTGAACTAACACCTGGTTGTCTGCAGGGGCTCTGTTTGCATCAGTGGCTTGTGTGGAGGGGCTCTGTTCCCTGGTGTCTAGTGGAGTCTTCAACTCCCTCTACCCTGCAACCCTACACATCATGAAGGGCTTTCCCTTCCTCTTCGGTGCCATGCTCCTTCTACTTCCTGCTGGAATAATCGGGTGAGGCCATTTAAACCCCTTCGTGTAACAACTTCTCTGATATGCACACCTGTTCATTGCAGACCACAATGATTAAAGGGCACTGTCATTGAGCAGAAAAAAACAGCTGGGTTTTCCAGATTGTTTCAAATCATATTAAATTTTGGTTTGGCTCTCCCTGTACTCTCTATCTATTTAAAATATTGGTCATGGTCTCTGGCATCTGTATGAGCATGTTCTTGTCTCTGTAATGTTTGTTTGGCTTGTGGGTGTGGTGTATGATTAGGCCTATTCAGCACAAAGATGTTTGATATTCCTTCGAAATTGACTGTAATGAATTTCCTTTGCCTAAGGAATTTTTTCTTGAATTATTCATCCAATTGAATTAGTATTCCAGTGGCAACTTCCCATGTGACGGTCGAGCTGTAACTCCAGTTCATCCTGAATGCTTTCCTGTACGTACTGGGACAAGTTTCCCAAAACAATAGTTGCTAACTAAGTTAGCAACTTTGTTGGTTGCTATGCAATTTCCAATTGCCAACCAACTAAGCTGCTAACAGGTTAGCAACTATGGTTTTGGGAAATCCACCGCTGATTGTTGCCTGGGTTTGGGAGTCTGAAGGGCGATGATTGTGACTTTGCAGGACACTCGGCTGCCAGCAGAGGAGGATGGAGAACACAGAGAGTTCTATAGTGTCTTGAGGCTGACCAGAGTGGAGAGTGCTCCACAGAGTCTGTCAAACTCAGGAGCTCTGTGAGCCATACAGCGGTACACCCAAGTGCATCTCAAAAATGGGAATATGATGGAAAAAGCCATTGCCCTGCTCATAAAGTCTAAGGGAACCATTGTCGGTATATTTGACTTCAGCTGATTAGAGGTCTTCTCAGGTCGACATTTATGTATTTAAAAATATATACAGTATATTGAGATACTGGATTTTTTATTTCCATGATCTGTAAACTGCAATCATCAAGATTAAAATAATCAGGTTGTTCCAAACCAGTGTTAAAAACATTGCACTAATATATTGAAACATGTGAGTATGTTTCAAGCGCGTATTTGTATGTGCCTTAACTTTGACTTAAAATGCTGCCATATTTTTTTTCTTATCGTAACCTCTACCATATCTCTTTAAATTAGTTGAATTGATTGTGAAATTATGACAAATTATTTCACTTGTTTATGACACAATTTACTACACTTGATTGTAAAATAATCTGTGTTGTCTTGCTCAGATATCTGATAGATTAGACCCACAATAGATAATGTATCTTTCCTTTCAAAATCTTTTGAACACCAAATAAAAACACACTTCTAAAAAATGTATCATATGAACTCGTAATTAAGCATGAATTAATGTAAGTGATCATTTAACAGTATGTCTCAATTGGTGAATAAAACCAGTGACACTGAGATTAGGGTCTAGACATATCATCAGCAGATTGCCAGAGGGCTCCCTCATAATCCCTGGTTGAACATCTATTACACGGGTAATGTGCTTGTGTAAGACTGACCCAGCTGATCTCCCTGAGGTGGACTCAAATAACATCTCAGGACTGGTCATACTGTACGTGCTCCTGGAACAGACAGATCCCCATCAGTGGTCTCGGTGGCTTTGAGAGGGTGTGAACCACTCGTGGTCATCAGTTTCCGTATGTTGAGCCGTAATCTTACACTCCAGCCACAACACAGGACTTGGGGAGGGAGGGAGAGAGGAGCAGGCACAATGGATGTCGTCATGTGGATGTGACTGCGCACAGAGGGTCCGTCTGTGTTTACCCACAGCGTGTGGCCGAACGACCCGCAGGGGAAGAGAGAAAGGGGCCAGTGACTTATCACATGCTTCCTGTTAGCCTCCAGTGGAGTCGCTAATGCTAACGGCCACAAGCTGTCTGACTGTCTGAGACCTGATGTCACAAAGGGTTTACATTTTTAATGCTATAAAGAAGGCTTGCTTTTTATTGCTACCATTGGGTCTGGCAAACAATTTATCATTTTTATTATTATCTTTGAATTGTACAGCACTGCAAGATTACAGAATGTCCAATCTGATCTTTCTTGTATTAAATTTGAAACACAAACCATTATATTGACATTTGATTCTAATATTTGACAGACAAGAACAGCAACAATTGTACATTAAGGCAACAGAACAGAGCCCAACATAGGCTAAAACCATTAACATTATTTGGGAAATGACAGTAAATCCCCCTGACGCAGTATGTCAATGACTGGTATTGTATTGTGCCATAAGTGGCATAGTTTTCTTTATTTGCACTTGCACTTATTATACACTGTGTGACACTGATTATCTACATAGCTGGAGAGTTTTCCACCTCTGTGAAAGTACTGCAAAACTATATGGTGTGGTTTGTGGAGGCCTGCTTCTCTCTTGGCGAATACTGCACATTGTTTCCATTAGTAGATAGGTTTGAGCATTAACAGACTGATATGGCCTCTGCATGGCGACATTAAAATGATTATTACACAAATTATTTTCACAGTGATACTGACAGCCTTTGTCATCATTACAGTTACATTTTGTTCTATATACAATTTCCTCTAAAGGGCAATCTCTACTCAGTACACTTCATGTGCCTGGCAAGTGAAATATACTCTGATTATATGTAAGCGATGTGCTTCAGAACTTCATGCCTTTCATGTTTGAATAATTCCTTCATACATGTATATCATTTGACTTTGCTTTCCAAACTGATCATATTCCTATATTCACAAAGCTATCTAACTTACAATCTGCATTAATAGGATGGGGTAGAAAAAGCATGCTGGTTACAATAAAGGCACCTAAAAAGATCTTGCTCATACACCCTCTCTATAGAACCATTACCTACCTAAAGAGATTGTTGACAGCAATCATTGACATGGAAAATGACTGCGGTTGACATGAAATAAAGTACAGTTATTACTGTTATTAGTAGATCATTCCCCACAGAAAGCGTCAGTGAGAGGTGAAAAAGTGTGTTGGGTATTCCTGAGAGGTAGGCAGCACATCCTTCTCAGATCACTTGAAGCTACTGAAACGATAAGGTATTCAAAGCATTCACACAAGAGACTGGACCCCTGAGCTCTTTATATTTTACCTGGTCTAGAGGTCAACCTTGAATGATAGGGTTAGTACAAGTGAAAGCCAAAGGTGGAACTTCCAGGACAGAAAGTGTTAAGAGTTCTTCCAAATTAATTCAATCACATGTCTGGATATGCTTCAGAGTAGAATATGACCAAGGGGGCAAACAAGCTGAACAAGATAAGATGATAAGTTCACAGTTAGGGTAAAAACATGGGGGAGGAGACTTCTTCCTGAACCTGGATTGTTCCATCTCTGCTGTTACATGCAGGTGGATGGAGAGGTTGAGTCTAAGCTACTGCTAAAGGAAGGAGCAGAACACATAGGGCTCTTTGGACGTTACAGAGGCCACACGAGATATACCTTGGACCATGAGCCCCATCTCCTGGAGGGACATCTTTAGATCTACTCCTGCTTTGGTAACTCTGGGTCCTTGGCTCTGTCCAGTTGGTCCTGGCTTGGGTTCCCCTTGAGGAAGCGCAGGATCTTCTCTATGGTTGCCTCCTGATACTCATGGGACCATCTGTGCATTTCAAGACAGAGGGAGTTGAAATAGTATAGCTGCTTCATAAGAAAACTTTCATAAACAAACAGACTATTTAGCAAAAAATAGCTGTATGAGCTCATATAACAACAATGTCTGTGGATTGAAAAACATAGTCTTTAATGTTACACCACTACATGTTCAAAGCTGACTTACTTGATACCATTGAAGTTGAGGATGGAACTCATATCATCTGGAAGAGATTTGGGATCAGGCCACAGAAAGTTGTCTGTGACCGGAACAATGTTCTTTTTCCCACTGAGAGCAGTGACAATCTCCTGCATGGGTTAAAGCAGCCTTTTAGTCATTCTAGCAGATAACCAGAAGTCACATGGTGTCATGATAAGATTTAAAAATGGGGAAATGAGATTTAAAGAGTACAATAAAACCGCCACAACTGTCCCCATCTGACCTTGTGCACCCAGTCCTTCATGGCTAGGTCCCCCATGCATTTGTCCAGGGCGTTGGCCGAAAGGACCAGGATGAAGTTGCGTGCCCGCTGCACACTCTGGATCAGCTTCTCCTCAAAGCGACCAGCCTCCAGCTTCTCCACGTCGATGAACACACTGTAGCCACGAAGCTGAAGGTGCACCTTCAGCAGACTACAGAGAGGGAGCGAGAGAGATAAAAATACAGGAAGGGGGTGGATTGGGGGGGGGGGGGATGTATAGGAGGGAGTTTTAAATAATAATATCACCTCAGATACAAAGGAGTGATCTCATTATAAAGTCTACACAGTACATAATGGCTTGCATAAAGCCATTAAGCAATGAAGTAACTAATAGTAAAGTGTCAAGTGATTCCAGAACTTTAACAAAAGCATGAATGACATTCTCTAAAATGAAAGGACAACAAATATACAGTGGTAATGATATGAAGGAAAAAATCACAAAAGAAAAAAAATGACAAAATGTTACAACAAAGCATACCACTGAAGAACTAATGATCTAATGAAAATGATATCAAATATCTAAGACATAAAGCAAAAATGTGACATAACCATAACAAAAAGATAACAACAAAAACCCTAAACCAAGTCCAAGTATGGCCATTGCCCACAGAAAACTAAAGATCGTCCCCTGTTTGGCCATCTTCTGACCTGGCCAGTTGGGAGCCGGTGGTGCGGCGGTAACTTATGAAGACGTCTGGGCCAGACGGCTGTGCGTCGGTCAGGCAGGCCTTTTTGGGGTGGCGCAGCGCAGACAAGATTTTGGCCCTGTGCACCCCGTTCTCCACGCTGCAGTCGGTGCGGAGCTGCTCGTCGGTGACGTGCACGATGTTCTTACGGTCCACGCCAGACTGGACCAGCCCGTAGGTGTACTGGCGGAAGCGCGGGTCCACGTCGGCCAGCCAGTCGGCCAGGTTGTTGGGGTCGCACGTGGAGTAGTTGGCGTAAGTCTTCAGAACACGAAGGTCTCTCAGGAATCTGCGGTCAAACAGACACGGCCCAGATATAAAAGCTGCCCACACACAGGACCACCTGAACGGTTTCACAGCACATCTTTGGGACTGTAGAAGTAGAAGTACCTTTTGCGAGTGAGCCCTGAAGTCATGCCCAGATCATTGAGCAGATCCTCATTTGTAATGTTTAAAAGCAGATCTCCATCCACCTGCAACTCCTGAAAAGGAAACAACAACATCCTGACATGCTATTGATTTATTTAAGATCTTCACCAAGCACTCTGTTTAGCAACGGCAGCTGTGCATTTGTTTCTGAACATAATTCATAACATGTCATGCTCAACATAACCTCAAACACTGGCAGCTCATCACCGAGGAGGGTGGTATTTCCTGCCAAAAGTTGTTGAGAGATGTGAATGACACACATTGTTCCAGCTACAGCTGTTCAGACCTGAAAGCGCTCGGTGTACATGCTGAAGCCGATCTGCTGCAGCCATCTCTGCACCTCCCCACTCTTCCAGTTTGGCACAGAGGAGAGGATGCGGCGCGGCACCTCTTCACCCATCATGCCCAGCGCTCGCTTGGCAAGGGAGCAGGCAGTGGCGTTACTGGAGTACATGACAATCCTCTTCAGGCTCTGCACCGCGCCAATCTCTTGGAAAATCTGGTTCAGGAGATACAGTATACCACAAGATGTGCTTATAGCAGACAATGACAAATACACTTACAACACAAACACAACTCCAGAATATGATTCACAGAGAGTATTCACTGTAAACATAAACAGCACGTTGCACCACTTAGGCCGGGCAGGAGATCACCTTGGTGTTGCGCTGGCGCGATTTGATGCTGGACTCCACGCACAGGTAGAAGGCGGCGATGCACTTCCCCTCTAGGCGCGTGCCGTCCAGCAGGGGCAGCAGGTGCTGCAGGTCGGCGGCCGTGCGGCCCTGCATGCTGTCCGTGCTGTCCAGCAGGCTGCGGGCGAACTCGTCCGGGTCCATCGAGGCGATGAAGGGCTCCACCAGCTCGAGCGTGCCCGACTTCACCACCTCCTTCTCGATCTCCCGGTTGGCGGCCAGCACGGCCACGGCCAGGCAGGCGTAGAAGCGAATGAGCTCGTCCTCCTTGGAGAAGGCCAGCGGGAAGAGCCACTCGGCCGCCTGCTTCTCGATCATGAGCCGCTGGCACCGGTGGCCGCCGTACATGGCACAGTTGGCCAGCGCCACGGCGCAGTGGCGCAGCACGGTGGGGTCCGTGCCACGGCACCAGAAGAGCAGCGCGTCCAGCGCGCCGTTGGAGATGAGCTGGACGGACGTCTCCTCGGTGTGCTTGAACATGTGCTCCAGGATGCCCGACACGCTGCGGGCAAGCTGGGCGTCCTCTTGGGACCGGGTCAGATTCAGGATCACGCCCAGACCCATGCGTGCCACATAGTCTCTGAAAAATGCAGAGATGCCATGCTCTGATTAGACTCGTGCTATTCTACCAAGCTGTGAGTTATACACTAGGCAAGTCACAGAAATATTCACCAGATGATAACAGCTATCCTACCTGTTTTCTGAGACCAGAATCTGCTCCAATAACTTGGCCGACTCATAGGTGATTTCCACAGCAGGTGAGTGGAGATGCTGCAAGAGCAACTCCAGACCACCATCCAGTCGTATCCTGTTGCATATCTCCTCGGCGACCTGACGCCCAAGGGCAGGTAATACCCAGGCTTCCTCTACCAGCTGGTAAATCTCAGCGATTGCCCGGCGGGTCTCCTCCAAATCTGCGGTGTCCTTCGCTGATTTTAAGGTTTTGACAGCTGATCGTAGTGCTGGTAGAGAACCATCCAGCACTGACTGTACATCAGCTGTAATACCCGGCGAGACAGCCCTCTGGTCAGGGGCAGGGCTCGATTTCCGGCTTTGGAGGCGACTGACATATTCAGGAACTGTGAGTCTGTCGGAACTGAACATTGATAAATATCGGCAGAGCTTACTGATGTATACGAGGAGAGATAAGAGCATCTAATGGGCTAACTGTTTACACGAGACAACGGTGTCACAGCTGAACACTGAAATCAACGATAAAACGAACTGATGTAACACATAAAAAATAAATCAGCCTACTTTGGAGGTTGATACATCACACATCCTTCCCACAAATGTATTCTGATGCCTGCTATTGGAGAGTAGCCTATGACAGATCATCACAAGGAAATATTTGTTCGGAATCGCAGGCCTATCATCCCTGTCTAGGCACCTGCTACAAACCTCGGCGTTGTTTACCTCTTAAATATTTGTCCACGACGTGAACAAAGTCCATGTCTTACCAAACAATCTACTGAATGAAAGTCTGATCATAACAGCAAGACAGAAAATTGTGCTAAAACTCGCCCCTTTCAATTCTGACAAAGATGATGTCTCCTACAGACCACCGGACAACAAACAGCTGAATGTGACTTGCTAGGTCTAGCTCATACAAACAAAGAAAGCAGATTAATCCCTAGTCGGCGAGTGTCCTTTATTCAATAGTGATGCCACAATTTGCGTCCATATGCGTTATTATTGGAAACTAAATTTAGATACGGTTCTCATCGTTTTGCGTACCCTGGATCTCTCAGCATCCTCCCCGCTAGGACCGCCTTCCTTCCACTGATACTTCGGCCGAAATAAAGAAATCTCCCTCAGCAACATGCTGAGCTGTGCGTAGATATCTTCCTGTTGCTCTGCTGCCCCCAGCGGTTGGTTAAAGGCGCAACCCATTTAAAGGCGAGCGTGTTAATGTAGGCCTATAGTCCATAGTTCATCGCTATGTCCAATCGAATTGCAAGTTGTAGGGCGGCTTGAAATATTTATGTTGTATTTACTCTATAATCAGTGATCCTTAAGTTTAAATGTGCATCACTTCGTGATTGCTCAAGCACTGCACTTTCTATGAGACCTTCCAGACTGAGTGCACTGTATTTATGTCCCATAATATAGGTTCATAACAGTACATCATTCTTTCATGGTTAAAAAAAACCCTTGCTGCTGGCTATTCGAGTTCAGAGGTGAAGGAAAGATCTATGACACAATCAGGCACTCATTCATATGTAGGTCATCAGTGTATCTCATCAAAGGGATGTGAGTTTACAACTCACACAAAATGGCCTTTTTTATGCAGGACAATTATGGCATTCAGCTGAAATGTGTAGGCTAACATAGGCTAAGTGAAATTGCACAACTAATGAGAAATTAGTGCATAATTAGTGCACTTACAACAAGGGTTAAACCAAACAAATTAATGACTGGGGTATTTTCTCCTTATCATTTCTTTTACTGTTGAGGCTATATGTTCTTTGTCATTGTCATAATTTCTTGTTTTTTCCTTTTATGCACCATATTGTGTTTGTGTGTGTGTGTGTGTGTGTGTGTGTGTGTGTGTGTGTGTGTGTGTGTGTGTGTGTGTGTGTGTGTGATGTGAATGAGTGTGTGCGTGTGTTTGTGTTTAAATTTGGCTATTGCAACATATGTTGAAAACAAGCTTAGGTAAACAGTTTGAGGGTGAGTGACATTGGACCCCATTGACCAGCCATGTCCCAAAGAGACATTGCAGCAGATCCTCCAGCCGTTGCATTCGGACTATACGTCTCACCATGAGGCCGGGGCTGATCCTGCTGGCTCTGACGCTGCTCCCTATAACGTCCCGCTCACAAGGTACAGTATGTTACCATGTTTTTATACGAGATGTTTCTCTTTCTGCCATAGTCTCCAACTGGGTAACACATCAGTCAAAATCATTGTGGTTGTAATTATTGCAAATTACACTGCAACAATCTGGAGTAAGCACCAACATGCATCTCTTTGTGAGACTTGTAAAAAAGCAGGGTAGGGCTTGTAAAATGATTGACGTTGGTTTGATCTGCTGTTTGTCTGTTTTGGTGTTGTGCCTCAGAGTCCTGTGAGAACCGTTGTGAGAATGGCTTTGATGCTCAGAAGACTTGCCAGTGTGACACTATGTGTCGATACTACCAGAGCTGCTGCGCAGATTACGAGACCGCCTGCCGTATGCACAGTAAGCACCAGTTATTCCCTGTTGAGCAACTCAGTCTAACAGCGGAAGTCAATCTCCAAAAGCAAATTAGGCGATACTGATGCTGCTTCTGAGAGAGGGAAGCAGATATTTTTGTTTGTGGTTTTTGAGTTTCTTAAAGTCTACACAGTATAAGATTCTTAGTCTTTACGATATGTACACATATCTTTTGCCAATTCAAAACACAAATAATACAGACATTATTGTGCGAGAATAAAATGCCGTTTTAGTGATATAACAATTTCTCACTTCTGTTGATCATAAAGAAAGAGACTGAATGATCAATATGATCTGATGCATCAGCTAAGTTAATGGTACATCCTGTTATTTTAGTCCGCGGAGACACGTTTGTGTTTGCCGAGGATGACGATGAGCAGATGAGCCCAACCAAAGCCACGGGTAGAGGCCGGCCACACGGGAGGCTATCAATGCCCTCCACCACTGCCATGACTGCCACAGACGCTGGGACAAGAGCAGGGAGCACAGCAGACATGAAGCCAAGCCCATCCATCACCACACACCCTGAGGGCCCAAAAGTGGTTACTCCAAGTAAAACAGATGTGCCAAATACTACCAATGTGCCAGGTAGTACCGAGGTGCCAGATAGCGCCGATGCTCCACGCACCACTGATTTTTCAAGCATCACTGCTGCGCCAGTGACTGCTGATGTGTCAGGGATCACCAATGTTCCAAGTGCCATGGTTACGCCAATCACGGCCGATGTGCTACATACCACCGATGTGCCAAGTGCTTCTGTTGAGCCAATTACTGTTGATGTGTTAAGTACCACCGATGCTCCAAGTGCTTCCGTTAAGCCCACTACTACTGATGTGTCACATACCACCGATGTTCAAAGTGCCACTGTTATGCCAATCACCACTGATCCCACGCCAACACAGCCTCCAGATCCAGATGCGGACGCTTGCAGCGGTAGACCCTTTGATGCCTTCCTGCAACTCAAGAATGGTACAATCTTTGCATTCAGAGGTGAGCTTATGATCACTCAAAGATATACACCCAAGTCCAAACTGTGGTGCTAGACTCAGTTTCAACCTTTGAACTTAACCCCCCCCCCCCCAACACACACACATACACACACACACACACACACACACACACACACACACACACACACACACACACACACACACACACACACACACACACACACACACACACACACACAATCTATGGCCACATCCAGTATGTCATCTCTGGCCAATATTCTAGGCCAACACAGTTACCACATCCTGATAACACTCGTCATTTTACCAGCTAATTCAAGAGGTACAGTATAAACACTCAGTTATAAAATATCAGTGTCATGGCATAGGTGATGGTACATATGTGTTTGTGTCCCCCAGGTATCTACTTCTTTGGCCTGGATGACAAATCAGTACTGCCAGGCTACCCCAGACTCATCAAGGATGTCTGGGGAATATCTGGGCCCATTGATGCTGCCTTCACCCGAATCAACTGCCAGGGCAAAACATACTTCTTCAAGGCATAGTATTCATTGCTATGCTTTTTTTCATAGTCTGTGAAAGTTTCACAAAATCCAAACTGTAAATGTCGTTAACTCATGTTGTTTCTCCCAATCTTAGGGAAATAAATATTGGAGATTTGAAGATGAGGTGCTGGATGAGGACTATCCGCGAGATATCAGCGTGGGCTTCGAAAAAGTCCCTGATAATCTACATGCAGCTTTCTCAGCTCCCGCCCACGGCCACCATGGCAAAGAAAAAGTGTATTTTTTCAAAGGTGGTGTAGACATACTCTAGATCTGGCAAATGCATTGATGCATAACAACATGATTTATCATGTCTGAATTGTCTAAATGCCCTTCTTTTATAGGGGATCAGTATTTCCAGTACGAGTTCAAACATCAGCCAACTCACGAGGAATGCATACAGATGTCCTTAAGATCACCCTCCATGCCTTTCCTGCATTACACCAACATGTACTATCAGAGCTGGGAGGAGTTTTACAACATCCTCTTTGGAGGATGTAAGTAGACTGCACTCAAGAACACCCTTTGTTTTATTAATGCACATAGGCCTAGAACCAAAATACAGCATTCACTCCTGCAACACAATTTTACTTTTTGGAACATGGCACAAACCAGTAACTGTTATGGCATATTATTATGTTACAGCATTTATTTATTTCATTCAGCTTAAATTGTGTTACACAAAATGTACTGTAGTGCTTGACACACGGCTCAACTCCACAAACCTCACAGCTCAATCATGCCATAACTTCACACTGATCATGTCCACAATAGGACTCCATGACAACTGCTCATGCAGGTTTCAATATCTTGCTATCTCAGTACCAGGTCACCACCATGGGCCTCACTTCATCAACAAGGACTGGAAAGGACTCAAAGCCCCGATCGATGCTGTGATGGCAGGGAGGCTCTATGTCATTCCACGACCCCCGCCAAGGCAGGACCAGAACAGAAACAACCAGCAGCAGTGGGATCAGGGTTGGGGCCAGCCATGGAGCTCCCGGCGCAGGCAGAACCGCTCTCCACAGTGGCCCGGCTCCAGTCAGTGGGGGGTGAACATCGGGCGAGAGTTCGCCGAGCGCGGCATGAACATCGGCCGGGAGTTCGCCGAGCGCGGGATGAACATCGGGAGGGAGTTCATGGGGTCGAGGAGCCATGACGACCGCATGCGAGACCTGGAGGATCGCTGGCGAGACGAGCAGGACCGACGGCGAGATGAAGAGGACCGGCTGAGGGACAGGTGGAGAGACGAGAGCAGGAGGCGACACGACTATGATTACAGATTCGACTCAAGGGATGACTTCCTCCTCGACATGGTGCGCAAGAGTCAGCCGGTACAAAGTGTGTACTTCTTCAAAGGAGGTAAGGCCTGTGGGATGCAAACAAATGGAGTTAACAGCCTAATTGAATGAATGAAACGTGTGGATAGAATATTAATATCATTTAAGAGTGAGAATAGCTTAAGAAATCTCTCTTTTCCTTCTTTTCCTTCTCTACACAGACAAATACTACAGGGTGGATCTGCAGTCGAAGAGAGTTGACCCAGCAAGTCCTCCATATCCAAGGTCCATCGGCAAATACTGGCTTGGTTGTAAGGAGAAGCCTGGGGCAGAGAGGAAGTGAGCCCAAAGGGGGATGGTTACTAGCCCACACAATAAAGACTGTCTTAATAAGCCTTCACTGAGAGCCCAAGTCAATAGGAATCCTAGATATAAAGTGATACACGACTGTTCAAATTGTTTATCAGTTATGAACCTTTGGGTGAAAAAAAATGGTGATGGATGGATCTAGTATGGCTTTTTAGTTCTCTCTGAACTGTTTTCTGTTATTGTCTGCTTGGCTTTCAATGGTTGATACTCACTACAGGATAAACCTGTCTCTGTCATTCCCTCTCACCTACTTCCCAATACACTGGAACAAAGTTAATGTGCTTGCAGGATGTCCTTAAGTAAATGCGGTCATATACTTCTCATGTTTTTTATTGCAATTATGGAAATCTGATCATAAAGACGCAGTGTAGTTGAATCAATTATCTCCACAATGTGGGTTAACAGACACACAGTTTATCACAGCAGATAACACATTGAAACAACTTGTAAGTCAACTGTGCTGTGGGGCATTTTTTTTTCTGAAAGGTGTTTGAAAACAAAAAAGTATACCATCTTAATATAACTTTGATTTCAACAGTGATACAAGCACAGGCATAACATGACATACTTTTATAAGTGGAAGCTGTCATATAGTAAAAAGGAATACATCAACATTTGCATAAGGGAGAAAAACACAAACACAAAGGTGCACCAATATAGCAGGTTGTTTCCAGGATCAACATATGAAATCACACACCTGCACTTCTCAACTGAAAACCTGAGATGGCATTGACTTTTTGCACTGATACCGTGAAGTAAACCCATATGAAAAAGAGATATGAAAAACTTGTATGATTTACTCTTGAAAGTGGCCCATTTCTCGTTTTCCTCATACAATGTCATACTGTATATAGCCCTTACAGCAAGGTAGGCTCAGTGTGACGCAAGGCTTGTTCTTATCTTACACTCAATAAAGAGAAGTTGCGCTCCACTTTTATTAAACCTTGTGCCAAGGGTTGTAGAGGGATCCCTGTTCCATACGGTCTTGCGAGCAGATTCCTTCACATGTGCCGGTGACTTATCAAAATACTGACCCGCTGGTTAAAGTTGCTGCTTGCTGTAAAAGGGAATGACAGATGCCCCTTGTCATTGGTTTAAAGGATACTTAAAGAGCGCTTTTTAAAGTGCTTGTGCCACCCTACAAAATGCCGCCCATGCCATAAACTGCTACTGATTGAGTGCTCACAATGGGGAACCTGTCTGCTCATGATCTCAAACTTTTGCCAAGGAGTGTCAGGACTGCAGGCACAGAGCCGGGAGTACAGCAGAGATGAAGCCAAAACCATCCATCCATTGCTCTACAAATATAAACGTTATGAGGCTACTTTAAAAACAGCAACATTTTGATCACCTTGGATCTTCATCAGGCATGTGGGTAACAGGAGGAATGTGACCCATCACATGACCATACATTCAGCACCCGCCTAGGGCACCCAAAGATGCCAATCATCCTAACTGAGAGTATAGTATTTATATGGCTCTGATTAGAACTTTTTCCCTGGCTGGAACAGATTTACTGTGACAGAACCCTATGGACAGAACCGTATGTAAGATTGTGCCCAAAACTGGTACTGTAGGCCTAATCACTTTTGTAACAGGGTAGTCAGGGCAAAAACCCAACATCCCATGTCTGTAGTCTACGCCACCCTGGAGCCTAGCGCCTCAGGGAATCTTTAAGAGATCGAGACTTATTGAAAGAGCTGCACAGGTTCTATAAAGCGAGACATGAACTCCGTAGCCTACTTAAAGCATTTATTAAACACAAAGACAACAGAGACATTCTAACAAAGGAGGGGGAGGACAACAAATACCTGAGGCAGGTAGAGCTTGCCTGAGGGGACAGGCTAATATCAAGGATGACAATTTCCCACCAATAAACTCACGGCAAGTATATGAAAGTGTTTCAGACTGTCGTGCAGCTCTCCACAGCAAGCAACTCTGTTCACACACGTGCAATTACACTAGTTCCCCAGCAGGTGACTAGGCCCCCCCATTAATACTCTGCCTGCTCACAAAAGAAAGACAACAGGCAAAGACAACCAAACCAAAAGTAACTTAGACAAAATAATAAATCAAACAACGAACAAAACTAAAAGGAAGACAAGACAGCAGCCCGACCAACTGTAGCAGTCCGGAGAAGCCGGCCAGGCTAAAGAAACAAAACAGACATTATAACTGCAACTGATCTTGAACGTAGGTAAAATGTGTAGTCTACCTTACCTACACCTGTAGGCAGCCTGAGCCGGCAACATCACCCCTGCCGTGGTCCGGACAGGCAGGGCACCCAGCTACAGTACAGTGCATAGAACAATAAACATTAAACACAAAGACAAAACAAACACAAGGACAAAACTAACACAAACAGAAACACTCAAAAAGGTGGTACCTGGTGGAAGGCAATCGTGTGCTCGGACGCAGCAGAGCCTACACTGTTGCTAACCACCAAGCTCTTAAATAGGCTGCACAGAGCCAGTTAACCAATTAAGGTCATTGCCCCGCCCCTCGTTAGCCAAGGCAGACCAGAGGGAAGACACTGGGCCAGCAGTCAGAGTCTATCCTACTACACTTTCACATTTTTTTTTTATCCGACACATTTATAGCTGCAGCTGTGATAACTAGGGCAGAGCTGGCAACCCGGACGCCGAAACACTACTGACTTTGTGATTAGTAGTGGAGGGTGGTGCATCAGGCCAAAACAACATGACAACATCAGTTGAAGGCCGCAACTTCACTTTTAAAATGACAATATCCTGGCCGGAGTACTGCTGTCAATGATATATATATATAAGTATTTGAAATTATAAGTATTTGAAATTAACATAATTTCTCAAGTGACATATCAGGGCCATTTTATGATTGATTTAAATTAGGGCTGTCAAATTAACTGATTAATTTTGATTAATTAATTTTAGGAAAATTAACAGATTAAAAAAACAACGCAGATTAATCGATTGTGACCTTTGACCTCTAAGGTACCAAATCAATGCAAAGAAACAGTGTTGACATTGAGGCCCCGAGGCACTTTTGAATTTATTTCCTTAGCATATTAGGTCATATTATAGATTGTTATGGCCATTATTTGAACAGTGAAAGTAATAATACAACTTTTTTGAACTTTAATGTCACTAATGCTGATTATTCAATGATTCATTTGAACTGAGATATTTAAAATGCTTTAACAGCAAAAATTCTTTATGCAATTAATTTAGATTAATTAATCACAGAGTATGTAATTAATTAGATTAAAATGTTTAATCGATTGACAGCCCTATTTTAAATACATTTCTTACATACCGTTCCTACTAAGGAACCAAGGGAGGCTCTGAAAGAACTGATGTGCACAGGTAATCATACACACATGATGCACTGCACGCAAAAACCAATCAAAAGTATTTGAATATAACAGAAGCATGCAAACGTGATGGGGGGATGTTCCCATAAGCAATATATGACATGATGTACGACATTGCGTGGTTGTGTACATGTGAGAGAAAGCGAGTGAGATAGAGAGATAGAGAGAGCAGTACGAGCAGCACAAGCAGCACAAGGATGAGAAGCCCCACGATGAGACCTGCGTGGGAGCCTAATGATGCATCCACAGAGATATGCACGCAAGCACAGGCACGGACACACACACACACACACACACACACACACACACACACACACACACACACACACACACACACACACACACACACACACACACACACACACACACACACACACACACGTCTTTCACAGGTTTACTTTGGCAAGATTCAAACATATAGCTTGGGCAAAACAGACTCCCTGACAGATCCCAGATAACATCCTGCTTTTGAAATGCTGTGCCAGTGCAAATGCTGTAACCACTTCAACAGGACAGCAGACAAACATCTACTCAGCTCCTCTGTTTCCAGTGTTGTGTACAAGTAGAGTGGTGTCCAATAACATGCAACAACAATAACAACAATAACAGGGACATACTGTAGAGGTACAGGTGTAGCCTGCAACCTCTTGACACACATATTACAGTAGGTTGCTCCAAAATAGGCCTACTTAGTAAGACAAGTGTGTTTGACAAGCACGTCTCCCGCCCATACAGACAAGGATTGACAAATATTCTATACATTTTTCTATATCACTGTATGTAGTCTTTGTTCTTCCTGTCAGAGAATCAAGTATATGATTTCACAGCAGTCAAAACGATTAAGATGTGCGACTTGAGTTGTGGGGCAGGACCTCCAACACCTCTGGCAACTTTTTGATGAAAGTAGGTCAAAATACATCGTCATTCATAAACATCCTCAGGTGACTGAGAACGCCACGTGCAAAATTCAGCAGAAAGATTTGCATACTACAGAAATGAGGGCTGGGTCGCACATGCACGTCACGTGTATGTATTACTTGGCTCAGAGATAGAGGAGGAGGGAGAGACATGAAAGGAGGGATCAAACGTTCACCTCAAGAATCCCCTAATTTTCCCGTCAGTGGGGGTCTGACCACAGTATAGTAACTACTAGAGTAGATCAAACAAGCAGGCTCACTTTAAGACCTGCAAAAATCAGGTCAATCTTATGATGCAGGTGGTGAGAAATGTACGTGCACAGACACACTTCTGTCTCAGTATAAAGAGCTACGGCATAATATAAAGGGGGAGGGATGGTGTTTTGCAATCAAATATATCAGGCCACTTTGTTTCAAGTTTTTGGAACCTTGGCTGCCTACAGAAACTTTTTTTACAGTGTAGGCCTACTCACAGAATGGACAGCTAAGGGGTCGTGAGGAGATTATTGCTGTGACAAAAAAAAAAGTACAATCGCTGACTGCAACTTTAAGCATTGAAATGATTTTCTCAAAAAAATATCTTCAGGATGATGTATTGATGCCTACAACTTCTTGACACAAAATAGTAGGTTGCTCCACAATTGGCACAAAAGGTGTTGACAAGTACAGGTGTGTACACCTCCCACCCATACAGATGAGGATTGACGAACATTCAATATCCAATATCAACATTCAATATCCATACACACACACACACACACACACACACACACACCGCATTGTAAGCATTGAAATTATTTTCTCAAAAAAGAATCTTCAAGATGATTTATTGATACAACTACAACCTACAACTTCTTGACACAAATTACTAGGTTGCTCCACAATAGGCACTAAATATGACAAATGGTTCGACTCCCCTCTGGAGTGAGGCGGTGCAGAGTGGTGCAGCAGAAGTGTGCTGGGCCCATAACCCAGAAGTAGAGACGGATCAAAACCATCCTCTGCCAGGCTCACCCTCTCAGGACAGCCGTGGCCTACTGATAAGCTTCAGGCTTGTAACTGAAGACTTTCCGAGGGGTCGAGCCCCGATCAGTATAGGAAAACTGTGCACTGCTCTCCCATGCCCACATCCATGGCTGAAGAGCCCTTGAGCAAGGCAGATCACTGCTCTGTGTTAGCACGTGCTTCACCTCACTGTGTGTTCACTGTGTGCGGTGTGTGTTCAGTAATTCACAGATGGCATACTTGTACACAAGTATACTTGTGTAGAAACGTGATTTACAAAGTTTACCGATTTACTTGATAATACTTGGTTGTGGGGCAGGACCTCCAATACTTACATCACCTACGGCAACCTTTTGATGCAAGTAGGTCATCCAAAACATATTTGTCAATCATACCTATCCTCAGGTGACTGAGAACTTTGCATGCATAATTCAGCAGAAAGATTTGCATACTACAGAAACGTGAGGGTTGGGTCATTGCACATGCACATGCACGCGTTACTTGGCTCAGAGACAGAGGGGATACGAAAGGGCGACGTTTCCCATGAAAGGAATTAAAAATGCATCCAGTGAAACTGTCATCTAGCCTTAGGGATAAAAAAAACAATGAATGGCACCCTGTGACACTGATGAGTTGAAAATGATGATCTTGATGTTGAGTTTTTTCTGAAAGGATGACCTGTGTATTTTTGTTCAAATTGGGTGGTTTGATACAGAATGAACCTTAAAACACTGACTTAGAGCCACAGTCTGTTCAAGTCCATTTTAATTGGCATAAGTCAGAAGAGGTACAGATACATCTGCAGGTACATGTGTCATTACAAATACACAATAATCAGACTGAGGTTACAAGACAGATTATAATGCAGTCATCTTGTGCTAAATCTGTGTATACGTGTAGTTTTGTGACCCCAAGTACCAAGAGAAGAAATGGAGAATAATTTGCTAAAGTAAAATATAATCAGATATTATGGATATTTTCATAATTGGTACTACTATGCTTGCTTTCATAATGCATGACATTTTCATACTTTGGTCCATCATCATCATCATCACAGGCCATAATGACTTCATTGGTGATGACTTCCCCCAGGTTGGTTGCAATTTGTGCAGGTCCCACAGTCAGATACCCGTCCTCTCCTGGAGGATCTGGGCAGCAAGCTCGGGGCTCGGCCGGTTGGACCTCTCTCCTCGCCGACGCAGAAGCCACCCACTCTGGGACGCTCTTCAAGATGGAGGACAGCGGCCTCTTCGGGGCGGCACCCTCCTGCGCGCTCTCGTTGGAGCTCATGGGACAGGGGGAGCTGAGGGTCGTGTGCTTCCGGCGACTGGGCTTCCTCATGGGCACAGCGCCAGGGGGGCTCCCCCCTCCTCCGGTGCTCACCACCTGCTCCCAGACTGCGGCCCGTGCTCCCAGCTTCCTCCGCGGGGGCTTGACGATGGCCTCTCCACGGGCCTTGGGCTTGCTGCCTTCTTCCCTCTGCCTCTGGATGCTGCCCAGTCGGCGCAGCATGGCCTGTACTGGCCCCTCTGAACTGGTCTCTGCCTTGGACCCACGCAGAGCTTTTCCCACAGTCACATACACAGTGGTCACCTTGTCCACGGCATCCTCCGACTGGTGGCTACCGGTCAGGGCCGGCGCTTGGGAGTTCTTCTTGGTCGGGTTGGACAGTGTGCGTCGCCGGCTGCTTCCGGGCACGGCGAGGGTGCTGCGGGAGGGAGCGGTGGCGTACCTCCCGGCCTCGGGATCGTCCGGATCTTCCGCGGTCCTCGGCTCGTCCACGAGGCTCTCGCCCGTCTCTGGCTCCTGGTCCCCCCTGTCCGTCCCGCCCTCTTCCCGGCTCTGGAGAGCAGAGACCATGAGGACCCCCCAAGGAGTCTTGGGCTTGCGGGCAACAGCCGGTAGCTCCTGTCCCGAGCCACGGCGCTCCTTGGGGCTGAACTTGGTGCCCTCAGCGAAGGAGACGGATGGACGCTTGGACTTGGCGATGCTGGAGGTGCGCGGGATGCCGAAGGCCAGAGCCATGTCCTCAGAGCTGAAGGCCGACGGGTCAGGGAACATGTTGCACTTGGAGCTCAGCTCCTGGAACTCCCCTCCCGCTACTGTGGAGATATCTGACCAAGAGGCAAAGATCAGGGCAGAGGATGGGTCAGGATCTGACATACCGTCAGTCATTACATTGTGAAAAAAATCTGTAAAAATCTGTAAAAATTGCCAGTACATTTTCTGTATATTTTGTATGTTCTGTACATTTTTACAGACAATTCTCTCACTTGTTTCCCTCACCATGAAATATTAATCATTGCAATGAATAAAGAATATTTCCTGTTATTTTAAGGAACTTCCAAGCATCAAAGGAATTAAAATGTTTAAAAGGAATAAATAAAATGTTTCAAAATGTACAGAATATTGACTACACACTGTATATTGACATTTTAAAAATGGGTTCCAATCTACCTTCTCTAGGTGGAACACAGTACAAGGCCTCCCCTTCCTCTCCCTCATCGCTCTCAAACGAGTTGTCAGTTAACCAACCAGATGAGGGCGGCTCAATGAAGCTATGGTTGAACGTCAGCTCAGGATCGTGATGAGACACTAAAGACACAAAAGAGAGTTTTCAGATCTCAAGATCTTCAAATTATAGACAATCTAAAAACAAAATATGCATTTTCTTTTTTCTTTTTTATTAATCGTAAATCTGCAAGTCACCATGCACCCAACAACCCAACTTAATTGGCTGTGCAAGGGGATTTTGGATTTTTTGAACAAAATATGCAGCTTTGAAATTGGCTGTGCCAACTTAATTGGCCAACTTAATTGGCTGTGCAAGGGGATTTTGGATTTTTTTAACAAAATATGCAGCTTTGAAATAACATCTACATTGTGAGAACTGAAACTAAAAATAATAGCAAAGATACTTCAACCGTCTCTGATAATAGCTTTGGTATGACAGGTATGTAAACACCACTTAAAAATGACTGCATCGATGAAATCATTACTTTCATGAAAGCCTAAGGAGTCAAATTAAATACTATAAAGAGACACTTAACCGATTAGCATTACGCTTTGTATAGAAAGCTTAATGCTAATTGGTGAAGTGTCCCTTTAATCTTAAATCTTTTCAACCCAAATAATCAGGTTACTTTGTTATAGGCAACTAAATAATGATGTCTCCTAGACTGGTGTTCGATGTAGCCTCGGTGTCACGTGTGCCGTACACCTGACCTGTAACTCTGGGCAACCCTGACGTCCACAAGCTGGTGCAAGGGATGGATGAGCTCACAGTAGCCAACACACTGTACACATGGTGTTTCATCCGCAGGGCAGGACCTCCATCTCCCACGGCAACCCTTTGGTGGCAAAACATCGCAAGTCAGAGATGTGCACGGGTCATCTCGCACACACATCTCATTTGAATAGTGCACTACATGCAAAAACTAAATGAAAAGTATTTGAATATAACAGAAGCAAACCATGGGCAATCTCTGACGACTTGCAGTGACGCTATTTGTGGTAATGTGCTTGTTTACGTTTGAGTGATAAATTATGTGTTGAAAGGAGTGTTTAACTAAGCCCCACCTCTCTTTCCCATCAGTGGGCACTTTTCCCAAACAGCAGCAGCAGCAGCAGCAGAGCAGCACGAGCAGCACAAGCAGCACAAGGATGAGAAGCCCCACGATGAGACCTGCGTGGGAGCCTAATGATGCATCCACAGAGATATGCACGCAAGCACAGGCACAGACACACACGTACGCACACGCAGGCACACACACACACACACACACACACACACACACACACACACACACACACACACACACACACACACACACACACACACACACACACACACACACACACACACACACACACACACACACACACACACACACACACACACATAAATAGACACACATGTGCACGTCTTTCACAAGTTCCACATCAGCACGCTTTGGCAAGAGTCAATATGCTTGGGCCAAACAGACTGTCCCAGATAAAATCCGGCTTTTGAAATGCTGTGCCAGTGCAAATACTGTAACCACTTCAACAGGACAGCAGAAAGACATTTACAGAGCATCAATCAACATCAATGGAGCATCAGTCAACATCTACGGAGCAACAATCAAGATCTACAGAGCATCAATCAATCAACATCTACAGAGCATAAATCAACATCTACGGAGCATCAACCCCAATTTGTCAGAGTGGTGTAGAGTGGTGTCCAGTAAAGTGGACAGGGACATACTGTAGAGGCACGCTCCTGAGACACGATGACAGTCCACTTCACCACAGTCACACACAGATGAGCAGTTCACACCGTAGAGGTGATCTGGACAAGTGCTGTTGCAGCTGCAAAGTAATTGAAGAGTCAGACACACACACACACACACTACTTACACATTCACAATCATTGTATTTGCACTTGGTTGGTACCTCCTTGTCTGAC
The DNA here is from genome assembly GCF_963854185.1 of Sardina pilchardus. Classification (NCBI taxonomy): domain Eukaryota; kingdom Metazoa; phylum Chordata; class Actinopteri; order Clupeiformes; family Clupeidae; genus Sardina; species Sardina pilchardus. The sequence goes on along the minus strand of NC_085006.1, from coordinate 9,003,756 downwards.
CAGCAAGGGCACAATCAGGGACACTGCATTCTAGATCTTATAGATTCAATGCAAATATGTTCATGCTGTAATACGCTATAATAATATGCTATACAGTCACTCACTGAGTATTGAACAATGCAGTACACCATCTAGTACAGTACTGTAGTACATTTCATTTTTCATATGAGATCCGAAGCACAGAGGTGTTAAATGCACAAGGCCCTGACCTGTCGCCCTGGAAACCAGGCTGGCAGATGCAGTTTCCTGCCACAGGGTCACAGCGTCCATAATAGCAGGGGCTGCACTGAGAGCGGCAGCCGTCGCCAAACGTTCCCGCGGGACACAAACGGTCACACCTGCAGCAGTCAAACCAAGAAAAGCCATCAATGTGAAAATAAAATGAGAAACGGAAATGGTGACCACGACTTCCTGTCCTTGGTTTATGTTGTCATAATCCTTAATTAATTTCTCAGTGTTACACTGTGGTAAATACTGTAGGTTCACCGGCCACATTTCTACATGACACACATCCAATTTTGAAGTTAAGTAACTTAATTTCTAAGAAAACACTCTTTGTTCTCTCTTCATACCTTAGCCAATCCAGCCAGGGTTTCAGTGAGAACACTTCCCTGTCAGTTAAGTAACTTAATTTCTAAGAAAACACTTTTTGCTCTCTCTTCATACCTGGGGCCAATCCACCCGGGGTTACAGTGAGAACACTCCCCTGTCACTGGATCGCAGGCCTCTTGGTTCTTGCAAGTTGGACATGCTTTATGACAGTGGTCTCCGTAGTATCCAACGGGACAGAGCTGGTCACAGCGCGTGCCGTTCCAGCCCGGATCGCAGGCCTCACAAGAGCCGTCCACTGCAGAGCACGCGGCGCCCTTAACACAGTGACCACACCTGGACAGACAGGAGGCTGGACCCTAATTATGCATGCAACGCACTTGACATAAGATCTATCATGAATATATTCTGCTTTTAGTGAAGTCTACTCTCCATACCAATTCTTAAAGGATAGGAAACAATACAGACAAACTGCCATTTTATATTACATACAGAGTGCACACAGGGTGATGTTTATAGCAGTATATAGCACAATAACTATACCACATAATAGCAGCACTAATTGTGTCTATGATGAGTAATTACAACGCAGTAAATGGCAATAAAAGTAGCAAAGACTGGTTTCGTCTCCCCACCTTGTCAGGCACCCGCTGCCGTAGTGTCCAGGGCTGCAGGGCTCGTGGCACACAGGGCTCTTGTAACCGGGCTCGCACACGCACTCCCCGTTGCTGGGCTGGCACTCCCCGTGGCTGAGGTCACAGTTGCAGTGTCGGTCGCAGCCCGGCCCCCACCAGCCTCTCACGCACTGGCAGTGGCCCGTGTTCTGCTCGCAGGGCGACAGGTAGCAGTTGCAGCGCAGGCTGCACTTCTGGCCGTAGTAGCCGTGCTTGCACACGCACTGGCCCGTCGCCTGGACGCACGTCGTCGTGCCCTGCTCGAAGCAGTGGCACATCTTGGCACAGGTAGACGTCCACCAGCCCTCGTCGCAGGTGCAGTTGCCGTGCAGCGGGTCGCAGTGGCCGTGGCGGCCACACATGCACTCGTGCTGGCATAGCGGGCCCCAGCGGGTGGGCAGGCAGGTGCACTCGCCCGTAGCCGGGTGGCAGCGCCCATTCGGGTGGCACAGGCAGTGCTCACGGCAGTCGGATGCCCAGAACTCAGGAGGACAGGCTGCATACATACAGAGAGCAGGGGAGAAGCAACGATGTTATAGCATTCTTAAATATAGAAACACTAAATCATGGCATCTACAGTGATGGTTGAAAGTGTTGGCAGCACCCATGCTAAAGTTGACTAAAAAGTTGAATATAAAATGATCTTTTGGAAATTGATCTTGATGCCTTAAGAAATAAAATGAGGAAATATCCAACCAAGGACCAAGGACACCAATTCTCTTGGTGAATGAATAATGTATCATAAATAAATGAATGCTCTTCCTTAAAATACTGGGGTCATAAGTATTGGCAACTATGTAAACCTTATGTGCCATAATCCCGTAGAGGCAGGCAGATTTTTATTTTTAAAGGCCACTTATTTCATGGATCCAGTACACTATGCATCCTGGTAAAGTTCCCTTGGCCTTTGGAACTAAAATAGCCCCACATCATCACACACCCTCAGCATACCAAGAGATTGGCATGGTGTTTTGTTCAGTTAACCTATTAGCTGGTTTGATTTGCGTTGAGGTCAATGAGCATCAAACCGAATAAAACACTGTGCCCATCTCTAGGTATGGTGAATGGTATGTGATATGTGGTATGTGATACCATTTTAATTCCAAAGGCCAAGGGAACTTAAGGAAATTTAGGGTTAACATAGGCTGCCAATACTTATGACCCCAGTATTTTAAGGAAGAACATTTATTTATTTATGATACATTATTCATTCAGAAAGAAATTTGTTTCCTTAACAAATGCTTGCTTCCTTGCGTGGTCCCATTGACTGTTCACTTACAGGTTTTGCACTGAGCGCCAAAGTAGCCAGGCCTGCAGCGACACATTCCTGGATAGACACACACCTCATCCTGCTGGCAAGCCCCCTCTCCCACGCACAGAGCTGGAACACAGGGTCATGCTGGGATTCAATTCCAAAGTTCACACACAAACACACACACACACACACACACACACACACACACACACACACTCTTTATCTCTCTCTCTCTGTCTCTTACTCTCTCTCTCTCTCTCTCTCTCTCTCTCACACACACACACACACACACACACACACACACACACACACACACACACACACACACACACACACACACCCAGAGCAGATCACACACACACACATAGACAGACACACAGACACACACACTCTCAATCTCTCTCACTGTCTCTTACTCTCTCTATCTCTCTCTCTCTCTCACACACACACACACACACACACACACACACACACACACACACACACACAAAGACACAGAGACACACAGACACACAGACACACAGACACACAGACAGACACAAAGACACACAGAGAGAGAGAGAGAGAGAGAGCAGATGACAGTGCTGACATCTACAGGACAGGAAGCTAGCTCCCCTCTGTTTACCTCTATGTAAAGTAAATGTAGTGAGGAAGCACATTTGAACAGAGTGAACAGGGAAAGCAGAGACACTCACGGATAGTGCACTCGTCTCCCTGCTGACGCCAGCCATCACAGCAAACCAGAGAGGATGGATCCCTGTGAACACAAACACAACCATCGTTACAGAGAGAAAACCCACATTTCTATATGATCTGCAGCAGAGTCGGTGTTTTAAAAATGTTTTCCCTTTCATTTTCTTGAATAAAAAGCCTGAGACATTTTCCATTTTGCTTCACGTCTCATCCGTTATAAAACTGTTTATTTGCTTTGCACCTCACTTACAAAATGCCGAGAGAACACCATCTGCCAAATGACTAAATGTCTATTGTATATACATGCGAAACGCTCTAGGCAAGCTCAGTCAGATGTTAAAGTAATCAAAGTAAAGTAAGAGTGTGGCGGATAGCACAAATAGACAGCATGCAGTTAAAGGGACCCCTATGGGTAGCAATAGAAAACCTCCTGCGCAAGCAATCTGTCCTAAACTCCTCCAACACTCTTTAGCCCCATTTTGTACAAAATACCAACATCACCCATCTAAAGGAAGAGAGACAATACAGAAGTGAAAGTGCCCTGGTGGAATAAAGACAAGAGGACAGCAAGCAAGCAAGCAAGCAGAGCAGCTGTGGCCATGGGGAAACCACCTGTGGTCCAGACACACGTTCCGTCCACTCCGCGAGAGTTTCTGCGCCGCGCCGGAGCCGAGGCAGCCCAAGACCAGAAGCCCAAGACCAATCAGACGGACGTCCATCGTCCTCGTCTTCTTCGAGCCGCCGGCCCTGCCTCCAGACAGGGGCCCTCACTCCTCTCTCCAGCCCTGGTCTCTGAAGGACAGTCTCCTCTTCGCCCCCTTTCTCTCGCCCTCTCTCCCTGCGGTGTGTCTGCTTCGGCCGGCCGCCGCGCCGTGCTCTCCAAGCTCGTCCATTTCCTCTCCCCGAGTTTCCTGGGGAAGTGCAGGCGGCTTCCTCCTATTCAGTGAGCCGCCGTGCTGTTTTAAGACACAATCAGAGCGCAGAATTCTGGGAAGGGGCGAGCAGCATTTTTACAAGCTGAGCAAGGGGCCGATGAGAGCACACCGCCCCTCCAGCCCACACACTCACCAGCCATCACGCCCATAAAGGTCAAGGAGGCGGACAAGACTGGAGTGGCAGACAGACACACACATCAAATTACACACACACACACACAGAGAAAGAGAGATAGAAATGACCTGGGACACCTAAGACTGATATCCAAATCTCTCTAGTGAGAACAGCTTTCCAGCCGAAGACTCTCTAATTACCGGTACATATTTAAAAAGTTGGGTGACCTCCCTTCCCTCCCCCAAACAAACACAAACACAGACACACACACACACACGCACAGACAGACAGACAAACAGACACACAAATAGCAGGCAATGACACGAAACAGGTCAATATGGAAGTCAATTTCAAATATTTATTTGGTTTTGTAGCACAAAGATTCCCCATGAAAACAAACATGCTTACAAAAATAAAACATTAAGGAAACAAATTCTTGCTGGCACATATCGCCTCCACTGAGAGACCTGTACAATAATCTATAAGTCTATGTGCATACAGTGTGTTGTCATTGTTGAATACCACTGAGGTTCGAAGGAGGAGGGATATGGAAGTCATGATCTTACCCTCCTCTTGCTGATGTCTAAGGGCACACGTGTGAGCTCTCATTTCCCCCTGAAGGAAACACACACTTCCTTTCTCTCTCTTCCACACATACACACACTAAACCTAAAGGAAGCACAGCCCACCACAAACTACAGAGGAGGCTAATGCCCTATTGACAAAACTCACTTACAACATGGAATCATGTTTGTACACCCACAACCATGTTACAGGTGTCAAGTGTTTAACAGTTGTCAAGAAAAGGAAAAGTGCTTCCGAGCCTACAACAAATGAGGGAATTCTAATGAAGATGATGCAGAATTATCATGCACTCTATGATTCTTGTGTCTAATTTTGACATTTTATTATATTTGATTGCATTTTTAATAAACATAATACCAAAAATGCATGCAATGTACAGTAGTTTCTACCTGACATCATATTTGCGGTCATCTCCAGGTTATCATTATAGTAAGTCCAAGAGCACTTTCAGTTGTTGACAACAATAAACTGCACTGCACTATGAACACAGAACACGGAGGAATCAGAGTTAAAAGAAGAGTACCGGAAATAACTAAATCTGTACATTCTGGCTGGAGGGCATTACAAAGTGCATACTGAGAAACACATATGGTAAATATACTGCTCATGGCTTTATATGTGCTAATATAAATGGCCTTGGGTTACACTGATTAGATATTAGATTTAAAATGTCTTTCGAAGGCATGTTACATTTTTTTTGTTGTCATTAAACTGTGTCAAAAATATATTGCTTCAATGCCCCCTTGTGTCCAGTTATGGCACCTGCAATTAGAAATGTTTGTTCTCAATGCTTGTTTGAATCTTTGGTTAATGTTTGTAATATATAAAATATGTCTACAAAAATAGCTGCTAAAATTTGAGCAGACTTCAAAAACAAATATGTACTATATACAGTTTCTGTTGGAAATACCAAATGTATGCCATATGATCAACAACATCTACACCATCATAAAAATCATTCCGAATAACCAACAGGGAATCACAATCCCCTGAAATACTGCCACCTTCAGTAATCGTGGAAAACCAGACAGTAACAAACAACCTTTCAAAAAAAGGTTTTTACAGAAAGTCGAGTCCTTTTTTTTCTGTCTACTGTAGTCCTCGAATAGCATGAGCCCACGCCTTGCCTGCAGGGTCTAATCTGTGTGTGTGCTGGACTGGACATTACTGTGGACCCCACAGAAGCAGGCATGTTGTGGAGGGGTGGAGGCGGAGAGGAGGGGATGGAGGAGGAGAGAGTGGAGGGTGTCAGGGTGAGCGGCGAGGCTCGACCTCCGCCTCAGGCTCCGTATCTTCGGGGACGATGATTTCCCAGGACGAGCCGCCGTTGTTAGGGCTGGGGCTCTTGTTGTAGCTGCCCGACCGGGTCAGGAAACCAAACCTTACAGGAGAAAAGAGGAGATAACAGACACAGATTACGCCTGGAAAGACAAAAGGACACTTTTCTCAAAGATAAAGGACTGTCAACGAGGTGGGGGAGAAAGGAATATTTCACTGGCAGCTACATTGACATTCATACCCCATTACTTCAGAAGTTAACACTGACCCAAAACAACATAACTTCTGGGTATTGTTGTCAACATTGTCTGATTGAACCTTGTTCACATAACAGTGTATGTTATGCACGTTTAAACATGCCACATAACACTGCACTTCTCTGTCATTTCTGTGAATTGGTTTAAGATCTCATTTCCAAATGCCCTTGTTTTAATTTTTGTGCCAGGCTGTTCAACAGAAAACCCTGAGAGACATGAGAAGACAGTGGTTTTCCTGTGTGGGTATATTTTGCCACTTGCCAAAGTGGTTTGTTGCCAGTGTTAAAGGTTTCCACATGTTTCCACATATTTTTGTTTATCTCTATCTCTGTTGCTATTACAGTAGAAATGACAACAGGATCGTTTGTTGTCGCTTCATTCTGAGCCAGGAAAAACCCTGTTGGCGGCTTCCTAACGCTCATCTGCCAAGAAATGAACTGAAAAAAGGGACACAGTACACCATAATGACTATCATGCCAAGTGTTAGTGCTTGATTGATGGATTGATACACTATATGTCTGTTAATAAACAGTCTCTCTATCTGGTGACTGTACAGAAATCTATTAAAGATAATAGTTTTAGCATGGTTAAGATTATGTTTATTACGATTATTTGCAGTCTACAACGGATTTAAAACTGCTGAAATGAGTTATAGTTAACAGATGAAAGAAGCTATAGCTTTGACACATCTACTGGATTTTACTACAGAAATATCAAGAGTGGGCAGAAATTACAGCTTCTGGTTATTGGGTTCATTTCAGTTAAATAATCAAATAGATTAAACTTGTTAAAACCAGGTAAGTATCCACATCCACTATTTGTAGTTTGGAATTTACCACAATGTTGATAGCGCCTCGCAATTTACAAACTGTCAAAGAAAGTATGATTATCAATGTTGCAACCACCTGAGAGCTGGTAATGTTTAACTAACCTGAATATGTTTGCATTCTGAAACATTTATAGCACAAAAAGTACCATGAGAACAATAACAAAAAAAGCTGTCAAAACAGTAGTGATAGACAATACAGTACAGTTATTATAAAAAATCAAGAGTTTTACAGCCAATCATACTGATATCTTATTGGAGTTTCAATGGCTACTGTCCATAAAATGTCAGCACCTTTGAACCTTTGCCCTGCCAAACACTTACAGGTTTCTGATGCGAGATTCTGGAGGTCTACTGTCAGTACAATCTCCATCATTGTCTGCGTCCTTGTTCTCAAACAATGGGCCTTTATCCTCCTCATCACTGCAGACACACATACAAGCACAAACAAGCACACGCACACACACACACACACACACATACCCACACACGCAAACAAGTACGTAATCGCAAGTATACATACACATTCACACATGCACGCACACACACACACACACACACATACACAAGTGAGACAGAGAGAGGGAGAGGGACAGATAGAGAGGGAGAGGGAGAGGGAGAGAAAGAGACAATTAGAGTTGGGAGATAAGTATGACATTAAACCCACTGAATCAGCATGTTTGTACTACCTCAGCTCAACTGAGGGCAGCTGTAAGTTGTGACCCACCTACTGCAGTCGTCTACGTGGACCCCCAACATTTTGGCCTTGATAACCGTTCTCTGCTTCTTTATTGCAGAACGCACCGCATCCAGCAAGAAGCCTGGGCACCTCTCATCATTCAAGATTTCCCTGTTAATGTGCACAGGCATACAAACACCCCACCCATACAAACACACATGCACACGCACACACAAGCACAGACTTTAGAGTGGGCTAAATGAAGATAGGAAAGTTGTATTTATTTACGACAAAAAATATTAACATTTCCACAACAGTTGCCAAACATCAACTCAGATAAACAGGATGAATACGTTCCCTCACCTCTGGTAGTAGGACAGCTCCTCCTGAACCAGGAAGAGGTTGGCCTTCAGCTCATTGCGCTCAAAGATCATGTCCCTCACTTCCTGTTTAGTGAAGCATGGCCGGTTGGGGTCTTTGAGATCAATGATCATCTTGTCAGTGAGATCGATAGTTGGCGTAGATAAGGGGCACTGTGAGAAAAAGAGATAGTTTGCTGATTGTTTCACTTAAACCAGATCTACAGTATATGGTTATTTCTAACAATTTCCATAGCTTAAATGAAAGACCCAATGTCATGCACACACGCAATGCCACGCACGCACACACGCACGCACGCACGCACGCACGCACGCACACACGCACGCACGCACGCACGCACGCACGCACGCACTCCATAAACTCCACTGACCATGTTGGCGCTGGCCTTGTCCAGTTCGGTGGCAAGGCGCTCGATCTCCTTCTGCTTCTCGCACATGTCCACCTCCATGTCGGCCTTGCGCTCCACGGCGCTCTTCAGCTGCGCCTGCATGACACTCTGCTTGTGCCGCAGCTCACTGTTCATCTTCATGAAGCGCTCCAGCTGCTCCTGCAACTACACATCAACACACTAGCGGTGTTAGGATACTAGACTTATGACTTTGAGATGATAGCATGCCTATATACTAATATACAGCAAAAACATTGAAACATCAGAATAGAACATACACAAGGAAACATTGAACTACGTTTTTAACATATTCTGCAAGAAAAATATAACTTTTATTAAAACTGATTAAAACATCACTCATGGTCAGTATCAATTTGATGGCAGAGGCAGAGACGGTTCTTAAGGACATCCCCATAGTGAGGTAGTTTGAATGCAAAAGTCATGACTTTCAAACTGGGATTCAACATAACATTGATTTGCAATCAATATTGCACCTATCCTTAATTGACAGCATAATAAATAGATTCAGCCGCAATCCAAAATCAACAAACAAGAGTAATATGACATTTGGTTGATAAATGAGGTAAATGGCACGATATCTACATCAATCTCCGAGCATGAGAGGCACCTGTCTGGGCCGCATAATAAAGCTTTTCTTCAGAAGGATATGGTAGAGATCATAAAGAATTTGACTTTTGCTCAGGCATGTCCTCTGTCTTGTTCTCTGTAGGTGTGTCTCTGCAGAAAAAAGGCATTTGGCCTGGAGGGCTACTGGCAGTGCCACAAACCACATCATGAACTTCAGCACTGCTTAGATGAACACACACAGGGCAGTGCCAGATAGCAAACCTTGACTTTTTTTAATGATCTGACAAGCTCCATATAGTGACAGTAAATATCACCAATGGTTTTGTGAATAGGGAGGGCACATATGTATGGTACTTACTGATGTTTTATATGTTGTATGTAAGGGATAATGCATTACCGGAATATAGTCCTGACAGGGGGAACAGAACCCCGACGCGCAGCGGGGCTACCTGGCTACTTGCCAAAACGAGAAAAGAAACTTAACAAAATGTGCCTTTGGCAATAACTTGGCTGCCTCGGAACATTGGGTAGGCCCATTCATGTGAATGGAACTTTCTGCAGCACTCTGTCAAATGTTTTTATCTGTATTCTACTGTCTGTCTTATGTACTATGTACAATTACTACATATAATTACTACAATTATGTTGTAAATGTTTAATGCTTTGTGTGTTGTACGTCATGTGATGGTCTACTCTACAATGTCAAGGATGTTCTCTCTCTTAGACGGTAAACCTAGTTTACCTATGGGTACCAATAAAGAAACTTGGCCTGACCTGACCTGAGTTGCTTGTTTGTGTGTAAGTGTGTGTGTGTGTTAGAGAGAGAGAGAGAGAGAGGGAGAGAGAGCAAGAAAGAGAAATAGAGAGTTGATCAAAGAGTATCTGTGAGAAAGTGTGGGTGTTTGAGGAAACGTGTGTGTGCACCTGTCCAAAAAAAACACAGAAAGAACCAAGAAAATAAGGAAGAGAACCATACCGCTTCCCCCTCCTTGGACACCGAGGCGATCTCCTGAGCTTTTGCACGGATCTCATCTCTCTGTTTGTCCACCACCTCTTTCAGCTTCAACATGACCTCACGCTCCTGACGCTGCACACGGTCTGCAGACAGAGCACAACAAACAAACAACTAAAGCACACGGCAACACCAAACACAGGACATCACCACTGGCAAATGAAATGATTGCTCAGAGATTTCACAAGGTATGGTCTGATTTGGCTGGATGTATGCCTGAGTTGAAGACACACAGACAGCAGAGGTAAAAACTCCCCAGCATCAAAACGGAGCATCCACTGCTAAAATGCTGCCCTAATGAAATGTAATTCAATACAGGACAGGACACCTCAGACACCACAATGATTGAGGCCAATGCAATTTCCATTAAAAAACATACAGGGTGGTAAATCAATTAGAAATGCCCTTACGAGAAAACAAGCGTTTCTAGGTCAGGCCCTCACAAAACAGATCAAATCAAATGCAATTAGGCTACCACACTCTACTATACAAATGCACTACAAACATGTGAGCGTTCATGTTTTGTGAACAGAAGAGTAGAGATAGTGTATTAATAAGTATAAGATTAGTATTGTTTTGGCTTAGCTCATAGTACCACACTGTTTCTCACATGTAGTAATATCAATGTTATGCCCTAATGAGAAAGCGTGAAGTATCATGGAAAGTTATATTTGAGTGTTTATCTTGAATACATCATGTTGAAGATCAATTCATCTAAATGAAATTAGCACATTTTGCAATGGAACGATTTTGCCATTCTTTTCACCAATCGTCAGCACAGTTCCATGATGCTACTGATCAAGTACGTAATATGAGTGTAGCTACATAGTAACTGTGACGGTGCATAATGGCATGACAGTCGTCGAGGTCATGGTGCGCACCTTCCTGGGAGTGGGTGCAGCGTAGTTGGCCCAGCAGCTCCTTGTTCTCCTCCTGCTGCTGGAGCACCTGCTCCTGCAGCTCCTTCAGCTGTTTCTGCCACTTCTTCTCCTTCTGCTGCCACTCCTGTGAATGGACAGACATCATGGACACTGTATGTCCTCAGGCAGAATGGCATGGAAAAAAATACACTATTTGGCTTGATGGTTTCAAAACATGACGAGTGATGGTTGTATACACAGTATTAAACACAGAAGGAATGAGGAATTGCTTGTTTTCCCACTAAGGTTACATCAAGGTCTGGCTGAATAATGATTTTCATAGCCAAGCGGATCAAACCTAACCCCACTACACAGCCTCAGAACTTTAGCGCTTGACCTAAATAGTAATCCTGATTCCTGGCCGACACACACATCTAACAGTGGGCCAATACAAAGTTGGAAGAGTAATGTCATCAATTAGTGTTTGAAAGTAGGATATGTTTAAACGTGCATTCAACGTGCGTCTCCACATCAAGTGTAGTGCATTAGACAACCCTATTATATAACAGCTTAAACATGGCTTCACTATGGCAATTTCACTATGGTAACTGCATGGCATGCTTGAGGAGAGCACCATCTTGAAACTATTTCTTAACAATGAACAGTGTTAGTTCAAGCATGGTAAATATAAACAATATGCATGTGAACTGTATGTTCTTGCATGGATAACAACAGCGAACGGGACTCAGCGCAGCGATTCGTTTTGCACATTGTGTACCATCGCTGCAGTCAGTGTTTCGCTAAATAAATGTTGCAAAACACTTCAATAAGGAAATATTGTATCATTTATGTTTCACAGAAGACACGCCCAAATTAATCGTAGCAGACCACGTAGATGACGTAAACTAAAACTGAGTAGGTGACATTAAAAAGGATTAGCTCTTTAGCTACATTGCTAGGTAGCCTTACCAGTATTTCAGTAGTGTTGTTGCCCTCCTCACATTCTTTGATCCCGCGTTGTTGTTTCTTCTGTTGTTGAACCTGTAGCGTCTCAAATGCCTTTAACAGTTCCTCCTCTCTTGATTTATGAGCATGATTTCTCGCAGCAAAGCTTTCCAGTAGCTCTAATACTTTAACAATTTTAGGAACTAGACCCTCGGCACTGTCTTTACCATAACCGTCAATAAGTTTTTCCACTTCTGATCCAATAAGTTTGGCAATTTCGTACACATCGTCCACCGTGAGAGTCGAACACGTTCTCTCCAGACAGCCATTTGGTTTTTCTTGTTTATGGTCGCTTATTTTCTCACAACTCTTCTCCATTTCGGTCTTAGGAGCCACGTTTAGGAATCGAAACTTGTCCGTACCTAACTACAGTCAGCATATGCCATGTTGTGCCCAAAAAGGCGCTGTGACCTATGCGTTTCAACAATTACGCGACATTTGATACCGACATGAGAAAAGAACACTTTCTCTAAAGATACACAATTTCTCAAATACTGTCCGATATGAGAAGACACAGCGCCCGAAAACGGAGTGTGACGTTTCAGGCAGAAGTAGCTTGCGCTTCCTGGCTAGAATGATTAACGACGCAATACATAGTGCAAGCAACACAGGCATGCGTATGTGCGCAGTATGAATACTGAAATTACAGTGTCCAGAGAAATGAAGGCATAGTGCAAAGAATCTGTTCCCACTGGCTTATTTTCCTTAGCTGGACCCTCCTTCTCTCCTGACCAATGCTACTTGAGTTCGTTGCCGTGGCACGTGTTCCTGACTTCGAGCTCGCTTGCTCGGTCAACCGTAAAGAAATATCCGGGCCAGAGAAGGCATATTAGCAGTGCTGCCTGCGCAACCACTGAATTGTACTATCGTATCGTTCAACTGCCTGCTGCGTCTCTGCGACGCTATATGAATAAGAGGCCAATTACAATCAAATGTGGAAAGCATAGAAGAAGAAATGTACTTTTTTTTTTGTCAACTGAATAGTGAGCACTTAATACGAAAACACTGTTTTTGTGTGTGTTCTAAGCACGAGTAAATGAATGGTCAACAACCAATCTATTTATAAAAGTGTAGATCTTTTATTATAAACCCAAACTACAGTGACCACAACGGATGCACAACATAGATACTGGGTAGACAAATTACAGCTGGCTTAAAAAAAAGTAGTTTCCATGTTTAATCAGTTAAAGTCACTGAATAAAAGAGCATTGATTCTTTTCCCACAGAGATCCAAGGCATCTCACCCTCAGCTAATCACACAGACAAACATCAACTACAAATTACAGAAGTGTCACAAAAAAAAAAAAAGGAAAAAAAAACACACAAATTAGGGTGGTGAGCTCTATACCTTATGGACAAAGATGATGACCATGCCAGTTCAAATCAAACCACCGCATGTGAGCCGGGGAATAGATGAAGATTAAAAAAGAAAGATCAACTGAAGAGACTCAAAAACAGGTTCCTGAAGCTTAGACTGAACTGCTCACACAAACAAAACAAAAAAGCCTTGTGAGTGACTGGGGTTGCCGTAAGTCTAAGCCTCTTAGATCCTTGTTGTTGAATATCAACAGTTGGTGCCAGGCGCGCGTGTGGCCCGTGGCTCTACTGGTACATGTCCTCTCGGTCGGCGTTGTAGATCTCGCCCTCCTGCAGGGAGGCGAAGTTGAGGAAGTGCGAGGGCCTGTGGACCTCGTGGTAGAACTCCTTGGGGTTGGCCAGCTGCAGGTCGTACTTCATGTTGGGATCGTGGCGCACACCTGTGATTGTGGTGGTGGGAGGGAGAAAGCAGAGATGAAGAGGAGTGTGGAAACTGAACAACCGCAGCCGCAATTTTCATTGTGGTTTTCTTTGGAAAACAAAACCACTTAGCAGACTACACTAAGTGAAAGTTAAGATGGAAGTGCCAACTTTCACTCTTCAGAGTCAGCAACGTACTAATTTGTATAAAATAACACACTAGTAATATACAGTGCCCAAATCTCCATCTATCTATTACGCCTCCTAGGACAGTGGCCCCTTTCTCAGGCACTTGGGCCAGTGTTGCATCCACTTATATTCCCATAATGCTTTGTGAGGAAAACCCAAACTCACCCATGAAATTGTAGTTCCACGACACCTGTCCTGGCACCATGAAGAAGCCGAGGAAACGATCGGACAGGAGCATCTGGACCCTCTCGTAGTGAGAGGGCAGGTAGCCCTTGGGGTTGTTACCCTTGTCGGTGTTCTGCCTGCCCCACTCATAACCACTGGGGGTCAGTTTGTAGGCAGTCAGGGTACAGGAGCCGGGTGTGAAGCTTGGAGAAATAAAAGATGGAATTTAATGATGAAAATGAACTAAAAGAGCAACTTATTTTTGACACTTTTCCAAGTAACGATACAAGGATGAAGCAACAACAACAAAATCCAAAAAAGAAAACATTTGTCTAAGGAGCCCTTCTTGGACTCAGAAAAAAAGGTTGTTTGAGGTGCTCTATGGATGGGAAAAATTCAGTTGGAAAAACAAGAGGAACTCCAAGGCACTCTTAACAAAAGTTAAAAAGCCTTTATTGTCACCTTAAACCTTTAATCCAAAAAAGTTTTTCTGCCTGTAACTGCATATACCTGCATGTGATAATGATGGTTTTCTCTCCGTCCCAGGAAGGGTTGTCGGCCATCACCTTGGCGTGGGTGGTGACGTCCTGTGGGGAGAGCTGGGGCGACTCGTTGGGCTGCGTGTGGATCCAGCCAAGAGGCTCCATCTCCTACAGGGTCAGACACGGACGGACGGACACACACGGACACAGACACACACACACAGGGTGGAGTACGTCAGACACAGACAGGGTTGAGGTCATAGCACACACGCCCAGGCTTATGGACTATTCGCCTCCACACATAATGAGTAATGTGGTCAAGCAGGACTGTTATTTCAGCTACTTGCAATTGAACTTGTTGGGTTTGTGGCGAGATGTAAAACCGTCTGAGCTGAATTCGGCCGTACAATAACCTTAGGGCCAGTTTAGACCTGTATTTCCTATAGGTGGCCTTTGGATGTAAACTAATCCGATTAGTTCTGTTTTAATGCCATACATTTTAGCCTCCCCCACCAAGTTCTGAACACTGCTCACCTAAACAAACATCAAGTGATCTATAAGCTCTGTAAGACTGCGGGTTGGCAGGCACGTGTACGTGAAGCTGTGTGTTCGCTCTCATACCTTGAGGTACTCGTGTCCAGGCAGCTGATTGGGCAAGTGCACGGTCTGGTGCGTGCCCCACTGAGGCACCATCACGATGCAGCGGATCTCCTTCA
Source organism: Sardina pilchardus (assembly GCF_963854185.1). NCBI lineage: Eukaryota > Metazoa > Chordata > Actinopteri > Clupeiformes > Clupeidae > Sardina > Sardina pilchardus. Next base: position 8,988,387 of record NC_085006.1, on the reverse strand, counting down.
CCTGAGGGTTGTCCGGAGGGCTCACGCCATACAGGTAACCAGCAATCTGAGGGAGGGAGAGAGGGAGAAATAAGCTCAGGTTAGCCACTTCACCCAGTCCACTTTCTCAGTGTAAAGAGCCCGTAGACATCTGTACAGTGTGCTGCAGTCCAAGTATGCGGTTTGGTCAACTCACCTGAGCTCGTAGGTCAGAAATGCAGATGAATTTCTTGAGAACATTCTTGGGCAGAATGTAGGTGTAGCCAGTCTCTTTGATGTCATCGGACGACACGTAGATGTGGTTTGTTCGCAAGTGCAAGTTGGCAGCAGAAATGGCCCTAAATACGACAAGAAAAAATGAAATGCATTTAGCAAAACTTCAAACTGAGCCAAGCTTGGGATGAAGAGAGCGCATGATTCGTTCGGACTCACCTGACTCTCCATTCGGTCTTGGAGGAGAAGGTCTGCGTCTCGTAGTTGCTGGTGGTGGAGGTGATGATCTCGTCGCCGTGCTTGTTGACGGTGCGCGTCTGGGTGGCGGTGAGCTGGGACTGCTCCTTGGTCTGCTTCTCGATCTCGGCGATCTGCTGCCTCTGCTGAGACGGCGCGGAGATCTCCATACCCAGGATGATGTCCCTGATCTCCGACTGGGTCAGAGACGCCACGTTCACACTGGAAGACAGACGAGGCGCAAACTATCAAAGACGGACTAAAGCTTTACTTGCTCTAGATGATATCAAAATGCAGTGATCACAGAGGGCTAAAACACAAAAACAAAACCATAATATAGTGCAACTAGGTGTGACATTATTATTATTATACCTGACAAGACACAATTAAAGAGAGCCCACAGTATATACATTAATGACTGTAACTGTTAAGAGACTCACTTGTTCTTTTTGCCGTAATCGGCAAGGATGAGGTCTTTGAGTTGCACCTCAACCTTGATCCACTCCTCATCAGTCAGAGTGGGCCAGATATGGTGAGGCTCCGTGATGGTGGTCTTGTCCGGCTTCAGGATGACTTTGGCGCGGTCGTTGTTCACGTGAAGAGCCCTCAGGATCAGGATCAGACGTGAGAACGCCTACACAAGAAAATAAAAGGAGCTAATTAATTGAAGCATAGAAAGGGAGCTCTTGTTGCTTTAGTTGGCCATTCAGGCCACTGGTAGCACATGTGCTACCACGAAGGTTAAGGATCCTGGGTACAACATGCCGCACGTTTGCAACTATCATCAGCCAACTGAGCTTGTCGCGGTCACATAGGCTGGGGTGTTGATTGGCCAATGTGGCAAATCCCCAATGCTATTTAACACATTTGTGTGTATCTGAAATGCTAATGTAATGTTTATCATTAGTCACTTTTCATGAAGCATCTGCTAAGTAAACAGAAACAAAACAGAGGGCAGTACCGTGTAGGAGGAGATGGTCTTGAGCCAGTCGTCGTAGAGGTTGAACAGGACCATCTGAGGCTCGGTGGCCTTCAGAATCAGGTCTCCAAACTTCTCCACCTTCAGACAGGCCTGGAATGGGAGCTGGAGCTCAGAGCCTTTGATCACGATGTTGGGGAAGTCCAGCAAGTGGACCTGAAACACAAACCCACACCACATGCTAAGACAAGGTGGCAAAAACAGCAGTCAGACTTGCTTGAAATTTGGGAAATAGTTCAATAGTGATTTCAATGTGCTGCAGTCCAATGGTGAAGTACTAGTTGAGGTTGTATAAATCTACTGTTTTAAAGGAGAAATCTCTGTCTCTTGAGGTCACCGAGTACTGTCGGTACGAAAGAAATCGAAAACAATCGGCTTTACCTCGCTCGAGTTTCTACAGCCAGCAGCTAAAGCAGCCAGACAGCCACAACACTACACGTTGGGGGCATGTCCATGAGATCCTGTTTAGCAACTCAAGCTACGTAAAAAATTTTTTTTTAAAAATGTATATATATACTGACAGTACTTGGTGACCGAGAAATGGAGATCTATGTGAAAACACGCCGGATTTCTCCTTTTAAGACGTCTTCGCTCATAACTGCTATACGATATGACACAGCGAGCCAAGGAACCCGATGTGCAGAGATTAAAATCAAGAGTCAGAGTAATCAAGCCGCACACACACACACACACAAGCTGTTCCTAAATCCCAGCCCTTGTGAAGAGAGCTCACCTCAAGAGGGTCAAGCATGCCCTTCCTGGTGACGATGATCTGTTTGGGCTGCTCCTCCACGGGGAGAGAGCGGATCAAGGCAGCCACCTCTTCAGCAGTCTTCCACTTGGCCAACTGTGGTTACACAACACGACACAAAAATGTGGTTCATTATGCCCACTTAGTGTGACAAAGATTCACATACAGATCAGAAAACGAAACCGTTGATTATTCGGAATGGAGGGAGGGGGGAAATATGGGTACCTGTCCCAGACGTTTCTGTCCTGCCCACACAGATGTGTGGATGATCTTCAGGAAGAGCTGTCCGGTTCTTGGGTTGAAGATGAAAATGGCTCCATTGATGGGCTTGGTGGTCAAGTTACCTTCAAAGGTCTGGTGGGGGCGTGGGAAAAATACTACCATTACTTGAGTGTTAGGCCTGTTTACGCTCAAAAGATTTGAGGTCTTAACGTTGAACAATAAGAACATGAAGACAGCTCTTATGACAGCCGAGTTGCTGTCCAAATCGGTTACGATGTTAACTCACCTTGTGGATGGTGACTCTGTACACATTGGTGTCATCCACGAACCAGATGATCTGGTTGGAGAAGAGCTCTCCGTAGTTCTGTGAGGACAGGTAGGGCTCAGTGGGCTCGGAGGAGTAGAGCTGCAGACCCTTGCGGATGCGCTCCCTCAGCACATACAGGGCAGGGTTGGCCTTCATGATCTTGGCCATGGCCTGCTGAATCAGAGGCTTGGCTCCGGGGAACCAGTTCCCATATGCACTGCAGATGACAGGGAATCAATACAGACTAATGAACAATCGGAGTAGAACCAGTCATAACAAAGTCAATAGGAATCATAGTCGCTTCATCAGTTCTAGATGTAAACATCTTACAAATCAAACGCAGTAATTCTCTGTCTGATAGATGAAGATACATACATGTATAAGACCTTATGAACTGTGACAGCACTGACCTGTGCAGATTGTAGGCCAGATCGATTGCAATCAGCACGCCGGTGGGGGATGGGTAGATACTCATGTTGTCCGTGGTGTAGTCCAGGAACTTGGCCCTGGCGTATCTCTCGATGTCGTGAGAGTCGTAATCTCCCCAGCGGAGCTGGATGTCAATCCAGTACTTCTGAGTGGTGGTGCTGTCCATGACATCCCTGCAGATAGGAACGAGAGAGAGGAATCGTCAGTTTAAAATCAATCGTAGGCGGCACTGATGCGTTTATTACACGGCCACAGTTTTATACAGCGATGACGCACTTTGAGTCTGCCAGCAGAGAGGGTCGGGAGACGTTCCACTTGTAGGAGGCGAAGAGCAGAATGTCAGCGCAGGACGAGTTCATCTTGTAGGACTTCCTGGGATGGATGGTCTCCTTCTGGACCGTCTCAATCTCCAGGGCATCCAGCTCCTGATCAAACACCTGAGAGACGCAAAACACAAGACAGCCATTGGCTCAGCGCTCTAAACCGAAACCCATCTAGAATAAATGGAGAGCTTGTGTTTGAATACGTTTGCTTGTCCTCTTCTCCTTTTACCTGACAGAGATCCATGACAATGCTCTCATGAATCTTCTGCCACAAGTGAGCTCTGAAGATCTGAATGAGGGAGATCTTGAGGGTTGGGATCTTGCCGTGCATGAAGATTCCAGTCAGATCCAACTGCACCTGGAAACCTACGTACACCTGGAGGTGGTACCAAGAGGAGAGATTATGGTCAAGAAACACTGGAGGACATTACCGAGGTCTAGCTGTAAATAGCAAAGCGGCTATGACTTACGTTGGCTCTGTTGATGGTTGGGGACCACCAGAGAGTGAAACGTCGATTAGGGATCTGATTCAGACCAGACCTCTGGGCATTGGTCAGCTTCTTCCATTTCATGGATTCTTCAAAGCCACTGGCCTTCTCCCTGTAAGATGGAACACAATACATTACTGAGAATGTGTAAAACGGCCAAAAATGTATACCACCATTCAAGCTTAAGCAAGCAAAAAGGGCAATCTGTGTCAGAAAAGAAAACAATGAAGCTATTCAAAAGAATGCCAACATTTGGGCTTCCCTGTATATTGGATTAGTGGCACAACACTGACGAAACAAAAGCACAGAAGCCTCATCCCTGACAGCTACAGCACTCTGCTACAGTTAAACACAACGTGCAACATGTCGTCAACCCTGCAGCCTTGACATACGACTTCTGAGAAACAGTTTCACACGTCCTTGCAACATTCCACAGCGCAGATGGTGACTCTCTCTCTCTCTCACCAGAAGAGACCCTCCCAGGTGGGGAAGTAGGTTCCCTTGAAGAGCGTGTGCTCCAGGATGCCCTCTACACCTCCCAGGGCCTGAATCATGTCTGTGCGGTAGTTGTTCAGGTTCCACAGCTTGCCGTCGTGCCTCTGGTGGGTCCACCAGAAGGGGTTCTGCTTCAGCACCTGAAAGAACATTTGAAACGGTTGATAACTAAAATTGTATATTCACGGAAACATTCTTGTGTTTCATAAACCATCTGCATTCCACAATTGATCAAAACCCTAATATTACATTCAATTCAATGAAACCGGTTCCAGAAAACGGCATTACGACAATCGATTTCCATAATAAATGCCCAATTATTTGATTAAAGTTAATGCATATCACACGCACACGTGCCACCCCTCCTCCCTCACAGGGCCGCTCTTTACCTGATACTGTTTGAAGTCGGTCCTCACTCTCCATCCCTTGTCATAGGCCAGGGTGTGTCTGTCCTTCTGGAAGAGGGTGTTGATACGCGGAATGCCTCTGTCCCATGAGTCCTCCAAGTCCTCAAGTGTCAAACGCCTGTGGAACAAATAAGCTATTTATTGCTATGTGTAATTCAAATTACCGTAAGAATCAGGAGAATAGAAAGAAAGGTCCTGGGCAATAACATAAGCAAAGTATTGTGAATAGAGCAGGATATTTTAACGCTTGTGCCAACTTACAATAGATTTAGCACACTGTACACACACAAACTCACACATACATGTGAACAAAAAACTGCCAGAAATGAGCTATGTGTGTCTATTACAGTCAGTAGAGTGTTGTGTGTGCAGTACCTATTCTGAGCGATGGCCTCCTGTCGCTTGAGGGCGTACTCGGCCCACACTCGCTGGGAGTCGATGAACTCGCTCTCCCACGGCTGGATGTAGCGGTACAGATTGGGGATCAGCTGGTCCTCCTCGTGGCTCATGCCCGAGCGGAAATGGGTGATGCCTACGTCGGTCTGTTTGGACCACCTGGAGGGAGTAGTGGAGGACACAGGCAGGTCAGCACCATCACACACACACACACACACACACACACACACACACACACCTCAGTGGGCTTCTTCACATTTCATAGTGCCAGTGGGAGCTAGCTGTGATGAGATTTTCCGCAACAACAAAATATGAAAGGAAACGCAAAGTCTATAGCTCTAAATGTACTTGTAATTACTTGTAAGATAGCTACGTCTAGTGCAGTAAGTAACTTCTAAGTGAGTGAAAGAAACTTGAACAGCCACACATCTATTCATTTAGGGGTACTACATTCCATGAACTCTGGACTGAAGCCATGACTTTTACCTGAGGTCAGACTGTGGGATGAGCACATGGCCCATGGACAGCATGCCCAGTCCTCCCAGCTCTTTGGGGGTGTAGAACACCACTGGGGGGAAACGACTGGGCATCTTGGAGTTCAGCCCAATCTTGATACGGGTCTGGATCTTGTTCTCACACTTGACCAGCAGGTCCAGCAGCTCCTGGGTGTTGACCACAGCCTCGCGGAAGTAGGTCATGAGACCAATCAGAGCCGTGTTCCACTTGTTAACAATCTTGACAGGGGAAAGCAGACATGGTCAGTTAAAAAAAAAATATAGCAGGGAAAAGAAAGAGATGAAATAACACTGAGAGACTTATTGAAGGATATTTTACATTAAATGAGATTTAAACTCTACATTCAATGATATTGAAAAAAAAGACATTTCAGAGGTGGAAAACGTGCATTATTGCGGTTTTATCCCCATCTCACCTTGGTGAAGGTGGTAGATCCGGAGGCCATGAGAATCTGACGAACTCTGTTGTGGAACCTCTGCATGGACTCATCGTCCACACGCAGGAAGCACTGGGCCGTCCTCTCTTTGGTCACCTATGAACACAGCAACGCAACAGCACGCACAGCGTCAGTACTAGCACACAATGAACAAATCAACTCAATACTAGATCTCTTCTAGTCTCTGCCAAATTCATGGCAGCGCAGCTCAACTGATTTGCCGTGTGTGTGTGTATGTGTGTGTGTGTGTGGGGGGTCTCACCTCGTTCTGCAGGTTCCACACTCCATCTTTGTGGGTGAACTCCTCGTAGCTTGTGCGGCACTTGGGCAGGATGCGGCACTCGAAGCCGCACATGTTGAACAGCAGGTTGGGGTTGTCTTTGCTGTAGACGGACACAAAGCTGTTCTCCCACTGCACGGTGGTCACAGAGCGCGGCAGGCGGTTCTTGATGTCCCAGAAGACGGCACGGCCCCTGGAGAGAAATGTGTGCAGGTTAAGTTATCATCAGTCAATCACTCACATGTAATCTTTCATGGCTAATGCAGAACATGACTTCAGTATGACTGAGCCGCGACAGTGCCACTCACAGGTTGACGTCGTGCTTCATCAGCCTCATCCTGGCGTCGCGGGGCCAGCACTTCTTGTTGTTGTAGCCCACAATGTTCTCATTGTTGGGGTCTGGATGCTCCGTCAGGTACCTCTGGATGAGATCTCTGGCGTCATCAGCAGAGAACCTGTCATTTAAAAAAAAAAAGAAAGAGAGAAAAAAAGCGAGAGAGGAAGAGAGGGAGAGATAGTAACCGTGTTAGATCTGAAGGACTGCTGGGTGCTGGGTTCTGAGAGGACACAGATGAGCAGTGTCTGAAGGCCTGACCTGAAGAAGATGTGGATGCGGTCGATGTATCTGCAGTACAGACGGATGGGGTGGGCCGCCTCGGTGGACGTGTCCTGGAAGCTCAGGAAGTCGTTGGGCATCTGCGGGGGTCCGGCCATCTCGCTGGCCCTGTGCAGACCCAGCACCAGCAGGTCCATCACCAGGCCGTAGTACTGGACGATGAACGAGGCAAACTGCAGGCCTCGGATGATGCCGTACGAGTTGGTGTGATTCATGTCCTAAAGGTGGACACAGAATGAGATCGATAAGGTTTTTACAACGGATACAAACTCTTTTGTTCAATGGAAAGATTAATAAAAAGAGGAATCAAACTCCACGGGCCTATTACAGAATAATCATTATAGCGCTATAATCGACAACACTTAAGTGTGCAGCATCATTAAAGTGGTGTCGGAACACGGGACATGACCGACCTTGTAGTTGATGACTACGTTGTTCTTGGCAGTCATGTAATCGGCGATGTTGTGGTCGACGATGAGACGCAGCAGCCTGTTGAGCAGCGTCAAGTCAATCTTCTCGTACATCTTCTCATAGCGAGACTCCAGCATGACGTTACACTCCCCTTCAGCGGTCTCCCACACGTCCTGCAGGTTGTTGATGCCTGAAAAAACAAAATTAGGGATCTCTATTACACCAAAGAGCAACTAATTGATTGATTGCATCTTATGTTTGATAATTACTCCTAATGGCTGACACTTGTTGGTAGTTCTCCAAACCCACCTTGGCACCACTTGTACACCAGCAGTGGAGGAGGCTCTGTGTCGGCAGGTTTGATCCAGGGAGGGAAGAGTCGGCGCTTGTCGGCCTCATACCAGAGGTACTGGTCCAGGTAGGCATCGGTGATCTTCTCCAGGGGCTCCACGTCGTACACGGGCACCAGGTGACTGTACAAGTCCATGAACTCAATGCCCACCTACAGCCACAAACAGCAAACGCCACAAACTTAACACACACACACAGCAATTCAAACTACAGGTCCACCGGAGACTAATAATGTCATGAAGTCTTTGGTGCAGGAATCTTTGCTGACCTCTTTGAAGGCTCTCTGGGTGAGGAGGTGACGCTTGATCCTGGACAGGGCCTCGTGAGGGTTGTCGTAGGCCTGCTCGATCAGACCCAGCTCCTCACGCTGGGACTGGTTCAGCCTCGACTTCACACTGCGTAGGCACAAACAAGGCGCTTACTAGACGACCAAAATACAACGCCCGCATATATCCACATACCCACAAACCCACAATCTGTCTGTGCATGTTAGTCTTCAGGTAGACGCTTACAGAACTGGCTTAAAGCAAAACATGGTGCATCCGGCATGCTTTGTTTTCAGCCAGTATTGCAAGCAGCTACCTGAAGACAAATGCACAATTAATATAGAAAAGAAAACAGGAAGTGACATAGGCCATAGGCCCACGGAGGACGCGTGTGTCACACCTGTAGGCCTCCTTGAGCCTCTCCAGGGCCAGGATGAGCAGCTTGGTGTCGTGTTTGTAGGAGAGGGGAGGGAAGGGGATGGGGGAGAATCGTCGGCTCTCCAGCCAGTGGACAGTGGTGGTGTAGATGGCCACGGCCTCCTCAGCTGTGATGTAGGGACCGTCCTGAAAACAACAACAACACGACCATGTCAGCCATGCCAATAACATCACATGATGCTGCCGTTTGACATTTGCAAAACAATTTATCCTTTTAACCTAGAAAACGAAATAAAACTATCTGCCTCTTTTTCCCAAGAAGACCAGGGTCACGTCACGTTTTTTGATCTGGAACGAGCAGCTGCAGCCACAGAGGCCCCTTTGTGCTTGTTGCCCGCCTGCCCAACTCTAGCCACGGCCAATACCCAGTTTAATCAAGCGCTTCCTGTTTAGAGGGCATGTGATCTGCAGCAGTCCTAATTTATCACACAAAACCACTAAAAGCTTTCATCATTAAACCATTCAAGAGCGCAGAGACAGATTTTACACTACATAAACAACACACACACACACACACACACACACACATCCTACTAACCTTCAAGTAGTTGTGCTGCCTCTCCTGTTCGGCCTTCAGATAGAGTCGAGTGAGGCGACCCAGGTTCTTCTTACAGACAGTCTTGTCCACGGTGGCACCTCGCCTGATTCGCTCACGGTTGTAGTGAGCCGTGTTGGTCCACCAATCAGCTTTGGCTTTCACGTAGCGGAGAATCATGTTTTCGATTGGAGTGGGGAGGCCTGGGACCTGGGAAGCACAAAAAAAAAAAAACACCACAAGAGCAACATCAACATGCGAGCTACATAGAAATCTTGAAGTTACCTGAGAAATTCAAGCAAACAAAATTAAATGTATAGTAGCAAAAAACAACAACAACTGCTTGGGGTAAAATAGTGGATATTTCCGTGCTCTGTACCTTCCACGGAATGTTGGCCTTCCAGCACCTCCAGGACTCGCTGAGGTGCTGCAGGATGGTCCTGGCCTTGTTCTGCTTGATGCCCTCTGGCATCATGTCCAGGATGTCGTGCATCACGGCAGCGCGGAGCTCCAGGTCAAAGTGAGACTCCACGCGCTGCTTGGTTACGGTCTTCGCAACTCCCTTGGAGTGTCGGCCTGGAGGACATATCGAAACATTAGCCAAACGATCATACCACCATTCTAAATCTACACCCCTCCTTCAATCAACATATAATAATACTACTACTAATAATAATAATGTTAGAATAATGATGGTGCTGTGTTGGTGCCAATATGTGATAGTTACCCTCAAACTGCCTGGCCAGCAGGTTTCCAAGCCACCTCTCCAACAGGGGAGTGATGCCCCTCATGAAGAACAGCCATACTCGCCAGCCCGGGGCCCAGAACCCACAGCCAGGGCCTTTGCCCACCGGCCCCTGTAGGCAAACACATCACAGCACTTCACACAGGGTTTACCAGACATTCTTGATCAAATCAGCATGCCTCCACACCTGTACAGTTCATGACCCTGAGGGCTGTACTCACGGTGTTGAAGCGGTAGTAGATGAGATGCTTCAGGTCCTTGCACATGCGGATCTGTCTCATCAGCTTGTACTTGTAGCGGTACATGCCCGTCAGCTGGCCCACGTGGGCGAAGATGTACTGCAGGCCGTCCGACAACTGCAGATAGATGAAATAATGAGAGCGGGGTATATAGGAGCCTATTCTCTAGACTCTGGTGAAACGCTAACACACTAACACCCAGCATCAAAACTCCTAGTTCAAATCAAAGTAGGATCTTTGAGCGGCCGTTACCTGGAAAGCGTCAACGTTGCCCAGTCGGTACTGCACGTGACTGTCCACCACCAGCTTGCTGAGACGAAGCACCTCTCGGCACAAATGGAACGCGTTTCCGAATCTGGACTTCTTACGTTCCTGTGAGGGAGGAGAAAAGCCAAGCACGTTTGAGACACCTGACAGACATGGGGGACAACCCAAGAGCTCAAGTCAACTCCTCGTCATTGTGATGAGCTCACCTTTGTGGTCAGGGTCTTGACAGGCTTGAGATTGAAGTTGTAGTCCAGATGCAGGTAGTTGAGGTTCTTTCTGTGAATGAGCAGGTTCAGCATGTTGTAGCCTTGTCTGCACACCTGCAGCCCGACCTCCACCCAGTCCAGCTTGGTGGACTGGAAGAACTTGGTGGCCTTGAAGGAGCGGAACAGATACCTGCCAGAGGAGAATCACAAAACAAATGACTAAAACCCCCAAAATAAGCGGTTGTAACACAGCAGAAGTCATATTTCGAGAAGCTTTAGAAAAGGCACAGCAGGTGTTATATTTCCCCAAGTTTACCTCTTCTTCTGTGCTTTGGGTGGCCTGTGCTTCAGAGCGTTGAGCACATAGTACTTCAGGAGCTTCTGGTAGGACACCCGCACCTTCACAGGCTGACCTGCGGGGCAGTGCTCCCGGTACCTGCAGGGAGAAGACAAGTCATCACTTCAATTACCGCTATACAAATCCACCATTGCCGTAGCTGTAATTCAGTCAAGCCTCTAACTCAGAAGTTGTTCCAATGAGAAGTGATGTATGGTCACCCATTGTACCCACCAGTTCTTGATGAGTGGAATGTCAATGGCACGGCGGGTTCTTCCAGAGCGCATGTTGAAGGGGCGAGGGGCCCAGAGCAGGGCGATGCCATTGGCGGTGTTGTCAGTGTAGAGTGGCGTCTCTTTGAGGAAGGGCTCCACAAACTCAGGCAGCTCAAACTCCTCATCGTCATCAGGCAGGGGCTCCTGGCTCTGTTGACACCCAAACAAATACAACGCGATGAGCAAATTGTCATCAACATTCTTTGGGCTCTGGTCAGAAATCCAAACAATGCTACTCACCAAGAAGTTCATAAAAATGTCTTACCTTGACTGAGTGTCTGTGGGAAATGGGGTTGATCAGTGGGTCAAAGTAGAAAGCTGGCAGATCAGGGTCCTCTGTCTTAATGAACACCACATTTGGGGTGTGGTACCTACAAACAGACACAGCAAAAAATGATCAACATCATCGTCATCATAGTCTTCGTCATCATCATTATCATCATCATGATTAACGTCCGACTGAACAATACAATGAGCAAAATAGGCGCCTTTACTAACCAGGTGAGATGCACGTGGTGGGGCAGATTGTTGTACAAGTAGGGGAATGCAATCTTGTACTCGGTCCTGATGGGCTGCCGGATGATGATCTTGTTGATGTCGTTGAACTCATTCCAGTCCTCGTCCCTGCATGGAGTTCAAGAGGATTCATGAGGCCCACCGATATCAAGTAGTAAACCACTGAACACATTCACCTGACAAGTGGTCTTCACACTCACTGTAGATTGATGTCTCGGACAAGGGGCTCGAATTTGGGGCCCCCAGGGATGGCCATGTTCAGGGCTTTGGAGGTGAAGAACGCCTTCAGGTCAAACAGGTAGAAGTAGTTCTTGTCCACCAAGTCTGTCAACAGTTGATTGGCCAGACGGTACAGGGTGGACATCATTGGCAGAGTGAACTGCCACCGACGATACGTGGTTCCATTCACAAATCTGTGGGAAAAGTGAAGATAGACCAGTGAGTTAATTAAAAGATGGAGGATGGGTGAATGTCATGTTTCTTCTTTTAATATTTATATGTGTATGTATGCATGCATATTGTGTATGTACTTCCATATGTATGCATGCATATATGTTTTCTTTGTTTAAACTCACATTAAAAGCATTTCAACTAAAAGGAGCGGTAAATGGATCAGAAATACACATCAGTTTGTTGCACAGACTCACTTGGTGTTGTCTTTGAGGGGCTGGTGCTCATAAAACCACTCCACACAGGAGCCATCCTCCTCCGTGTCCAGCTCCATCTGAATGGCCTCCAGGGGCTCCACATCCAGGATGTTGTCTGCGTAGTCCAGCGGAGGCTCCTCATCGTCGAAGGGCGGGAAGCGCATGCGCTTGAAGTGCCGCCTGTCTCTCTTCTCACGACGCATCATGATCCACATGGTGCTGCAGACACAAACAAGTAAATGAGTTCACATAAAACTTTACAAAAAAAAAAATCCAGATAAATATAAAAAAGAGGACAGAAGGCAATGGACGCTACATAAACACTCACCCCCACTGTGCTATGTAGACTGGCTCAATAACCCAGGGGATCTCATTGACAAAGGAAATGGCTCCAGTGATGTGGTAGAGCACGGGTACATCCCTGATCTGTTCCCATGGCATGGGCATGTTCTCAAGCAGTTTCAGCACTGCATGGGGCATGTACTTCAGGGCCCTGCACACAACAGAGAGAATATGGATTTTGTAAAAAACTGTTTCACAAGATATTCATTTACCAAAAAATTATGGGCTCAAAACACAATGTTGGACAGTCTTGTGCATGACCTAATCACGTGTGGTGTTTGTGCTTAGGATCTTGCTCACAGAATTCAATTACCAAATGATTTCGCCATATTTTATTAGTATTGTCTTATTCAACAACATATGGACATTCCAACACATGTTGGAAGAATCACACTGCTTACCCAAGATAAACTCTTTTGTCATGACGGAACTTCCTGTTGGTCATGTCCCCATGATCCCTTATGATTTTCCGAACATGCTCTGGAGGCATGTCTTCCTTCTGTGCATCCACAAACCCAAACTTGCGCTTCTCCGAGTAGCGCTTGGCCTGCAGCTGCTGCCATTTGCGAGCTGTTGGACATTTTGAAACACAAAGACTACGGTCAGCACTGGAAAAAACATGCAATCAACTCCTGTCATATTTCAATAACACTCACCTTTCTCTTGCAGTTTTTCCTCGGACATATAATCTGGGATCGGGGCTGGCGGGTTGATGCCAGGAGGCATCCCGCCTGGGACACCTCTGAAGGGGAAAGCAGCTGCCATTGCAGCTTATCCTGTAATACACAAACAAATGAGTGAGTAGGAGATAACTCTTAGAGAGCGGGGCAGACTCTTACATATTAAATGTTTAGAGTATACATGCTCACAGCTTTAAAGACAAAGACAAAAGCTTCCTTCAAACGACGTCTCACAATAGTGGATCTGTTGCTCTTTTTGCAAAAGTAACTATACACAAATGCGGCCATGCAGTTAGCTGACCAGTTAGTTACCATCCAAAATACAATGTTTAAAAATCAAAATATTGACTAATGCATGAGATACAGTGACTTAATTCCTTTCAGTCCTCTAAGCAAATAAACAAATAGGAGTGATATTTTGTAACATAATTGGAAAACGTACTATGCAACTTGTTTCAATTCAGCCAGTGACCCACATAGAGTAAACGTTAGCTAGCTGCTTGCTAACATTGGCTGCTCCAAATCGGACGACTCGACAACAAAAGCTTGTTTACTGCTAAATTACATGAATGGCGGTGTGATTAATATTGAGAGGCAAGTTATGTCTCCAATACGAGCTTCTACAGTTTGATGTTGGCTGTTTCTGTATAGCTTAAGGTAGGCTTAGCATAAGCACTCCAGATAGCCATGCCGATTCGATTGAAATGAATTGTTCAGGAAAAGCTAGCAGGCTAACATACCTAGCGCAAGCTACATTGCAAAACCAACCCGTATTTGTTTACAACTGTGTAAGTTTCAAGCCACTCTTACCTTCAACTCCAAAGTAACTTTTCAGAGCTGAAATACTGATTACAGACTTTACATGTAGATTAATATCCGTTAAATTTCTGTTCAGTACTTCATAACACCGTGTTTTCCACGATTTCCTGTAATGGTCGTTTGTCGAATGGCGCACTGATGTCGGATCGTCTACGCACGTTGAGCGTATGCTCTTCTGATTCACAAAAGGAGATACGTTTCCCTATGCCAAAGACGTATTTGTATGACCACGACTTACGTCGAAATATACGACGAAAGCGTATTTACGTAACTAGTAGATTCCCGGATGTTGAACCGGAAGTAGACATACCAGCTTCCGATGATCGCAATGAGCATGCGCTTCACTGCCAAGCGAGTTTATGGTTTATTTCTATGGTTCATTTATTTAGTATTGGGTGAACATCTACTCATCACAACAATTATTACAACTCAACAGTAATAACATGAGAGTTACAGACATTAGACATGAAGGTTGATGTTTAACAGAGTGGGTCTGATCTAAACATTTTTTGCAGTCTGGTCTGAACCAGAGAATGTCTGATCTCTGTCTGAACCTATGGGTCTGAACAACAGTAGACCCATGCAGTAGGCCTACAGCAGGCTACACATGAATAAATTAGCCTAGAAGTGTTAGACAACAAAAATGAGAAACTAAACTGAAGCCTTGCAATAATGTAGGTAGTCTAGGTTAACAAATGACTATGAGTTATTGTAAAATATGTCTTCTTGAGACACTCAGGCCCTTAGTGCACTGGCCTGGGCACAGGCTCAGGGGGAAGAGGTCACAAGGGGCATAAGGGGTCTAAAAATCCTATAACTATAAGTCCCACTGCCCGCTCCAGTGTTTCCTACTAACCTATGGCTACATTAAATATGTAAAAAAAAAAAAAAGTATGCTTTACTTGCATGGCTATGTTTTGCACCATTTAGCCTACATCCTTGAACGTTTGTACACCAGGTCAGATTCTTTGTAGGTCCACATGTCTATAGGTGATAAAGGTTTCTGAAGAATTCCCAGATCTCAGAATGTTTTTCTCCAAAAAAGTCCAGAGAAGTTGTTCATGCAAACGATTCTGTATATTGATCAAGTTATAGTCTATTCTGCACGTAGACTGACTAAAAAAAGTGTTGTTAAGGAAACAAGACCACAAATATGCAATTCAGGAGTATGTAGGACATGGTTCAATGGTAAAGAGGATAGGAAAGTGGAACATGTCTCATGGCCCAAAATATGTCAGCTGGGAAAGCCAAATATCTATTAACTAGTTAATAATGAACAGTAGATGTTCTAAAAGCATACCCCAGATGCAAAAGAGCAAAACTCTGTAATGCAATGATCTGTGCCAATAAAAGTTTATAGTATAATGTATGTACTCAATAGCATAAGCTCTTTCACTGTCTGAAACCTGTCCATATGAGCAAATGAGCCATCTGATTTAAAATGGTGAAATGTGAAATCCATATTGAGTACTGTAAATAGTAAAAATGCGTTGATTTTCAGGGTACCCCTAATCACTTGACTTTATAGGCCTACAGTATATTCACTCAATTAATTTCATGACGTAATGGACACTGTGTCTTTATACGACCATGTGCATTTTGAGACAGCAAGAGACAATGTTTGTTAGATTAGAATTAAACACACATGACATCCAAACTGATCCAAATTTCCTTTTTAATAAACAAAGGCTGCATTTCTAAAGTTCCACACAGAACAGAGAGATGCCCCTGGTGAAACACACATTATCGATTAAAACATCAACATTTCTTTTTTTAAATTGAAAACAGGAGCTTAGAAATTCAGTTGCATTGGATGGTCTTGTCAGACTCTTACCATGACCATAGGTAACTACGCATTCAATTGGAGCAGGGAAGGCGCTATAATGACAGGGTTAATACATTCTACAAACTCTACGGGTACGACATGTGCTCAGTACCAACGGTTTATTATACTACATCCTCTGTACACCAATCCCCTCAGACTCATACAAGGTAGGAGTGTGGTCTATGACTACAGAGATATGCAAGGATTTGGTAAAATTACATAAGAATAAAAAGCACAGAGCAAGACATACTTCTCTCTGTGTTGTTGCAAAGGCTTTTTTTATTTTTTATTATTATTATATAAAGCGCACAGGCGCTCATAAGGGTTGGACAGAAGAGTCATATCACAGGAGCTCTGATATGTCTACTGAGCGTACAGTACACCACTTCAGGGCCCGAGGCCCACCACAGCCAGGTCTGCAAAATGGACATCAGGGCTTTTATTCACACATGTACAATGTGAGAGCACTACCATCTAAAGCACTAGATGTGCTCAAGACGTCTCATCACGTCACTGGCCTTACACACACCCAAGAGGTGCCATCATAGTAATACAATAAGTGAGCGTGGCGCGCCAGCATCCACGGGAGGGGGCGGACTCCAGGTGCATGCTGGGTAATCGTGCCCGGCTTCACATGATACTGACTATTTTGAGAATTGTTTTTTTGAAAAGGTCATCTCATCCTGCATCTCAGGCAAAAGAGTCGCAGTACAGGAGGAGATGGTTTAAAGCTGCCATGCTGTTGAGCCAGAGGTATCTCCCTTACGTGTTGGCCTCTGAGTTTGAGCAAAACCCGTGGCAGTACAAGGGTAGATATCAAATCTCCATACAAAACAAATAACAACAACAACAAAGTGAAATAAAAACATTGTACTCTTTGTGTGAGAGGTGGCTACCAATGTTTCTGTTTGCCACTTCCAGTCTCACGCTGTGCTCTCACGCACTCACTCAAGAAAACAAGAAAACAAAAAAAAGGGAAAAACCAACCACATGCACAACATACAAATATGTACACAAGTTGCAAACATCAAAATTGTCTCCAAAAATTAGCTACAGTATTAATACAGATTTTTTTTAAATGTTTTTTTTTTGTTGTTTGTTTTTTAAAAAGCATGTTTCAGTTTTCTTTTAAGTAACTACTCAAGTATTTTGACCACGCTTTTTGTTTGACAGTTTGTTTGTCTGTTTGTCTGAGCCCCCCATGAGAAACCTGCTCATCATCCATCCCAACCACAGAAAAAGATGACCGCATGTTTCCTCTTAGATTCACTGAGCTCCAAGGTATTGTGTTCGTCTCAGACCACCACACCAGTGATATGGATGACGTGTAAGAGTGGGCTGAGGGTATACATCTGCTCTGTGTGGCAGCGCTTATGCAGGCCATCTGGCAATGAGAGGGAGAGCTGAGAGATGCTGGAGAAGGCAAGGAGGGAGCACCAGGATCAGAAGTCCTCTCCCCGCTCCACCAGCCAATCAGCTCGCAGCCTTCACATTCCCAATCTTTCCAGGGAAAGTATCCTCTGTGTTTTTTTTATTACATATGTATATCATACATCATTTATCATTAATAAAGTGCTTCTGTGTAAAAACAATGAAGAGGGCTAATTACAAATCTACAGGTTCCTCTGCTCCTAAGAGTTGCTGCTGTGATGATGATGATGTGTGCCTGTGAGAGTTTAGTGCATTTGGTGTGCATTTCAATTTCAGCATGTCTGTTGGAGAGCGTGCTTGTGACTGTATGTATGTGTGTATTGTGTTGAGTTGTGTTGTGTTGTGTTGTGTTGTGGTGTGTTGTGTTGTGTAGTTCTGTCTGGCAGCTAATTGATTTTGCAGGGTCAGATAAGCACACGGTTTCCTGTCTTGCAGGAAAGCAAATCAATCTGACCAGGTAACAACATTTACCCACAGCATACCTTTACCAACACCAATAAATAATGGCAACAGAATAAGGTACAATGTAAAAACAATACGTATAACATATAAGGTGATTTGCATTAAAACATTGAGTCTTGATCATGAGATTTGAGTCTGTGTTGCATTTCCCTCGCATTTCAGTTTGCGGAATTTTCCGATGATAAAAAGAGACAAAATTAAAAAAAAAAAAAAAAAAAAAGCTAAAAGTTGTGGTCAATCTTCTTTTTCCTTCTCGGACCAGTTCTGGTGAATTCTTCTCACCAGTTCTTTAGTAGATGAGGAAAGTTTCTGAAAGTGAAGGAGACGACTTCTTTCATGTGCCAGTCCTCTGGCTCTCTCTCTTTCGAAAAAAAGTCACCATCTTTGCTGTCGTCTTCATCTTTGGTAGTATACCTGTGCATCTCCTGCACAAGCAAATGAGTCCGTTGTGCCATAACAAAAAAGAATATACTTCTATGACATTTTTTGGAGAGGGGGGGCGGTGGGTGCACACACACACACACACACACACACACACACACACACACACACACACTAAAAACAAAGTCTAAGTTTTAAAAAAAAGGAAAGAAAAAAAAAGTGCTTGAACTGCTACAAACGAGAAGAATGTGGGCTTGTCCTCTGGCTGCTGTGAGTGCACCAGAGAATGGTCCCTGTCCAGAGAGAGGGAGAGCAGGCGTCCGTCTCATCTCTCAGGGGCGGCTGCATCTCTGCTACTCGTACAGTGTGACTGTGCAGTAACACAGAGCCGAGATCCGCCGGTCCACACTGGCCTTATCTGCACAGGGAACACAAGGACGGAGAACATTACTTTGGGTGGAATAGGAAGGCTTAGGAATAGGAATTTAGGAATAGGAAGTTTAAACTTTAATCTCCAAAAAACATTTGTCTCCTATTGATATTTTCAACGTTGCGTTCTTTCTGTTTTGGTTAAAATCACTTTAAAATGACTAGCGTTGCTAGAATATGAGAATATGCGTGATAATCGAAAAGGAACACATTTGATGCATTTGTTTGCTTTGCGAAACTCACACTTTGCAACGTTCTCAATATCTGCGGGGTCCTGCAGAATCTTGGAGAGCCCCTCCAAAAGCATCGCCGCTTTGTTGTAACGGTAAGCAATGTCCTCCGTCTGCTGAAACATCTCATCCAGGGCGGCCGCTTGCACCTGACAGGGAGAGAATACACTTTTAGAGACGCACACACACACACACACACACACACACACACACACGGTGATGAGACTACAGGTTATGGTGCCATGAAGGACTCTTTACCATTTCTACTGCGTGGTTGTAGATGAGTTTCTCGGCCGTGACGCTGTTGATCTCGTCCACGAAGCGCTGCTTGTCCGAGAAGAAGTGGTTGAGTTTGTCGGTGAGGCGGCGGCACAGGGAGATGCAGCTCTTGTAGCGCTCGTTCAGGCTCTTCACCACTGTGGGGGCAGAGGAGAAGCAGTTGAAGCCCGGGACCCAAACAGGAGCACTCTCCAGGTGAGACTGCTAAAGGTGAAACCTTCTAGTGCATTTAATGAGGCTATAAGCCTGATTTTGCTTGTTTGTTTGTTTCTAGATTTGTTTTGAGTTGGTTGGCCTATGTTCTAGCAGCAGTAAAGAAGAGTAGTGTGTAAGAATGTCAATACACAAATGCACTGAAACAATTAATAAAACGAGAAGAAACCCAAAACCTAATTCATTTTTCATTGTACTTCTTAAACATGGCTTCCGTAGGATTATAGGCGACATAAACATACACACCGCAGCTGTAACGTTGCACCAACATTTCTATGCTTCATTTTAACACACGGCTGCTTATCTTAGCGGTCACTCGTCATTTAGGGTGAAGCTCCCCCCTCCCCCTCCCCTCTGCACCGCTTGGCTCTGCCATGGGACACACACACACTCACCCTGCTTGACGGCGGAAGAGGGGTTGAGCTTGGCCGACTTAATCTGAGCCTTGGCCAGGTGCAGGGACGAGGCCAGGAGCTGAGCTGCCTTCATGTACAGCACCAGCTGCTCCACTTGCCTGTGGGGAGACCGAGGAGAGCACGCACATGAGAAGGCGAAAAAGACACACACACACACACATACACTCACACACACACACAAAAAGCCTCCCACACTTCAGCAAACACAGTCAGCACAGATGCGTCTCTAAATCACTAAAGCAATTTTCCAACTCTTGCCATGCTTAGAATGTGGGGCACTGACACATCACTTTTGGCTAATTAGCTACATTAGCATTTAATGATTTATCAGACTTAAAAGCCGGGAGAACTTCTCATGCGGGGATTTATTTCACAGTATTAGCACTTCTACTGGAGATGGGAACTCATGGTGTGCATATGTATGGGTAGAGCCGGCATCTAAATGCTCTGGCCACTCTCTCTAGACTATCGGTCATCCGCTCACCCCCACTCTTTGCTGAGCTGGCTAATCTGGTCGACCACCACGCTCTCCTGTTGGGGGTACAGCGAGGCCGCAGAGACGCCCAGGTCTGTGCCCCCGGCCCGCACCGCCGCAATCTCCAGCACGCAGTCGGTGAACGACAGCATCATGCGCAGGTGCATCAGCGTGTCCGTGTGCTCTCTCTGTCGACACACACACACACACACACACAAACACAATCACATTAACCTTTCAGACAGGCTACGCAAAAAAATGTGTGATGACCTTAGCCTTAGGCATACCCGTCATACATCTTTAAACTCATTTTCTCTTTACGAAAGGTCAATACAACTTGACATGCTGCTACTCCATCCATCCAAAGAAAACTCCAGTGCAAAACTCCTCCTTCAAACTCTGTCCTCCTTAACCATAACCATGATAAATCATCACAGACACTAACGGTGCACAAACAGTGCTGTCCGGTAACGTTTACACTCTAGTCGTGGCTCACCTCCATGAGGGTCTCCTCGGGCAGCTCCGGGGCCTCGAACGTGATGAAGCCGTCCAGGCTGGGCGGCGAGGTGCCGTAGGGGACGTAGCGGACGCTGCTGGGCGCCGCCTCGGCCCCCGGGGGCGAGGTGCCGATGGCCATGCCGGGGGGAGAGCCCATGTAGACGCGGCCGCTGGTGGAGCACAGGGAGCCCGCCGAGCTGTTGGAGCCTACTGGAGACACAGAGGGCACAGGCAGGGCCGTCAGCACAGCAGAGGACCACCGCGGGCTGCTAGCAGAGCCCTGAATGCATTTGGAGTGCAACTTCTGCAATAGCAAGTTAAGCTAGAGTAAATCTCCAACTCTTGCCCTGATGAAGGCCTAGATGGTGGCCGAAACCTGTTGGTATCGTTTTTAAGTTCAATTATGAACTAGCCTCTTTATTAAAGCGATTCATTTATAAGAAGAGTGCCTTGGCTTCCTGCTTGTTTTTTGATCTCAGTAGTGTCAGCTACAGTGAGTTTGTTGTTAGTGGGATCATGCTCTCAAAGGAAGGACTGGTCTTGGGTATGTTCTCACAGAGCATACACTGGGACGACAGTCACAGAAACCAAAATGCAACATATTGGCATCGGAGTTGTGAGTAGAGTGTGGGACAGCAGTTAGCTGGGGCGTGGGGGAGAGTGAGTGTGTGAGTGCAGCCCATGATGCAGGGTGGGTGAGGTGCGGGCATGTCCAGTGCCAGCCAGCCAGCCAGCGAGGCCAGGAATGGGCCGGGCCCGGGCCGAGACGGGGCCCCTCACCTGAGGTTGTGCGCGGCCGGGTGCCCAGGTGGCTACAGGTGGGAGGGGTGCCGCTGCTGGGGGGAGAGCCCACGGTGAACAGAACGGTGCGAGGACTGGCCCCGCCGTGGGGCAAAGCGCACAACCCTGCAGGGGCTGGGGTGGGGTGGGGTGGGGGTGGGGGGGTGGGGCAGGAGAAGGGGGAGGGAGGGGAGGAGCACACACACACACACACAGCCCGTCACTCATTGGCAAAAGCACACACCCACATGCAGTCCATAACAAGCCAGTCACAAGCGCTCACACACACACATACACACACACATGCAGCCCATCAGTCATTGGGTCAGCCAAAAGCGCGCCCGTGCACGCACGCACACACTCACACACACACACACACACACACACATATACACACACACTCTGTCACAAGCCAGTCACAAGCCACAGCACAGCCTCATGCAGGCCAAAAACAGGTTGGCAAGGAAGCTCAAGTGTGTGCACCATCAGTGAGTTGGCATTATTACGGTTCGTCATGTTTACTACGTATGAACACTGCAGAACTAAAGAGGACATTTCCGAGCCGGAGACACTCAGGTAAACTGTGCAATGTTAGTGAGACGGTAGCCCCAGCGCTGGGGGAGGCAGAGGTGGAGGAGTGGGCTCTTACCTGTGTCCATGGGCCGCTCGGCGTTCAGGCTATCTGTACTGCCCTGATACTGCTGACCCCCCAGGGTGATGCGAATGGGCTGCTCCGACAGCCGCCCCGTACTCACAGACCTGCAACACACACACACACACACATTTTCAATACATGGAATACAGTTAACTATCTTTCGTAGAATGGGGGGGAGGGGGTTCATTTGAGAAGAAGTGTGAGCCATAGTCTGCCAAAACCATTCAACTGTAACATGCCGAACTAAGGGAGTCTGGAAGAGAGTCCAGCAAATTATAGCCTCCAGTCGCACATTTCCAAGACTGTCGGCCAGATGCTCACCTGCCAAAGGTGGTCCTACTGGCCTCTGGTGCGGACTGGCGCCCCCCAGTGCTGGGGGAGCAGTGATGGACGTCCATCAGGGATTTGGGAGGGGTGGGGCTGTCGGCCAACGCCATGAGGTTACAGGAGGCTTGGGTCTTGGGGATTTTAAAGGGGGCCGTTGTCTGTAAGAAGGGTAAACATAGTGCATGTTGCATGAGAATCATATACAACCTTTTTCATGCTAGTTGCATATGATATATGACTAGCTTCACATCAAATACAACTACAACTACTTTCACAATCAAGTCTATCAATCAATCAATCTGAACGCTCCAATCACTCACCTTGGTGGGAGAGCCAATGATGGTGGGCAGAGGAGACTTCATGAACCAATCAGAGGTGCGCGGAGATGAGCCCAGGTGTTTGGTGGGGGAGGTCCCGAGGTTGCTGGGGCGACCCAGCTGCGGGGAGTGGCTGGTGGGGTAGGCGGCCGTGGTGGGGTGCACAGGGTCCGACAGCTGCTTGTGGAGCTTCTGCTTGTTCTGGTAGAAGTCGGTGAGCATGGGCGCGCTCTGGAGACGAGTCCCCAGCAGCTGAGAGGACGGCGAGCCTGGAGGAGACACGGCAGCTATTCAGAGAGTGACAGCGGATCATTTTCCACAACTTTAACACAGCCATAGGCTATTGACAAAGCGAGCTTCTCCTCTGAGCCCCTAGGTGGCGATATTGTCAGTGAACACGGTTAAGGTGCCACTCAAGCTCTTGTGGTAATAAAATCCGCTGGAGGTTTTCGAGACTTGGCACGGATGCCAAGATGGGAACTGGCTAAAAAGAAAAGGCCAAGTCCTGCCGTCCTAAATGTCTCGCTCGTTTACATATCGGCTGAGGACAAACACCAGGCTCTTTTCCCCATCTCCAGTGTGTGTGCTGTGTGACTTGAGTATTTGATAAGCCACCCCAAGATCCATTTGTGGGGCACGGAAGAGGAGCCTGTGAAGTTACGTAATGGCTTTTGTTCTCCGCACGTCACTACGCCGCTCCTGTGCTCTGTATCTAGAGATCAATCGGCTCAGAACCGCCAGAAAGGCAGGGCGCCTTTTAGTGAAAGACCGGTTGCCATAGCGACCACTCCGGGTCCCTGGGTGGATTGACTAACACTCGGAGAGGACTGTAGCTGGGGGGGGGGGGAGTGCAAGTTGGAGGCGGCACAAAGGAAGGGCTGGTGTGCTTTCTTTAATGGGACCACAGGGGAGGTGTGTGTGTGTGTGGGGGGGGGGGGGGGGGGGGGCATAAAAACACCTGCTGCAGGGCTGGAGACGAGCCATCACAGCTTGGGGATGTGTGTCTCTCACGCATCAACGCACAACTCACAACAGACATGCAAATCTATAACGCACACACTGTCTCGCGCACACACACACACACACAAACATGTACATCACACGCCAACAAACACCTTATACTCACTCCCACACTCATACCCACTCACAAACACACACACACACACACACACAGACACACACACACAGACACACACACAGACACTCTATAAGCAGAACTGACCTCCTGAGGAACTGCGGCTGCGTGCCTCATGGCCCTGGGGGTGTCCACAGCAACAGTGGCCCAGCTGCTCTGGGATAGTGCCCACTGGAGAAACGACACACACACACACACACACACACAAAGAGACATAAGGTGGGCATGTCACAATCATGGCTTTAAGACAGGGAGACGGAGCAAGCCCATCCATATATGTGTTAACAGCTTGTTATGAGCCATCAACAGTTTACTGGCACAGCGCCATTGTTGAGAGCAACACTTGTTTCTGTGAATTTGCTGCCTGCCAAATGTGTGCTCTTCACACAAGAACAACCCAACATACAATGCAAAATCGTTTGTTAACAAGTTGAAAGTTTAAAACAATGTAGTTAACATAACAAAGTAAAGTCAAGTTAAAATACCTAAAAACACTGTTTTCAGTGAATATGGCTGACACTTTTTTGCACATTACTATACTATACTATAGTGTAGTGTAGGTAAGCGGAGGTGTTCTTACCGAGAGGGGAAGGCGAGTAGGGGCGCGAGCTCCCGGTGGAAAGGCGTCGGCCGAGGGTCTGGGTCACCTCGGCAGAACTAGGCGAGCCGGAGCCCACTTTGGGGAACCCCATGGGGCTGGTGTTGGAGCGCCGCACGGTGCCCGACCTGCAAGCAGAACGCAGACGTCTCGCGTCACCTTGCCAACCAAAACCCAGACGCAAAAATGTCACCTGTCTGGTCACGTTCCTGCTTTAACGGCTCGTCACACCCTTGAGGCGAGAAACCGTTATGAAAATCACCGGCACAAAAGCTAAAATGACGAGCGGCAGTTAAGGGAGGAAGGAGAGGGAAGAGTGTCCCATTCACGCCTCTTCCCAGTGCTTTTCCTCAACAGCTGAGCTCTCCCATCAGCTCTGCCAACACAAGCACAGCCGGCTGCGTGACGTACGCAGAGTCCTAAAATTAAAAAGATGTGACGCCACCCCACCTCGTGAAAGATCATCTGAGAGCCGTTCCACCCGACCACCACACACAAACACCACCGCCACCTCAAACCCCCAGAGACTGTAAACAAGCTTGAGTCAGGAGGAAGGGCAATGTGTGTGCGCGCGTGTGTGTGTGTGTGTGTGTGTGTGTGTGTCTGCCCTTCTGTTTCCCCTATGTGGCGCCAACTCTCCTCTCTCGCCAGGGCGTTTTAAGAAGCCCGAAATAGGAGGGAGCGCTAGCCTGCCCAGGCTAGCTCAGGAGGACACTGAGGAAGTCTGTAAGCAGACTCTCTCGGAGCCACACACCCAGAAACACCCAAACACACACACTCAGGTCAGCCAAGTAAAGTGGGATGGCAGTTTGTGGGGAACGCTATGGAGCTCTCGTCGGAGCTGAAACCAGCTGGCACCGAGCGGCGGCGGGTGGAGGTGCTCAGCTCAACTCGCAACGTTAATCTCTTAAAGGTCTCTTCCGGCCAGTGGGCCAGTGCCCCCCGCTGACCTCCTCTCTGTCTGCTGTCCAAGGAGGTGCAATAAAACTGTCTTGGCCTCACAAGCTCTTTATCCACCCTCCATTCACTACCACCCCCACCCCCACCCCATCATCATCATCTCCATCTCAAGGCCCAATCCTTTTGTCTTGGCATGACCTCCCACTGGCAACACACACACACACACACACACACACACACACACACACACACACACACACACACACACACACACACACACACACACACACACACACACACACACACACACACACACACACACACACACACACACACACACACACACACACACACTCTCCCGGCCGGCCGGCACATTAACAGAATTACACGGCTGCTGGGAGAGGAAACGAGACACTGTCAGAAGCTTCAGGAGGAGACTGATGCAAGAGCTGTTCAATACCTGTCCTGCCCTCAAACGCTCATGTGAGATTGCAGCCCACTTGAAAGGAACGGATATCTGCAGTTGAGCAAGGCCTACTTATGACGAGCACTCTCTCAAAAACAGCTAACCACAAGGGGCACAGCGCTTCACAAGTTGGCTGGTACAATGCAACAGTATAACTTTCTCAAATCTGTGCAGAGGGAACACATGAGACTTAGTCATAGGCAGACTTCCTGATCTCTTGCTAGTGAAAGGGCTGCTCAAGGGGTGTACAATCATCATAGATAATTTAACAACTGGAGCTGAAATGTTGGGCTCCATTCAGTAAGGGGGTTTGTATATCAACAGAATTAATTTGCTTTTGATGATCGATAGATAGATAGGTACTTTTATTCATCCCCACAGGGGAAATTGAGGTGTCCAGCAGCCTACAGTGTGTTGTCCCTCAACAAGCATTCACCATGCAATACACTCGTACATAAAAACAAAAAAATAAAAACACAGACAGACAACTTTGCATGCAACAACACTCACAAGACCAAGACCACTGTCAGCACTTTTCTACAAGATGAGCTACATGAACACCGTTACAAAACAGTACACACGCTGCAGCCCTTACCTGGGTGAGCCATACAAGGTGTTGGTGGGACTGCTGGAGAGGTTCTGCTTGATCCGCTGGTAGTTGCGCACCTGCGTGGGCACCGGGATGGGGGTGGTCTCTGCCCGGGGCGACACCAGCGGGGGCTGTCCAGACGCGGCCTGCGGCTGCCTGGAAAGGCCAGAGAGGAGAGCTGAGATCCAGTCGCCACGCTTGTCCAGCAGCTCAAGCACCATTTCCTCGACTGCACCACGGCGCCCGTCTCCGTCTTGCACACCGCCTGCCGTCTAAGACTTTTTGGGCTCAAGCCTCTGCTCTTTGTCATGTAGCAGCTGTTATCGTAAGGCACTTCTTTTGAAGTGTGGGGTCCAGATTTTGTTTAAACTGTCCAGATTAGCCTATTTCTGTCAAGTCTAATCAAGTACAGTAGACTTTGTTGTGCTGCTAGAAAAGTTCTTTGTTGGGACTGTAAAGCAGAACTGGCTCAGGCATGCCTCTGTTGCTGCTCAGCAAAACCAGTCCCGCCTCCACTGGGAGGGACCTCTGTGTAAACACAGACGGCACCAGCCAATCAGGGCAGACTTGACCCCGTTGGGGGGCGGAGGAAGGGGCTCGGCCTCGGGAGCACTGAACTCTATTTAACCAATGGCCGACGGCACGTGCTTGGGGCCCGCCCTCTGTTCTGTGGACACAGGCAGAGGGGAGAGAAGTCAGCTCATTTGCATTCCTTTGTTTCCACGCCGGGAACAGAATGTCTTGGAGACCCGAGTCATGTGTGGGTCATGCGTGTGGGCCTCCAACTCTCCTTTTGAAAGGCAGTTAAGGAGGAGGAGGAGGGGGGGGGGTAATGAGGGGGGCGACAGAAATGGGGGGAAAAACCTGAAGCAGGCGCGCCGTTCAGGCAGAGGGCTGCGAGAGGATTATGTAATGAGCGGGAGGGACCTGAGCAGAGGGGAGAAAGCGAGGAGTACACGTGAGCCACGCGAGGACGCCAGCAACTGAGAACACTACACAACACTACACTACACTACACTACACACTACACTACACACTACACTACACTACACTACATGGGCAGGCACGGCACAAAGGAGGGCTTCTCTTTGTTCACCCTAGCACGCAGAAAACCCTCACAGAACAAGAGAAATGTGGAACATCCACAGGGGGAAAAAAATCCATTTGCAGACACCCAGGCTCACGGACAAAACAGAGCAAAACAAAAAACACTGTGGAGCGTGGCTTTTTCTTCCCACAAATGTCATTCCCTTCGATCAGAAAACTCATCTGTGAACACACTTCTTCAATGTACGGAACAATGGGATGGTCCTTCACAAAGGCACAGTTTGTAGGTCAAAACGCAGGCAGTGTGTCTTTTTTTGCTGAGGAAGGGCTTAATTTAAAGCCGAGTGTGCATTACTGGTGACCCGCTTTTGTTTGCCCCGCAGACGGTCTGTGTGTGTGTCTGTGTGTGTGTGGATTGGGGGTGTATAGGGTGGAAGAGGACAGACCACTGAAGCAGTACTGATTAAAGCAGGGCAGAGCCAAAAATGGTGTGCATAAGACTGTGCAGGAATAAAACAGAGTAAGAAGTCTGTCAGTCAGGGCAGGAAAAGTCCTCCAGGGGTGAACAGGGGGCTGCTCTGGTAACAGATGAGCTGGACCAAGCCCCGAGACCAGGCAGATGTAGACTCCGGCTCAAGCGAGAGGCTGGGAAAGGGTTGCGCCAAAGTTCAACCGCACCATCCAAAACAGCCTCACAAAAACGCAGCGCAGCCAGCACACTGGATATGAAAACTGCGCTCGCCGTGTCACAAACAGAAAAACAAACAGGAGCTCCAGACAAAGAGAGAGAGAAATGAAGGAAGTAGAAAGAATGAAGGAGAGAAAAAGCGAGAAAAAAACAGTACGAAATGGACACAAATGATGGTGGATCCGTGGAGGCACTAACCAAACAAAAGATGGAGGCTCTGTAGATGCCAAACTAAAGCGGCTAGCAAAGACTCGAGAGGCACACGAGTGACCTCGAGAGAGATATGGAAAACAGCGTGATGAAGGGGAGATATGTTTGGCACGAGACGCAGTGAACAGCGTCTCGCCGTCGGGTATTTAGAGACAAAAACAAAAGGAGGGGAGAGAAGGAAGTGGTTTTGAGGAGAGGAGAGGTGTGTGGTGTGTGTGTGTGTGGGGTGGGGGGTGCGTGAGAGTGTGTGAGAGACACAAAAGCAGAAAGAAAAACATTCAACTGTAAGTCAACAGCTTGCAGGAATGTCTCCCACAGGCACTGAACACGGGAAGGTCATTTGAAGTTTACACCTCAGACGAAAATTTGGAAAATGATTTATGACATTTATAAACTAGAGGACCTTTCAATAAAAACTCTAGAAAAGTAACCACATCAACAATGCTGGCTTCTTCGGTCATGCCTCATTCAGCATAATAGTGTATTTAGCAACAAACTGATACCATGGCCTGTGGAATTTCGAAAAGGCAAATGAACCACCACCACCACCAAATGGCGTGCACGCGTTTATGAGTAAACAGTGTGAAAATGATCTCACACACAAGTGCATATTTGACAGCCCCCAGTCGCAGCTGATGTGGTATTTGCAGGGAGAGGACCCCGCCCCAGGGGCTAAATATAGACCCTCTTGCCGTTTGGGCGAACGAGGGTTGAGGTGATGGGGGAGCTTGTGCTTTACTCGACCAGAGGTCTCATTCACAACCTGGGCCCCGATTTACACGTACAAAACAACCCACTCACTCATCTACTCCCCCAGGTCATACTCACGCTTGTGAGCGTGTACTTAACCAGACCTGGGTGATTAATCGCTCAAGGGAGGGGGGTGGAGGGGAGTGGAAGTGATCGGTACCGCTAGCGTTCTCAGATCTAATAGATGAGGGAGATAATCCGTACCAGGCTCTCGTCCGCGTATTGTTACGCAGCAAATGAAAATCTCTTTTGCGCAACCACCCGTAATGCGCCGCTGGAGTCAAAACAAACAAAGGCGGCCGCTGCTGTCACAGGACTTAATGGCCGATCGGATTTATTTTGTTTGTGTTTATACTGTTGCTAGGTCCGCTCAGGTGAGGGCGAGACTGTACAATGCAGAGGCACAGCGCAGACAGCAGGCTAATTGCCCGTGCGAAATCTCTTCACAATATTTGTGCAGTCTGACCTGTGCAAACAGTGGCTAACTGTGAGACAGTAAATACCTTCGTGTTAACAACATAAGCGGGAGCTGTGTTCAAACACGGTTCGAGAGGAGTGGCTGTGGGCAGTTAGCGTGTCGGTGCGGAAAGCGGCGATGACGGAGGCGGCGGCGGCGAAAGCTAGCACTCACCCGCCACAGAGGAGGAACTCGCTGGACGGCCGGCGGCCGGCTGTTCCCATGGGCACGTCGTCTGTCGAAGAGAGAGAGAGAGAGAGAGAGAGAGAGAGAGAGAGAGAGAGAGAGAGAGAACAGGGAGGAGAGAGGGGAGGTAAGCCAGTGCAACGTCGTGTAACCAGAGATGCTATGTATACACAGGCGTAGAGGCGTACATACACACACACTCTAGAAAGTGATTGATGTACACCACACAAAGACACAAACACACACACACACACACACACACACGCACGCACCACACACACACACACACACCACACAAACTACGGTATGTGATATATATACCATGGCACGTGTGTAAGGGAGAGGCAAGTCAATCAGTCATGGTGTGTTGTGCAAGCTTGAGCCCGTAGCTAGACGGGGGAGAGCTGTTTACTGCACATGAGTGGATTCTCCAGTCCCAACATCTCACCCTGAGTGTTCATTTGGTAATGCACCTAGACTTAGACCATATCTCTCATGTCTATTCCCATGTCTGCTGATCAAGTCTACACCTGCTGTGTAACTGAAAGATCTTACAGTACCATCAGAGTAGTGTGGCATGTGCATGTGTATACGTGTATGCACGTGTGTGTGTGTGTCTGTCTGTCTATGTGCTCATGCATGTATGTATGGGTGTACACGTGTGTTTGTGTGTCTATGTGTTAGCGCATGTATGTATGGGGTGTACACACACGTGTGTTTGTGTGTGTATGTGTTCATGTATGTAGGTATGGGTGTACACATGTGTGTTTGTATGTGTGTATGTGTACATGTATGTATGTATGGGTGTACACGTGTGTGTGTGTGTGTGTGTGTGTGTGTGTGTGTGTGTGTGTGTGTGTGTGTGTGTGTGTGTGTGTGTGTACATGTACGTATGGCTCCTACATGTTGTTATGGGGAACTCACAGGACTGCTCTCCGGTGAGGTGGGGCACCAGCACGAAGTCGTCCGTGTCGCAGGAGGAGTTCTTGCTGCTGGTGCTGCCGCCGGACTCTTTGGACAGCTGCAGGTAGTTGGGCGGACCCAGGGGCGGGGAGGACAGCACATCCTCCGGGACGGTCTGCATGTCCGGCAGTGACTACAGAGACAGGACAGCGGTCAACAGGACAGCCGAGACAAACCTCGTAACGTCTCAAGATAAGGCAAGCACATTGCTGCGCCATGACGAAGGAAAGAGCTGAAAAGGCACAATCACCATGACCACTGTTCTGTTTGGCACAGTGCATACTAACGAACATACTGAAATGGAAAACAACTACAGTCATTTCCTGTGTATTAGTCGTATTGTGTATAAGCCGCAGGACAGTGTTTTATGCAAGTTAAAAGAAACAAAATCATATCAACTGCCCCCCCCCCCCCCCCCCCCCCCCCCCGTGTACTAACCCCATAGCTGAAGAAATTTAGCAAAATCAATGTATAAGCCGCGGCTAATAGTAGGGAAATTACGTTACTGTTAGACTGTCATGCAAACTGTGATGGTATTGCTATAGCTATAGGGACGACACAGTGTCCCCTCTGAGGTCTGCATCAACACAGTGACAGCGTGGAGAGAGTAGTGCATGGACCGTGATCGCAGGAGCCGCAGGGAGCCCGTGCACTTACAGGAGGTGAGACGTAGCGACAGGGAGAGCTGCCACAGGTGCTGTCCGTTACGGAGCCAGGGATGTTGGGCACGGGGACCGGGCAGGCTGTTACCAACACACACAAACAAAAGAGCTATGAGCTAATGGTTCATTTAAACAGACATGAATGATTAATGAAACACAACGCAGCGATGCTTTTTAAGTAAGAGTCACAGTTGCTGCTCTTATGCATTTAAGATCCTGGGTGTAATTATTTCCATGCAACACAGAACAACACTCCCATCATTTATTCATAAAATCCATTGCCACGACTCTGCACATAATAGCTCAAAATATATTGCCTGGTCCAGCTTACATTTCTTGATGGCTGACGTCGGCTCCAGGAAAGGGTGGCTGAAAAACGCATCTGTAAACAAGCAAAAAAAAAAAAACACAGAACAGAACAGCCCAGACGTTAGAAGAGGATGTCTCCCATAAAGTCTCACTTCTCTAAAAAAAAAAAAGAAAACAGAAAGCGCCAGAGAACACACACAGGCGGCGGGAGCAGCGGAGTGGAGGTACTGACCAAAGTCCATGCGGTCCTTCTGGTTCCTCTGCAGCAGCCCCAGCAGCAGGTCTGCCAGCGGAGGCGACGTCTCCCGCGGGACACTGCCAAGGAGCGGAAACAATCAGACCGTTAGAGCAGGGGAGAGAGAGCGGTCATATAACAATACGCCAATATGCACCGGGCGTCGGGAATCAGTTCTCTTTCTGTGATGGCACTGACAAATGCAGTCATTATCATCCAGCGGGTTTTTTTTTTTTGGGGGGGGGGGGGGGGGGGTTGCGTGGGAAGATGAATATGAGTTCCACAGAGTGGATTGCCATTAGTGTCTGCCGTGATATTAAGAGACGGGGCCGGGGGACAAAAGAAATGAGGAAAAAGTGGGTCGTGAGGGGAAGTGAGAAGAAAAGAACCTACTTTGGCACCAGGTTCTTGTTCTTCTCATAGAACATCCTCAGATCCTGTGGGCTGTTTGCCTGGTGAGGAACACAGTCCGGGTTATGAAAGCAGCATTCTGAATACATTACAGACAGGCCTTTCACATCTAATGAGCTCTGCTTAAGGTGACTTGCAGTAAAGTCAATCTCAGTCATTCTTCAAGAAAAGAGTGTAGATTATAGACTGCCCTCTGGACAGCTACATGCCTATCCACTGTGCCTTACCTGGAAGGGTGGCTTTCCAACCAGGCACTGGTAAATGACCGTCCCGATGCTCCACAGGTCTGCTTTGGCATCGTAGTTCTGGGACATAATCACTTCCGGGGCCTGGCAGAAAAGAAGACAAATGTAAGTTCATGTTGGAAACAAAATGGCCGCCAGTTGCCAGGTGCTCTCTCTCCGATTACATATCACACACACACACACACACACACACACACAGACTCACCATGTACATAGGGGATCCACACAGGGTGGCTGCCATCATGTTACTCTGGAGGTAGCGTGCAAAGCCAAAGTCAGCTGTTGAGAGAGTCAAAGCATGTCTGTTATTATTAGCAACATGGCTATTGTCTGAGACTGAGTGCCCCAGTTTTGACACCAGGGAGTGTATGGAAACTATGCGACGGCTACGTAAGAGGTCACCAGCCAGAGTGCAAAAACAACACAGCCCTTATTAAGATCATCGCTGGGATATCTGGAGATCGCATAGGACATCGGTCTAGACGGTGCCAATCAGTGCCGTGTGGATTTGGCTGGAGAATTACCGATCTTGATCCGGACGCCGCTGATGCCAGACTTCTTGCGGCCCAAGTAAGACAGCAGAATGTTCTGCGGCTTGAGGTCGCGGTGGATGATGCCCTTGCTGTTCAGGATGCGCATGGCGGCGGCGATCTGCTGCAGGAAGATGCGCATGGTGTCCTCGCGCAGGGTCCCCTTGGCTGTAGAGCAGGGGCACAGAAGAGGAAGACCAGGGATCAATTGGGATGTGGTTTTTTTTGGACTAGATCATTGGCTCACACATTCCTAACTCATTCAAAACAGTTTTTGTTCACTCACTTATTTTTATTTTTTTCTCCATATATTGTTGATTTTATCTGAACACACTTTCCTACATTTCACTCTTGTGATGAGGAGTGGGATATGTTTTTCAGGAATTAGGCCGTATTCCAGGCAAGCGCTTTTAATTCAGCGCATAGTTGGAACAGGAAATTTGCGGCTCTCCATCAGGAACTAAAAAGTGCTGATGACCAGAGACAGAACCGGCTGTTCCTCCCCCTTCAGCAGCTTTGGCTGCCATTAATATGGACAGGCCACATTACACCAAGACACCATTACTGCAGCAACGCTGTGCCTCTGGTCACACACACACACACACACACAAGAACGTCCCCTTGCCGACTGCGGCAGGGCTTCAGTGACCAGTCTAGCATTTCCGCTGATGCAACCCTCCAGCGCGCGCAGAGCCCCGTCGAAGGCATCTGAGGGCAGCTGGTGCTGCGGTTCCCCACAGCTGTCCGTGTGACAGAACATACTCCACAACAGGCCAGGCCAGACCAAATTCCAAAGCCCAAAACACACACACACACACACGTTATGTTGTTATGTAACTGGGCAGCGTTACTGCAGTCAAACTAATTGTTTCCAAAAAGACCTGGGAAATGGCTTACAAGGGAATTTCAAAATCAAGAGGGCCCTCCTTGCTGAGAGGTGCCGTACCTGGTTACCCCCTCCATTTACTACAGAACTCCCCTAAGCTGCTGAGCTGTTAAGAGGATTCCCACAGCTGCCTCAAAGGCTCCCGTGGCAAACAGAGCAATTACAATCACAACAGATCTCATCTGGATCACAATGGATCTCATTGGGATCATAA
Source organism: Sardina pilchardus (assembly GCF_963854185.1). Lineage (NCBI taxonomy): Eukaryota > Metazoa > Chordata > Actinopteri > Clupeiformes > Clupeidae > Sardina > Sardina pilchardus. Next base: position 8,954,040 of record NC_085006.1, on the reverse strand, counting down.
TAGGCTTCCTTCACATGCATCTATCTTTACAGACACACACACACACACACACAGCCTAATGGCTGCAGAGTTGTATAACGATGGCCCTGTTGTGAAATGTTGCTCAGGGGTGCCCAGAGACAAGCTGTACCATGTCTGACGTGGGAGAGCGTTCACCTGCGCAGTCACTACACTGATAACAGCTTCAGTCAGAGTGTGTTTGTGCGTGTGTATGTGTGTGTGTGTGTGTGTGTGTGTGTGTGTGTGTATCAGGGAGAGAGAGAGTGAAAAAACAAAGGGCCAAGAGTCCAGTGCAGTCCGGAGAACATCCTGCTCTGGCAGACTGGGACACAGACTAGGAGGTGACTCTTGAGTCCACATCCTGCTGTGGCCTCTTCCAAGTCCATATGCTATCAATAGTCAAACGAGAATAATCAGCTCAGAGTGACCTTGCCCCTGATTCAGCCTCAGCCTTCAGGAGGTCACCTCGTTCAAACCAATTTTTCACAATCCCAGTTCCTTCAGGCATATCAGCACAGGGAACAAGCTTTACAGCGCCTGTTAAATTGTGTCACCATGACCACAAATTGGCACAAATCTGTCGACCATTGACATTGCTCAACGGCCCGTTTGGAAACTTGCGAACTGATCGTGTGCTCTTTGCACTCCAGGAGAGCAGAACTCTTATTACCCACAAGGCTTTAGGAAGCCGTGCAGCCCTGGCCCAGGGATCATTAAGCGGAGGAAGTGAGCTTCGACTGGCCACTGGGGAGTCTGGGAAACCGAGGCCACTGCACTACAGTACGCTGGCACTCAGCCCAGGCCAAGGACTCAATTCAAATCTAATGAACATCTACATTATATCAGTCTAATTAGAGGCCAGTAGCATACACCGAGCAGACCCATCACACACACGAAATACTAGTCTGTATGGGTGCATAGTATGGCAAACTGGCCAACCAGCAAAGGCTGTGAACAACACTTTAAGAAAATGCTTACCTTGCAAGTAGTCAGCAAGATCACCTCCATTGCAATACTGTGGAGAGAAAAACAACAGGAAAACGATAATTACCAGACTGTGCCTTGGTGTGCTAGTGTGTGCATAATGGCTTATGTTTTGTTTGTGTAGGTGTTTTCAGTGTTTTTGTTTGTGTGTGTGTGTGTGTGTGTGTGTGTGTGTGTGTGTGTGTGTGTGTGTGTGTGTGTGTGTGTGTGTGTGTTAAATATCAGGTTCCTCCTCACACCATATGACATAAGGCCGAGATAATGGCGTGCTCATGTGTTGATATGGTGAGGTAATGCATCATGGCCACTGAGAGTTCTCAGCACCATCAGAGCTCATCAGGGGTGGGGGATGGTGCTGTGGCCATCCTGTTACATTCCCAGCACTCGCATCACTCTACATGCGCGCGCGCGCACACACACACACACACACACACACACACACACACACACACACACACACACACACACACACACACACACACACACACACACACACACACACACACACACACACACACACACACACACACACACACACACACACACACACACACACACACACACACACACACACACACACACACACACACACAATGAAGCCTGTGTCTCTTGACCACTAACTGCCCCAAAGGACTGATGATCAGGACTGTTTTTCTTCAGACACAGTTGTTTTTTTCCTGATGTTCTTTTTTTTTTTCATACATTACCAATCTGTGTCACTGGGCAAATTCATTTCGCAATCTGAACTAATCTGTGCAGTCTAACATGGAAAGTGTCAGCTGAAAAGCACAAGTACGCATGTTTGTGTACAACGTCTCTAGGGCTCACACTAAGTCCCTCTCCATTCCCCATCCCACACACACACACACAGACACACACACACCACAACATGCTCTAATCTTTCCCAGCACTAACAATAACTACTGTCACAACGAGCTTGGCGCAGCAGCCAGGAGAAAGGCCTGTTTGTTCTCTGTGAGACCAGTCTCTCCCCCGAGCGCAACAAGCAAGTGGCAAAGTGATAAAAGTCATCCAGCGCAGCTTTAAGAAGTCCCCTGTCTGCATTAGTGCCAAGGCACATTTACTAAAACCTAAAACAACATACACAAAAAACACAACCACAGCTTTCTGGCAAAACAAAAGGTGGAATCTGTAGTTCCTCGAAGAACTCCAAATCTAAATCCAATCTGCCCTAATTCAATTCAAGTGATCCTCTCACTGTAGTCAACACCACATCAGATATCCCTGCAGCTTACACCTGTGACCTGTTTGTGAACGTAAGTTTCCGTCCACTCATATCTTATCAGCAGGTACGGACAGATCGTATGTCCGTCCTAACAGCACACACTAAATATAGGGCCAAATAAACAAGCTTTTGCAATGTTGTTTTTCTTTCTTCTCTAGAGCGTTCTGTGTGTGTGTGTATTTATAGCGGCCACTTGAGTCACCCAGACTTGTTTTTCCTTCAGGCACTCCAGTGTTGGGCAACACGAGTGGACAGGGCCAAGCAGCAAGCTGCCTGACTGACCACTGCATGTGACCTGTATAGACATTTACAACACTAGTGGGGATAGGGGGAGCTTGAGAGGGTGACAGACAGACAGACAGACAGACAGACAGACAGACAGACACTCTCTCACACTCTCTCACACACACACACCCCAGGTCAGCATGTGACCTCTGATATGGATATGCATGTTGACAAAGCCAACTTACCTCCATCACCAGGAACACCGAGTTTGGCGTTTCCTAGAAGATAAAGACACAGAAAAACAAGAATTAGCTCACTCATATTTCACCAGGTCAGTGTTTCAAAGGAAAACGTGGCAACTACATTTTGATTCATGATTCCTATGAGCAGCTGGCAATGCGCGACTACAACATTTTCCATTTCCATATTGCCAGCCCGGCACCCGTGTTGATATGACAGCAACGATACTCCTTCTCAACGCATGCCAAGGTACGTATATGTCAGGCCGCACTGACACACTAAACCTAAAGCCCTGGCGCTCACAGGCCTGGAAAAAGCAGCGCGAACACGAGAGGGCTCACACGACTGAGCTACTCAACTCCAGGGTGACCGAAGTCTCTTGTGAGGTGACAGGGTTGAAATAGGGTTGAGATATTTTGCAAATGGAGGAGGGAGGGAGGGGGAGGGGGCGGCAACACATTTTGACAAACAAATGGACTCTAAGTGGTACAGTGCTTCAGGTGCTTAAAACAGAATGTTATGTCTCATAAATATTCAAGTTCAGCCAAACACAGCTCTAGGATAGTATGATAAAATGTAAATAGCCAAAATGTTTAATTCGGGAGGTCCCAGGCCATGCGCACAGGCCCATTCTCAGAGTGTCATTCTCCGTTACACCTTTGCTGTGGTGTGTGTAGAGTTCTGATGGGGTATCAGATTACCAGAGGCTGCTCAGGTCAGGTGGGGGTGTGAATCTTTTGGAGGGGTGCAGGTTCACCTGCTGGGCAGCAGGACAGCAATAGTGGCCCCTCCCGTCATCACCAGCCACTTTCAGTAATGAACACCAACCAAACCACAGGGTGATCCACTACGCAGAGCTTGACATGGATAATATATAACACACAGTAATGTCTCGTGTATTAGCCGTATTGCGTATAAGCCGCAGGACAGTTTTTTTTATGCAAGTTAAAAGAAATAAAAGCATATTAATACCATATCAACTGCCCCAGTGTATTAACCTCATAGCTGAAGAAATTGTGCAAAATCAATGTATACCGTGCACGGCTAATAGTTGGGAAATTACAGTATATAAACTACTCATATAACATAACACTTCCGCTATACTGACAATAATAACAAAAGGTTGGTAGTTGGTTGTTTTGGTCGCACTAGTCTTGCACTGACGAGCCTTGTGGCTGCTCGACTTCCTGCATCAACAGTGCACACATGCTGCTCACAGAGCACTCACACGACGCATGATATTATGATATTGTGGTTGTGGTCTGTGCACCCACTCATGGGACGAGATGAATTTACTCAAGTGCACTAGCAACAAAGTACACTGTCATTTATCTTGAGCCACCTCTCTCTTCCTAATCTCTTTTCTTTCTCTCAGTTGGTTATTACAGACTTTGGAAATAGTACTTCATTTCAGCAGCTCACGAGCGAAACCTTCATCGCTCTCTCATAATGACTTTCAAGACAGGATCCATTATGCTGCCGAGGCCTGGGCTCTGACCGACGCCACTCACTCCATCTCCTTACTGTCAGCTGGCCAGGCAGCCTCATCAGTGCTCGCCATGACCACCCCCCTACACACATACACACACACACACACACACACACACACACACACACACACACACACACTTCTGCCCCCCTCCCATCTGACTCTCACTATGCATCCAATCCAGCAGCTGGTTTAACCCCACTCCTGCCCCCACAGTGCTGCTCTGTGAGCTGGAGCTGGGATGCGGTAATGGGATCTGGGCTCCATGTGGGACAGCCCCTTACGCCCCCAGTCCCAGCCCCCAGCCCCGCACGGGGGATCCAGAGGGCAAGGATTACATAACGAGCACTCTTCATCCCAGCGGAGCAGAGAGGCGGGGGAGGGGTAGCGAGCCATGGACTGGACGCAGTGGGAAAAGGGTTGAGGCCGTGCGTGCTGGCTGCCTGCCCGTTGGGGTGGCTGACCGCTGCCGTGGCTGACGTGTCACAGGCCACATTAGGCGAACCCGGTCACCCCTTTCTCTCACCCCCACGCCCCCCCCCGCCCCCCCCACCCCCTCGGCTAACTGTGGCCTGACCAGCTACTTGCATTTCAGCCAGGCCATTCCACGGTCCTCTTCATGGGCATGGCCTTGAAGCACTGGCTACTGCTTTTCTGATGTGTGTGTATGTGTGTGTGTGTGTGTGTGTGTGTGTGTGTTTGTGTGTGTGGGGGGGGGTCAGTCATCACATCGCAAGCAGGCGGACACCAGCGGCAGCTATGTGCGGTGCCAGGCTGGCCAGGCCCAGGCAGCTCCGAGGCGGAACCACACGCTGACCGCCAGAGGAAGAAGTGCCCTGATTTCTCAGCCGTGTTTGGCACGAGCAGTCTGGCGTGAAATCACTGCTTGCATTCGGTTTCCTGTGCAACTGCTAATGTGTGAGGAGAATTCAAAGAAGTCACTTTTTTTTAGGCCTGTTGACATGCAGTTTCTTAAAAAAAAAAAAAAAGAAAAAAAAAGAAAAACAGAACATAATCTGGCACAGAGTGTTTTCTGAATGCAGAGAACTAGGTCTGTTACCAAACTGTTGGACTTTGGACATTTGCACTGACGACAGCCAGAAAGATTTCCCACCCATAAGGAAAAAAACAAAACAACATTCTGCTGACGTACTAGAATATCATCCATGAGATCGTAGCAATCCAATCAGTAAAATGCTACATTATAATGGATTGTGTACCAATAATAACATTGTGTTTAATCCCAAGAGAGATTTTCCTTCTCCTGTAACAATGTTTGGCAACATAATTACACTTGTCTTGTGTCAACAAAGGATCACCATGCACCGGTAAACAGTGTTTTTTTTTGCTTTTTCCTTTAAGCAAACCATGACTAACTCTAACAAACAAAGACTGCGTGGCAAACGAATTTAAAAGACCAGTGAGGCGTAAATATCAAAACAGGGCATTTTCTTCTTGCCCGGGCCAAGTTCTTGCGTCAGCCCTCCCCACACGGTGTCCTCGGTTACATAAAAGCAGGAAAGATCTGGCATGAGGAGTCCTGCCTAGGGCTCTGGGAGAAAAAAACATTCCATATGTGTGCGGCCGGTACACCCTGGGCTCGGAGCGAACGCAAAGCCAGGCCGCGGTTCTTTGAACATAGCGGCGCCCAAATATCCCCCTTCTCACCCCACCCAATCCCACAAACAAGCACACAGACATGCACACACATCAATTGCCTGACCCATGTCTGTTTACAAAGGTGGGAGCAAGTGATGATTGTGGTGATGACAGTACAGTTCTGAAAGTCTGTGTAAACAAACTCCTTAGCTGATAGCAAGCGAGCAAGAACGAGAGAGAGCGAGAGAGAGAGAGAGCGAGAGAGAGAGCGAGAGAGAGAGAGACCCTCAAACTTGCAGAACAGAGTTGCTTTGGCACACAGTTTAGTCAGCCAGCACGGGACGTCAACAGAGCTTTGAGGAAGAGTACTGGCGGCAATAGAGGAACGTGATTAGCCCTCGGGCCAGCCAGCTTGTGATTAAGTTCACTCACAAGATCTCTCCCACTGCTGTAAACATGCCATCAAGTACGTTCGTAAGTCACTGGGATCACTACTAAATGTTGTTTGCCAACTCCCAGAGATGAGCACGCCGTAAAACCAGATCAAATAAGGTAAACAACCCAGATCAATATGATGAGGCTACATCCACCATCACTATAAAGACTTCAATGACTACAAAGTTTATTGAACTTAGAAAAGTCAATACATTGGTAATAAACAGTGATTATGTGACTTTGTGGACGTCCATGCTGCTGTAAACATGAACGCATAAACAAGTGACCCTGTCCTCTCCACTACTAAGAATTCATCAATAAAACAGGGAGAGTGTGTCATGGAAGGGCTGGAACGGGAGGGCGGAGGGAATGTGCTCTAAGAGCTCACATCACAAATCTTTAAACCGAAGCAACACCGACCAACAACAATACAAGGAACTAAGGAACAAAACAGGTTGCAACTTTCTAGGAAAGAAGTAGCCCAGAACATTCCACTAATCGGGCCTGGAGGGGGCCGAGCCAATCCCCACTTCTTTCTGCAGCCCACTCCTCATTTTAGTCACACACACCATCTCACCCCCCTAGCCCCTCCCCCTCAGGATAAGAAAATCCTGGACAAAACAAACACGGCCCTCTCTCGGTAGGGACACCATGTTCTACAACAGGAAGTTCAAGTTTTGAGTGCGTTAGCAGAGGAGGCTTCCACTAACTGCTTGGGGCACATGTGACTTATCAAACTTCATCAACAAACACGCCTCCTGCTGCCAATCTCCCTCCCTCTCTCCCTCCTTCCCTCCTTTTCCCTCACAGTTGTTTTCTTGGACTCTACGTTACCCAACAGCTCATATCAATAACATCTCGCTCTTTTTTTTCTGCCATATCTCCAAGCTCCATGCAGACTTGCTCTCCACACTTCAGCCTGTACAGTATGAGCAGGACTACTGAGCGCAGTCACAGACAAAAGGCACCATTAAAACACACACTTTATGACGTCTTAACTGCAGTGCTACTTCAAATTACTGTACAGCTGTTGAGACAGTTAGCCTGGAGAGCGAGCAAGAAAGAAAGAAAGAAAGAAAGATAGGGAGAGAGAGAGAAAGAGAGGGAGAGAGAGAGAGAGAGAGAGAAAGAGAGGGAGAGAGACTCCATAAACCCTGTGATTACTGGGCTGAATAGAAACTGCATTCACTGCAGGGATATAATTAACACAGGCGAGGAGACAGCTCCTGCTACCTACTGCAGGTCCCGTTCACAAAAAAAAAAAAACACTCCCAGCCTCCCACCACAGCAGAGCGAGGCTGGCCTGTCAGAAGGTGCTCGTCAACGCTTTCTGAGTCACTACTTCCTCTATACCCATCCCTCTGATCCTATGCAGGAGCTGGTAGGCTGGCCAGGGACCTGCTTTTTTGATAATGGCATGAGGATGTGAGTGGGAGATGGACTGAATAAAAGTGTGTGTGTGTGTGTGTGTGTGTGTGTGTGTGTGTGTGTGTGTATGAGAGAACATGCAAGTGAGTATGTCTATGTGTTTCTGCATTAAGCCCTCAGCAGCCTATATTTGGATGGCTCACAGTGTGAGCGGAAATTTCCCTCTCCATGCTACAGAGGCGGGGAAAGGCCAACCTTCCCTAGTCAACTCCCTTTAACGAGGCGACCATCAACGTTCAAAGAACGCCGACAGGAAAAAAGAAAAGCTTGATCGCTCCGAACGTCCCCTAATGACAGTCAACCCTAAACGGGCCGCGGCGACCTAATTGGGCTCGGCAGGGAGCGGCGTCGATAAGCCGCAGTGCTCCGAGCGGGCATTCCAGGCAGCGCGGCGATGAGGAAAGGTCACGTTCGCCATTCCCGCAAATACCGAGTGCCAAGCCAGGCCATGAGGAGGAGGAGGAGGAGGAGGAGGAGATGAAGAGCGAGACGCAAGAGGAGGAGTAGGAGGAAGAGAAAGAGAGAGGAAGAGAAGGGCGTGATGTCTAATGCCCTGCCACTTTAACTCAGCCATCGGCCTGATAACCACGATGTCAAAGCCTGGCTCATTAACGCCCCAGCACACAGGATGAACTCAGTGTGACACCATTCAAGAAGACGTCATTTGCCTTCTAGGCTGGTTCAATGGGCACCGTGAATTGTAGCTGTCCCCATATCACGCAGCACAGGTATAGACAATCAATCATTCTGTCGTTCAGTCAGAATAATATGACACAAGGCCAGCATGATGAAATTACGACTTACGAGAGGCTTAAAAAACGCGAGATGAGTAGAGGTTAAAGACACGTACTACCTCCTTATATAGCTCCTGCTCATTCCATTCTGAACCACATCCAGGCACTAACCCATGAGCTATATACACAATAGTAAGGCACGAGCCCTGATCAAACATTGTCAAGACGAGTGCTGTTGATCACAAAAGTTCTGGCTACAGACAGTGACTCACAACCGCTTATGAGCCCCAAGCTACAGCAAGGGTTATTGGCGAACACTATTTGTGATACAGAACACCTCCACCACTCTGAGTCTGAGAGCTGAACAAGTTGAAGCATTGATGGGCCTGCAAACAGTTACATGACCCGGCATGTTTAGCAGCATCGACCAGATGGTGTTCGGGCCTACACAACCACCACCACCACCACCACCACCACCACTGCCAGCCAGCTGACCACTTCTCCATTTCTAACCGGCCCACACACACACACACACACTGCACCGGCGGCCTGAGGCCGGCAAACAAAGTGGGCCAGGTGCAGCGCCTGAGCATCAGAGTGGACAACCCTCCAAAAGTGCAGCCTTTCAGCAGTAATGGAGACACCCAGCCCCCCTCCCCAAAACCTTCAGTTCAGCTGCAGATTATTTAAAGCCTGCTGTCCCTAAGCCAAACAATACAGCTGGTGGTGGTGGAGGTGGGGTGCTCAGAGCAAAAGACAAACCTTTTTGTCCATGGGACAGGCTTGCGTTTTAATTAGAGCAGTGAGCACACACTTCAACACAGGCTTCAGCCCTCAGAGGTAATTGCCTAAGGGGTCGTGCTATCGGAGGCTACAGCTGGCATTCTGATTTGGCATTCTTGCAGCGTTATTCTGATGAGTTTTTTTTTTTTTTTTTTCAATAGCCAAACGGAGGCAAAGAAAGTAAATGATCAATCTCAGTGGGGTTCGCCTGACGGAAATGCTAATGTAGACGGACTCTCCTGGGTCCTGAGCTGAGCGAGGGGCTGGAACACATCAGAGCAGCAGTGCAGGGCTGGGCCGTGGTGGTGGTGGTGGTGGTGGTGGTGGTGGGAGGCTTACGTAAAGCCAGGAAACAGCAAGCTGTGTGGGCACCGCAGGCCACTCCAGAGCCATCCTTTCAAACGCAGGCTGGACCCATGGCCTACTTTATGCCTTTATTTTTTTATATTTCATCATCATTCCCTCAGCCCCCACAAAGCGACTGAAAGGACTCAAGGAAAGAGAAAAGGAGGAAGAAAAAGGGTGGCAAGGGGGGGGGGGGCGGGCGGTTAAATGTAACTGAGGACAATCAAACCCACGCGTTAGAGTGAAGAGGAATGGAGGCAGGCCACTCAAAAGCAGCTCCCTCCCTCTCTCTCTCTCTCTCTCTCGCTCTGTATGAGCGAAATACAGGGAAAGACGTCAGCCGGGGCTATAAGTAACGCTATCAGCAAGGTCGCATTCCTGGCTCTGAAAAGCAGACAGGCAACATCCTCCAGCCTCACCTTAAGGCGGCTGCTCCAGTCATGTTGGGTGTCAGACGACCCCCCCCGCCCTCCACAACCACCCACCTTTCCCTTATCCAACTGAAGACAGGTGCTGCTAATAGTGGAAGACGGCTCAATCTGTACACAGGGGGCCATGCTATAGGCAGGGTCATGTGGCATCGTGTGTGGCTGCCTTCTATAGATCCTATAGATGTGAAGTCAGTGTGCATTGTCAATCCTGTTTTTGCATAATGTGCAAATGTGTGTCACAATCGGGCATTCAGTCTGTGCTAATTTTAAAAGTCAATGAAATGTTGGCCACTGTCTTGCTACAATGCCATGAGTGTAAAACAGTACCAAGGCTCAAAATTCAGGAAAAAAGGGCTCCTTACCTGGACATCATAAAGGGCAACAATGTTTTCATGCTGAAGCTCCTGGAGAAAAAAAAACACACACACATATTGTCATGGGCCTTTTGGTACAAATGTAGGCTAACAATATAACACAGTGCATTAACTGTTCATTAAGAAAGCCTTAAATACATTACCTTCAAAATCTTTATCTCCTTGCCAAGCAGAATCTGAGACTTGCTGAGATTCTTCTTGTTAATGCTCTTGATGGCAACTTCCCAGTCAGTCTTCTGCAATGATCGAAGGAAACCAAGAGGTTAAAAAAAAACAATTGCGGCACAGGTTCATTAATCTCACTCAACTGATTCTTTCCACTCAAATATTCTATGCACATATTATAATACCAAATTCAGAAGGATATGGATGAGCGAAGCACAGACATTAACTTTGTGAATAGATTGTTTATCAAATGTGTGTTGTGTGACCACTGCAGTGTCTTCCATTTAACATGTGAATGGAGTCAGGCATGCACAAACAAAAGGAGATCATTGGGCATATGTGGACAGAATCTCTAGGCCAAATTGGCCTAATTTTCAATCCCCTCAACGAGAGACATCCCAGGCACGCACAACGCAACAAGATATTCTCCGGCTCACACAGATCTTTGTCGGGCTACTACATCTGTTAGGAGCATGCCGACTCACTAAGGGCATTACTTCAAAACCGAAGAGATAAATTGGTCTTTAGCCCTGGAGCGATGGGAGCGCGACCTGAATGGTAACAGGTAGAGGAGAGAAGCCCTTCCACACAGCTGAGCGGCCGTATGCAGATAATGGGAGCATGAGTTAAGCTTGACGAGAGGAGCCTCGGTGCAAAAAATCTATGAATAGAGGTCTGCTTTTCAGCTAAATCTAGGTTAATAGGAGATGTTCTTGCGGCACACTCTCGGTGCACAGCCCCGGCACGCACACACACACACACACACACACACACACACACACACACACACACACACACAGAGCATGCAAGAGTGGCAATATCCATCCCATCTCTACCCGGGCCTGCCTAGCCAAGCGTGACGAGGCAAAGCAGTGCAGTACAACGTTCAAGCAAAAAGAAAAAGAGGGGAGAAAAAAAAGAATGACCCCCTTCCAGCTGGGTTGAGAAGTGGAGGCTGGGGAGGTTGGGGTGGGGGCCTGCATCTCATCTGCTAAAATGGGAACAAGAGGGACTTGGCACAGACCAAAGATGAGCAGACATCGTTCTATGAGGAGAACGAAGCCATGCTATCAGACTGAATGAATCACTACTGTTTCAGACTGCGTCAGTGTGTTGTTTTCACCAGGAGAGGACTATTAACCAACCAGTGATACAGCATAGAATATGCCTAACCTATCAGCACTTCTGGATAATGGACACGTGGTAGCCTACATTTGACATATTTGCTCATCTATATGGAAATAGAAAAAGATGTCATATTCCGTAAGCTGCACTGAGAAGTCGTCTTGCCCTCTTAGTCACCTGGTATAAGTATGTGGCCATCAGTCAGCCTTTATAAGCGCCAATCATCTCCCTCTCCAGTGGAAATAATCCTATAAATAAACACTCTACAGATGCAATGTTTATAAATACACCTCATCACATGCTGTGTTCAGGTTTGCTCATAGACATGAAGCGACACAAACACACACACACACACACACACACACACACACACACACACACGTACAACAATCTAATAGGAGAGAAACTAGTTGCTGCATGGGAGGTCTGAGGTCTAAAATCACCTCTATGATCTATCTTAAATTAAACATTATCAAACATCAAGCCCAGGCAAGAAATCATCCATCATCATTTATCAGGGTCAGCTTGATAAACAGGTTTTGTATTACGCCAACTGCATTCACCCAAGGGTATCAGACTCCAATCTAGGCTACTCTCAATTCAGGTCCGTGTACAAAGAAAATGGGTATTTTGCCAACTGCAACAGCAGCACAAATGAGCTAGCCTACTATCACCTGAATACTGATGAATTGGCCTAAAAAGATTAATTTCTCTGGCCAAAAAACTACAGGGAGTTTATCATACCTAAGAATCTTGTCCAAGCAAGACACGGTGAACCATAATGATAGCTAAATGCTTTATTCTAAGGATATAATAGATAACATTAATAATATTTATTAATAAAAAATAAACATTTCATTTCACAAATTCTGGCTGCAGAATAGAAATGATGTAGTCAGAATATGGGAAAAAAGAGAACCTCCACCCAAGATAGAGGTAAACAAGCAGACATAACCCTCCTACGTCACCGAGCAGGGCCGAATGGTATTTGAGTCACAGCTTTATGAATGAATGGCCCGTGTGTCTCCATTTCTACAAGATGCATGCTAAAATATGTGTCTAACATGGACTCCGTCGTGATTGCATGCTGATAACGCGGTTCAGGTATATCCTGCTTCGAACCATTTGTTTTGAAATTGGTTGGTTTCTCCAGGGGTAAAAATGGCATGTGAAAATGACAACAGCTACAGTCACAATTTTTTCATTGACCAAAAGCCCGTGATATTGCAAACAGTGCATGCAGATTAATTTAATTAAAATCAATATGCATCATGCATACATGCATTGCATCTGCTCTGAGTGCACAAACCCCAAGATCAGGGTTAACGTGCAAAGGAAATGTAGGTTAGTCAATAATGAGGGATAAAATAACTTACTTTTTTATGTCGTCCTTTGAAAACGACGGCAAAGGCTCCATGTCCAACTAGGTCCTTTCTACTATATTCAAAGTCTCCCACCGTCTCCATGTTTAGTCAGTGTCCGAGTAAATAAGCACGTTATTTCAATGATAATGCTTGGCTGCTCGGTTTCCACTGAGCTGACTGATATTATTTGGCCATTGAACGAAAAGATATTCTATTCTATTCTGAATCTCTGACTTCCAATCTCAATATCATTACAAGATAATCCACACTGCAGACAGGTTCTATTGCACATAAACAGAAACAGGCACAAGCGAGACGGTCCGATTACACGAACATGGACCGATGCATTTTGCAGTCCAATAAAACCTCTAGAATACTCTTACTCGACGTCGCGATGATGGGATGACCCTCACTGCAATGTATCATTGCTTTGCTAGCAATGCTCCGTTTCTTACCAGCACCTTGGCTTGTTATGTTGCGATACACTACTGATATTCATGTTTGACAATCAAGGTGACATAATGGGCAGCGTCCAGCTGTCATTTCATGATACAATTAACTCGTAAGCAAGTCACCAGCCAAGGAGAGCTAACATTGTATTGTGTCAATGGCCCTCGTATGCCAACTCTGACAAACTACATGATTTTAGTTCGTATTCCTGATTTGCAAACAAACCATCAGTGTCCCTAGTTATCTGGCAAAGACAACTGACATATTTTGCTATCAGGCTAATATGGTAGCTAACCTTAAGGTGCTCGCTAGCAAACAATGTATGTGCTCATTACAAACAAACAAGGCGTGTGGTTTAAATCCTCTACGGTTTTCAGGTATATCTTGCGTATGATATTCTATCCCGTCAGCATTTGAGATTAGAATACAAGAGTCCTCGGGATCGTCGAAGAATGGAAGTAAGGTTGTCACAATGACAAATCGGGCTTCTCATTCTGATCTTTCCCAGTAGTAAGACGTTCTATGAAGAAAAGTCTATTTTTCTCAATGGAACTGTGGTGTCCACGTGACAATCTTCTTTTTAATCCCAAAACTGAAGCATCTCTTCGATATATTCTTCTTTGAATATTCTTGTCAGCAGCTCCAGAGATCCACTTCACAAAGGGACAACTGTGTGTTACGATGATTCAGCTAACATTAGCCAGATTAGCTTGCTGTTTCCCGTGTTGCAGTCGATTTCTTTGCAAATGTTGTGCTCCAGTCGAGATGTTAAACACGTTTCTGTCACGTTTGTATCTGTATCATGTTTGTACAGACCACTTCCCTCGGTGCAGCAGCAGCAATACAATGTCACTGGCGTAATGTGTGGACTTCTCTTTAAATGTATATTCTTCCGCGAGGGCTGTGGTGCTCCTTCCGCAAGGAAATGTAGTCCCCAGTATGACGAGATTGCAGTTAAAGATTGTTTTCGTTCTTTCAATGAACCGCCGAAGCATTCACGTTAATAAGCACGTTGGTCTTAACATACAGTTTGACATATTTTCCCCCTTTTAATTAAACACATAGGCTGAACTGAAATCAAGAAAGAAATCCTAAGGTTATAGAGTACCTGAATATACCTGAATAACTACCATGGGCAAAATTATATATAGCCTATTTATATTATATATATACATATTTACAGCCTAAAATTGAAAAGAGAAGGGAAGGAAAACAACAATTCATTTGGGTGCATTGGCCTATGCATAAGGGGACTTATTGTAGCCTGGCTTTAGTTTATGTGTGAATATTAACACCTCTCAATATTCTGCGCTCTGGCCATAGCCCTAGTCTGTTTTTACCTTGTTTCATTTGGCTGCACAAAAAATCTTCAGTAACCTAACTCAGGGGTCGACAATGGCATGGCACCCAGTTATACCAGTTCTGACCAGAAAAGGTAATATGAAGTAGGTAAGAAGACTGTGAAAGAACAGTGAGAACCCAACATCCTATAGGCGTACTGAGTATGTTGAGGAATGCACATTAATAACAATAATTGTAGGCTTGGACAATCTAACAGTCTTGTCTACTCAATATCTAATTTGAACAACATTTAATCTGATCAGATATTATTTACTTTAGTCATAGATTGCCTGATCATATGGTCCTGACAACTTAGTCAGTATTATGAGTTTTGACAGCCAGGGCTGTAGTGAAAAAATAAGAGGTGGGTAAATGAATTCTGTGATCACGGTAGGCTATGTGGAAGGCATAAAGCAGTATCGGATTTTTTTTTAATGAAAGACATTAAGAACATCTTTGATGATGGTGGAGGTTATTGTTCAAAGTTTATAACAATACCAGTGGTATTAAATGGTTCCTGGAGTGTTGATGAGTTCCCATATTGAGAATGAGTAATAGCCTACAGTGTGATTTTTGAATGTTAAAAGTTTAAATTCTTTTGAGAGAAGGATAAACTCTAATAATATAAGAGCTGGATAAACTCTGAAATTTCACTGTGTTTACTTGCATTTAGCCTCCACTACAACCCTGCTGACAACTGTTGGCCTAATATATAGACCAACTGTTCGATGCATAGCACATAAGATGATCTCCCTGGGCAAGACAAGCTGTCTTGCGCCATCTGGTGGCAATATGTCACTCAAAAGCTGAAAATTGACAACAGTTTGTATTTTATGATTTGGTATAATAATAATAATAATAATAATAATAATAATAATAATAATAATAATAATAATAATAATAATAATAATAATAATAATAATAATAGGCTATATATATATATAATGATGATGATGATAATAACGCTGTTAATATTATTATCATTATTTATCGTCAAGGTTATTATGATGTTATTGTTGTTCTTATTCTTATCTATTCTGTCTTTTAAGTAACTGGTAAAGGGGAAAAAAGAGGCTAGAGCAGACCACTAGCCTACTTTTAACAAATGCAATTAATGAAAGCAGAGCTATTAAAACTACTGAAATGCTGCTTTGTGGTTTTAAACTTACTTTTCATAACACCTTTTCCTAAATTACTCATCCACTCCAAAGTCTGGGAACCCAGACGAACAGGGTCTAGATTCACCAAGCAGAACCAACCCAATATCCACAAATAGGCCTAAACATATTTCACCATGGACTGGTGGTCTTGACTAAAGGAAACGCTTGCAATAAGCTTACTTTCTTACTTCCAGCATTAAAATATGTGTCTGACTGAATTGCCCTGTCATCATTTCCCCCAGACGACACAGAGGGCTCAGCTGCTCCTGCGATAATGTAAATAGCCTACCCTACAGGAAAATATCATTGACATGCGGCCGTTGCGCTTCCGACACGACAGGCGGCGGTAGAGTAGACTAAGCTATTGACATTTAGCCAGCTCAAAGCCATAACCAGAGAATATAACAAGTTCAAAACCCTCACTCTGGGGAAACTTCTGGTTTCTGAACTGGTCGCAGTACCTACTCTGGTTCCACGTGAAGGCGCTAGTTGGCGAGTGCAGAATGAATGGAGATCTATGAGCAGTACCCCTCAAAATCCACTTTTCTCGGGATATCATTTTTTTTGTCTAGTAATTTGAATATTGCATTCGAATGAGGAGGCAAAGAAAATACATCCTGCTGGGTATCATCTATTCTAAAGTAGCTTATTTGCTCTACAAAGCCTTTTAAAAATGTCAAAGACACCATTCATTAGCAGAATGCTAGCGTATTGTGGGCAACAACAACTCAATCTGTAAGAAATCGAAAGGACATGAGTACTTGTTCATTCAACGTTCAAATTAAATCTATATTGAACTTGCAGAGACTACAATAAAATCTGGGCTTTTTAAACGACAATCAAGTAAAACAGACCAATTTAGCTGTCTAGCTCCATTGGCTCCCTTTCATTTTGCACTCGCCCGCGATCACCCCCAGTGGATCTCTGGTGAAACTGCAACTAAATTCGTACAATGGAGATTGATAGGAAGTGAACAGGCTCTCCGTAGACGGACTCAGAGAACTGCTGCTGTTGTGGTTGTGTTGACCCCAACACACAGGACTTTACGAATGACCAGCCCAGGGAATTTTAAGACCAGGCACCAATGTGATTAGGTAGCATATTTCCTCTTTGGTAAGTGTGCTCCTGCTTCTTCTAAGCTGTGTTTCATAAATGTATGTGTTTTATCGATTTATTTTACGGTCAGCACGTCTTGTTCATCACGAAAACAGAGCAACATAAGTTGGGTGCTATAGTCTAAAAAAGCTGAAAGTGATCTATCGTAGCGGTATTCAACAGCGCACGATGCTTACCCCCTGATGTAGAAACAGCTACCCTACGGGCCAACAAATAAACTCATATAACTGTGCTCTAGCAATAGAGGATAACAGGACAACAATGTTTTTTTTTTTATCAGTTGTTGTACATCATGATGACCAACAGTGACAGTTTTTCTTCTAGGAATAGATATAGGCGGCTGCGCTTGGATGAAAGCGACATCTCTTTTATCTAATCATATATTCCTGTATATATATAATCATATATTATATATATATATAATCATATATTCCTATCTAATCATATCTGTCATGCCCCTTCTTGTTAGGAATGTCGAGCCAGCAGCAAGTCGTTGAACAAGCCAGAAAGGCCTTCCAAACAGGAAGGTCTAAAGACCTGTCTTACAGAATAACCCAGCTCAAAAACCTCCTTCGGCTCATCTCAGAGAGGCAAACAGACATTGTTGAGGCTCTCAAGAATGATCTCCATAAGGTCGGTGGTGCCCATGTAGAAGTCTAGGTTGCAAAATATAGTAATTTGTGTAGGCCTATGCTGTGCATTGCTGGTCACTTGATGTATTTTCTACTGCACCCCTACTGGCCCATGTAGAGTGAAAATGGCACACAGCTGTATGAGATGATCGGACTGGAGGGGGAGATCAACCTGGCAGTGGACCGTTTAGCGGAATGGGCGGCCCCTCGACCCGTGGAGAAGAACCTCCTCACCATCTCGGACGAGGTGTTCATCCGTCCCGAGCCGCTCGGTGTGGTGCTCATCATCGGAGCGTGGAACTATCCGTGGGCAGTCACTCTTCAGCCCCTCATTGGTGCCATTGCTGCAGGTGTGGTGCTCAGAGAATGCCACTAATCCCAGTTATGCCACTCCTTCATTCCTAACAAGCCTTTTTTGGCACTCCTCCTTCACACCACTCCTCCCTAATTATATGTGTGTATACTGGAACAAAGCAATGTTGTTATGTGTTAATCCCGGCTGGATATCTTTTCAAAAGTGTCCACACTAAAATCTGTGCTGTGTCATTGTAGCCTAATGTAGATTTGAAGCTTCTGCTATGATTATGCAATGGTGTTTTGGCTCCAAATTGGCCTATTCCTTCCAGGGATTAATCTTTATCTTAATGTCTGTCATATGTCCTCAGGCAATGCTGCTGTTGTGAAGCCGTCAGAGGTGAGCTCTCACACAGCCAAAGTCATGGAGGAGCTTCTGTCTCTTTATCTGGACAAGGTAAAACCCACCTCCACTACCAACTAGTACGGTGTGTCTTAAAGCAGGATAATTGTATAGTGGTGTCTGGCCAGGGTTAAAATCCATGTTGATTTTTAGTATTAAAAGCTCAAGGTAATGCGTGCCTGTCTTAGCCTGCGTTGTACGAGGGCTGAACACAGGCTGAGTTCTGGTATGGCTTGACATGAGTTGCTAATTAGGGCTGCACAATTATCACAATCAAAATCAAATTTGCAATATGAACCAATGCAATGCTATAAATAATCATGCACAGTTAGTTTTGTCACATTTCTGACTTCTCTATGAATTTCATCCTCCTTGAATATGACACTTCTGGTTGGTTGGTGTGCGCAGTGGGTGAGGGCCACAGAAATTCTTGATTAGTGAGCTTCACAGTCGATCGGAGGTGCAGTGGTTCTTGCACCACTCGTGCTCACCAATCATTTGTGGCACAAATTGAAGATTGAGACATTTGGAATATTGAACTGAATCAATTGATATTTTCCCTCAAATCGTGCAGCCCTATTGCTAATGACAGAGCTGCTAATGTATAAGTGTTGTAAATGCAGAGGGCAGAATTTGAACCTCAGTGTTTGCCTGAATAAAGTACTGTAAAACCTGAGGAAGGAATAAAGTGTGGTTAAAAAGCTGCAGTATTTCA
The DNA here is from genome assembly GCF_963854185.1 of Sardina pilchardus. NCBI lineage: Eukaryota > Metazoa > Chordata > Actinopteri > Clupeiformes > Clupeidae > Sardina > Sardina pilchardus. The sequence goes on along the minus strand of NC_085006.1, from coordinate 8,934,962 downwards.
ATTCACATACAACAGCACCATTGAATAATCATGGAAAAAGACATTTGTTAGGACAGGTGCTCATGAGATGAGACACTACACTGCTAGATTCCAATCTCATCCACTAGAGGAAGCATTGTCTCTGATGTGCAGTCAGTGAGCAGGGTGTATATACGGGAGGCAACTGGCCCAGATAGCATCTCTGGGCGTGTGTGGAGAACATGCGCTGAGCAACTGTCTGGAGTCTTCACCGGCATATTCAACCCATCACCCATTCATATAAGAAAGCTCAACAACGCCTCTTCATCCTCAGAAAACTGAAAAAGAGCTGCTCTATCCAGATGACTGCACCATCGATAGCATTCTAACTAACTCCTTCACGGTGTGGTATGGAAACTGTACAATGGCTGACAGGAAAGTCCTACAGCAAGTGTTGAAAAGTGCCAAACCCCCCCCCCCCAAAAATGGCATGCCAATCCTGCATTTATGCATTTTTTATGCACTTCTATAAAGAAAAAGCGCTTCTGGCTGTAGATGTTAATCTACATTTTGTTGTACTAGTTGTCCTTACTTGTGCATTGACAATACATTTGATTCTAATCTAATCTGATTGGTTCATTAGGCTTTAAGATAGCTCTGGTGAGCAAAGGCAGGCATCCTGATTTGTGTTGACTGATTTGTGTCTCACTGGTGGAATTCTATGATAAGGTGAATGATCATCACTGTTTGTTTGAGCTTTGAAGTAAACATTCTGTCTGGTCTTTCACACCATTGCTAGCTTCATGCACTCTTACTGCCATGGTTTTCATGCACATCAGGTTAGGATCTTGAGTTTGAATTTATAAACCCCTACGCTTTGTTTTACACTGCTGCAGGGTATTCACAGTCGATCAGGGGTCCCATGCTTCTTGTGCACCGTGAGTGCTCACCAGGGGTGGCAAAAACTAAAGAGAATTAATAATTGGAATATTGATCTGAATTGACAAGACATGGTTTTGAGGATGAAACAATGGTTATGCCTTGTTCAAATAACCCTGGTCCAGATCAGGATGCTAGGCTGGAAGGGGCATCAGATTCCTAATGTTGAATGAATGTTTTTCGCCCACCAGGAGATGTATCCTGTGGTGTTGGGAGGCGTCCCTGAGACCCAGGAGCTGCTCGGGCAGCGGTTCGACCACATCTTCTACACGGGGAACAGCACTGTGGGGAAGCTGGTGATGGAGGCGGCCGCTCGCCACCTCACCCCCGTCACCCTGGAGCTGGGAGGGAAGAGCCCCTGTTACATCGATAAAGACTGTGACCTCAGCATTGCCTGTCGGTAAGTGTGGTAAAACATGAAGCAAAAATTGCACGCTTGGTTATCACTTATTCTAGTGTCGACGGAGATTTCAACTTCTTCTATATCTGGTGGTACAAACCATCACCTACCCCTCTAGGAGGGAGGACGGCACCTTACCTTTGCTGTGTCTGCTGTGGGGTGGGAATTGGCAAAAATGTGATTGTTCCATACTACTGCGATATTTTGGCCACAATATTATATATGATATATGATATTATTGCGATTCTTAATTTGTGATACAACAGGTATTGCTATTCGATTCTGCAATATATTGTTACTCATGTCTCCCATATTATTCGAAGGCATTACGAAAAATGAGGAAAATAAGACTGTTCAACACACTTGCATGATGCATGTCAAGGTACTTACTATTAGCTTTTTGTTGAGAACCTAAATGTGTCCACACTTTCGACGTGAAAGAAGACAGAGCGTTGTGTATTGTGATGCCTTTTTTTTATTTCAAATTGTCATTGAATGCACAACAAAACGCTACAACAAGCACCACCTTGTGGGCATAATAAACACATTTAATGTTATTAGAGTAAACCCTGAGTAAACTCGACTTAAATAAAAGTAAAATAGATAATTAGATTCTATTAAGTATTGCGATACTTTGAGCTACTGTATCGATATAATTGTGAGCACAAGATATAGCGATACTGAACGCAATAGTTTTTTTCCCCACCACTAATATCTTGCTTGTGCTACATCTGTCCACCTATCCTTGCTCTGGAGTTATTGTCAATCCATTTGTGTTTTCCACAAGTCTTTTTTCTTGTTTCATCTGAGTTGTAATTATGTGAACGTTGCTGTTGTGTGCTATGACAGCCGAATCACCTGGGGAAAATATGTAAACTGTGGCCAGACCTGCATTGCTCCCGACTACATCCTCTGTGAGCCCAGCATCCAGGACCGTGTAATTCAGGAGATCACTAAATGCATAAAGGTCAGTGAATTAGCACTAATTGATGACTGATTAATTCATTCATGGCGGCGTTTGACTCATCATTCTCAATAATCATCAAAATCTCCTTCAGTGTCAGGCCTCATTGATAGCTGACTTATTTCGCTTTTTGCAAATGGACTTGCTCATTGTCTGACTCATTAATGAACCCTCTCTTGCTCCTCTCTCCCTCTCTGTCTCTCTTTTTCTCTCTCTCTCTCTCTCTCTCTCTCTCTCTCTCGCTCACTCGCTCTCATGGACTGATTTCTGTTGCCAGGAATTTTATACGGATGACCCAAAGACTTGCACGGACTATGGACGCATCATCAATCAGCGCCACTTCAAGAGGCTGATGGCCCTGATGGAGGGTAGCTCTGTGGCCGTGGGGGGGGACACTGACGAATCCCAGTGCTACATCGGTACTCGCACTCCTCCCTCGCCTAACCACACATACCTATGATTATGATTATGATACCAGTCTGTGTGGAGTGAGGGGGATCTGATTGGGACCTTGTTTTTCCCTTCACATCAGCGCCCACAGTTTTGAAGGGGGTGACGGCAGACTCCAAGGTGATGCAGGAGGAGATCTTTGGGCCTCTGCTTCCCATCATTACTGTGGACGGAATGGAGGAAGCCATCTCCTTCATCAACCAGAGGGAGAAGCCTCTGGCCCTCTATGTTTTCTCCTCCAACGATAAGGTGGAGTGGAAAATCCATTGCTCATTTAGAGACCAAAATGTAATATACCGGTAGCAATAAAACTGTTTTTTATTGAGTTCTTGTTGGATGAAGCCAGCAACAATGAAAAAAAAACAGGTTGTTTTTCTCGGCTAGTTAGTTTGAGGTAGACCTTACACACAGAAGAAGTAGATCAAATAGTAACCGTTTCCTCAGTGGGGACTATGTTATTACTTTCCCCAGGAGGACTTTATCCTCCTAACCTTTATAGTTATAGTGCTCAATGAAATTCACACTTTTATTTCCTGTCTTTCACCTTACTAATGTTATTATAGTCATATACTGCTCATACCAGTTCCATTGTATGTAAGTTTATTATTATACTTGATTCACCTGACTACTGTTCTTTGTCTCTTCTAGCTGATAAGACGAATGATTTCAGAAACATCAAGCGGGGCTCTGTTGGCCAATGACTGTCTGGTGCACTACACCATCAGTGACTTACCATTTGGGGGTGTCGGTAAGGAGTCCCCCTTGTGTTATTCACACACTGTTATTGTCACAGCGTTGATCTTCCTCGATTTATACCCATCCTGTTTCAGGCAACAGTGGCATTGGATGCTACCATGGCAAATATACCTTTGATCAGCTGAGCCATCTTCGCAGCTGTCTCATTAAGAAGCTGAATATGGAGGGGGTGAATCAGATGCGCTACCCGCCGCACACCACTAAAAAGCTGCAGTGGGCCCGGGTTTTCCTCCTGAGGCAGGTCAACCTGGGCCGGTGGCGGCAGTTTGCTAAGGTGGCTGTGCTTGCAGTTTTAGCAGCATTTGTAGTCCAGGTAAGCTTTCATTGTCTGTAGCACAAGTTTAAAGTGAACTGAAACAGCCTTCTAAACTTTGATTGAAAGGATTTTCTCCACTTGCTAGATTTCAGCCTAGAATCAGTTCATTATTTCAGTTCATATTGTGCTGGACTATTTTTTTTTTACATTTGTTTCATCCATGGCACCATTAATCTTACTCAGGTCTGTTTTTGTAAAGCAGGTATTATTTCTGTCTCATCCTCAAATTCATTTTGATGGCTCATGGTGATGTTAGGAACCGTCTACATTTCACCAGTCACTCTAGTTATTTACCATGTAGATTTGTGCTCTGATTTCAAAACTCAATGAAAATGTATGAACAAGACTTGGGGAACCATGTTGCCAAATATATCACCATTGACAGCTTTTACCAGAGCCAACTGTGCTGTTGTTCGCAAGGACAATATATTGGCTGATAGCTAGTTTGTTAGTTTTAGACGAAAAAATGTGATACCTCTTCAAAATGTGCTTGGGACACTTTTTTTAATTCTGAAATAGTTTTTTTTTTTTTTTACATTTAAATAGCCCTTTTCCTCTGCTGCCGATTCCCTTCTCCGGTGTTCTGATCCAGAAAAACACCAACAGATATGCCTTTGTTCCGCACAAACAATGTATTTACTTGTTGAAGAATTCAAAGCACAAAGAGGCCTATGATCTTCCAGCTTTAATTACTCGCTATGCTACAGTGCCACCACACTAAATGGAGCTTTTGTTTTAAATAACCTCTTACCTTTGTAAACATCACCTATGTATTCTGTATGCCTGCGCTCTCAACTGTGTTTTTGTTTGTAACCGGTTAATTGGCAGTATCTCATGACAATGTCTGATTCTGTCTCTTCCTTTCTCAGAGGTTCTTGAGATAAGGCCTCAGAATTCTGACGAATGATTGCCGTTTTTTCGGTGGATATCACCATGTCTTCCTTGGACAGAATAAGATGTCAGTATATGGCAGGAAGATAAGGCGAGAGAGCCGTCATCACACATGCCCTCCAACCTACGACCAAAGGTGTAATAACCCTGCACCTTGACGGCAACAGCGAAAGTCATATATTGGTTGTAGTCTCTGCCCCTATACATATTCAGGTTGTATAATTCAGTCATAAATATTTGTTCAGTAATTCTGCATTACACATATAATATATGTGTACATACTATAATGAACAGTTTAGCTTCAAAGTTGCTTTGTTTGAAACAATTATAGTATAGTTATGAATAACCTATACTTTCATTTACATAGGCCTACATTTCTCTAGAGTCTACATGGACATGTAGATATAGCCTACTACATTGCACATTCATAAATGTGGTTATCATTTCACATGTAATAACCTTATTAATTCCGTTGTATTTATTTTGGTCAAATCATTTCAATACAATAAAAACATTTGTGTTCTTTAATAATATGTGTTTGCTCCATTATCTTACACTTACAACAAAAGCATACATAGCCAGTTTTTAAGTCACTTAAACATTTAGTACTGTAAAAACATGATATTCTATTGTCAATTGAAACAATGAATAAAAGTAGTAATCAGATAATCGGATTATTATATACAGAAAAAATAGAATAATGTAGCCTATTAGGCTATAATGAGTTGCTATTTTTTGCAACGGTATTCAGTTTTGATTTGTTAACTTAAGTGCATTTTGGGTGACCTTGTTTGCATTATAGGGTGGTTTCTGAAACCCTTATTTCGCTGTTTCAAATAACTCTAGTAAACAATGGAAGTTAAAAGACGTTTGGTCTGGAGTAGTAATTACTAGGCCTACAGCAATTCAATACCAGAGAATCACGTCTGCAGTACCATCCCAAATCGTCCGGTGCTGATACATCGTGTCTTTCATACGCCGCCCTCGGACAACGAGGGTCATACAAGGCTGTAGCCTACCTCTTGCATTTTCGCTATTTTACTACGGGCCGAGCTCTTGTGAGGGTAAGTTCCCGAGGAATTCAAAGATTCGCTTGTTCCCCATAGGCTACTATTATAGATGTTTGCTTATAGCCGGCTTGATAAGTTGCTTGTTGTTGCAGCTAACGGTGCAAGATTCAGTCTTAGTATTGGGCAAAATAGTAACCTAAATGGTTGCCTATGTGAGTTTCCGGAGGTTTTGTCTGTATTCAAATGTGTTGAGGCTTTCACTTTCGGGAAGATGATCTTCGTAAATGCCGTTATTTGGGCTGAGTCAACTGCAGCCCACACCGCGTTTTAACTGGTTTAGGCTGCATGCTCTGGTTAAATAGAAAAAAAGTTGCGTCAATAATTCCTTTGACTAAGATACTTACAGCAAACAAATTTTGCCATTAGCCTACGCTATCTCTATATCAGCTGGGGGGCTGCATCGCGCTGCATGCGAACTGAAACGAGCTTGACATCTTTATGAAACGTAAACAAACACTAAACACTTTTTCTGCATAATACAAACTTGATAATATTCTGCATAAGATATACAAACAATTGCTATTATTATTTATTAGGCTTTTAGATTAGGGCTATGGCAATTTAATTGATAATGTTTATTATTGCCATATTAGTCCTATGCAAATTTGTCCTGCTGTTGGTGAGTAGGCTAATGTTTATGTCAACAAAGCAAGAAAATATCCCGTTATAGGCCTATGACCATAACAAAAGTTATGATGTTATGTCTAAATAATAAGACATGAACTATAAAAATGTCTTGGTGATTTTTTAATTGATAGCCTACATTCACACAATGTTTATTTATTTGTATAATATGTTTAATCTCATGCTTGTCCCCACACCACATCATATATTTTTTGTGCATCATGATTTTTTTTTTTTTGTGTTTGTGCACAGCTTTACTGTGGCACTTACCCTCATTTTACCAGATCTCCTCATTTGTTAGCCAGCCAAGTTGCTGTTCTGCCGTTGTGAAAAGAGGGTGGGAGCGCAACTTACTGATGGAGAAGCAGGCAGTGGACAGTGCCAGGAAGGCCTTCCTCTCAGGCAGGTCGCGACCCCTGCAGTTCAGGCTTCAGCAACTCCGAAGCCTGCATAGGCTCATCACAGAGAAGGAGTCGGAGATAGCTGCTGCTCTCAAACAGGATATTCATCGAGTAAGCCTTATCTTAGATCTAATCAACCAGTTAATATTGATACGACCTCGTTTATCCATCTAAAAATGCACAATTCGACTTTTGGAAGGAATATATTACTGTAGTAGCCTGACTGTTTTAATGTTTCAAATGTTTATGAAATGTCATTCTTATCTAGTCTGTGGTCAGTAGCTTTAGTATTTATTTGCAGATCTCAGCTTCTAATGTCTAACTGACACAATGTGTAACTGGAGCAATCATTAAACTGAATAAACCTGGGTGTTCTTCTCGCACAAAGAGCCAGTTTGACACTCCTCTGTTCGAACTAATTGGGCTGGAAAATGACATCAAGTTGGCAGAGAGCAGTCTGGCAGACTGGGCCGCCCCGCGTCCGGCCAAGAAGAACCTCCTCACACTGTCGGACCAGGTGTACACGCAAGCAGAGCCGCTGGGCGTGGTGCTCATCATCGGAGCCTGGAATTACCCGTGGGCCCTCACGCTGCAGCCTCTCATCGGAGCCATCGCTGCCGGTACCAACCACTCGCTAAACCGCTTTAGTCTCTAGTCTTTAAAAAAGCGCCTGACTGAATGCTGACTGGCATATTGGAATATTCCCCATTGGTAGTCATTTTGATGCCACAGATAAATGAAGACCCAGTCAGGCAATGATTGGAAAAACACAGCAGAGTTTCATTTCATACAATAGTCAGGGTTGAAATATATTCTTCCAAGCTGACGGGAGATGGCGTTGGTCATCCCATTTGTGGACTTCACTGAATCAGACCCTGATTAGTGCCAATTTGGCAACCTAGAGCAGATAGCTACTGATGCAAGGGATGCACCCATGCAGAACAGTGAAACAGTGCAAAACCGTAATGTTCACCCTTATCTCTAAACACATTGACACAGATACGCAAAATAATGGTTCTTCAGAGTGATGGCATAGAAGAACCTTTGCAGGGCTTCAAAGATAGTTCTTTGAAGAATTATTTAAGAAAAGGCAAATAGATATAAAAAATAGTCTTTCTGAAGAACTATTTCCAATGTAAAGAACGTTTCACTTAAAGTAAAGGTTCAACACAAAGTCATGGTTCTTTATGGAACCATACCAACAATGAAAAATGAAAAACCATTTAAGGACCTTTATTTTTTTACAGTGTATTCCGTTACAGTACATTAGCAGAAATAAATGCAAACAGTCATCTCATATGTAGAAGAACACATAACAAAAACATCTGGACATAAACTACTAAATATAAGAATCCTGTCCTCTGATTCCAGTAATGTTATTTATGGTCATCTGTTTTGATGTTGTTTCTCACTTCCATTTGCTGTTTATTTCTCTTCTGTTTTTCTTTCCTCTATTTTCTGTCTCTTCTGCCTTTCTGTTTCATTCTTGCTGGGCAGGAAATGCTGCTGTGGTGAAGCCCTCTGAGCTGAGCAAGCACTCTGCCAGTCTCCTCAAGGAACTGCTCCCTCAGTATTTGGACCAGGTTCACTCCCTTGTATTTCTATTCCTCTGTAATTAGTGTTTTTTAGTGGCTTTTATTTTTCATCTTGGCTCTGTGTGTGGCGGTGCCAGTGGTAGTGACCTTACCGCCACTCTTTTCATACTGTTGCTCGTCTCCAGGAGTTGCTGCAGTGTTTGGTCTTTAAAAATACTGGGACATGTACTGACTTGTTTCCTACAAGTACTACAGTATGCATGGCAAATAGTTAGTTCATTGGGCCCATTCCAAAGACATTCTATTCATTCATTATATTATTATCATATTAGACTTTAAAGGAATAGTTCCGTATTTTACACTAGCATGAAAACGAGTGTTTGACACCGAAATCTCGACGATTGAGCCTGTTTGTGGAATTTGGCAGCTTTAGAATGGAGCTCTGTATGGCTTTAACATTGCTCGCTTTGTTCATGGACTATTCTGTCCTTAAAACACCCCTAAACGTTCGTTTTTAAAAAATGTGCAGCTCACTGAGTGGTTACTGGTCTTCAACGATCTTCTATAGCAAGTTTCGCAGGGAAATTCAAATTCTGTTGTGTTATATTAGGCACCCACGGTTGTGAGGTATCTGAAAAAGTATTTCCGGGATTTCGAAAATCCCTGATAAAAGATGACAGAAGCTGTAATTCGCTGCTAAACTTGCTATAGAAGATCGTTGAAGACCAGTAACCATTCGGTGAGCTGCACAAATGAACATTTAGGGGTGTTATATATAAAGAATATTATATTATATATAATATTTTCTTCTGTTTTTTAACATTTTTAGGAGATGTATCCCGTGGTGTTGGGAGGCGTCCCTGAGACCCAGGAGCTGCTTGGGCAGCGGTTCGACCACATCTTCTACACGGGGAACAGCACTGTGGGGAAGCTGGTGATGGAGGCGGCCGCTCGCCACCTCACCCCCGTCACCCTGGAGCTGGGAGGGAAGAGCCCCTGTTACATCGACAAAGACTGTGACCTCAGCATTGCCTGTCGGTAAGACTTGTGATGACTAATTGCTAGTCATTTTGCTGTTTTAGGAACTGCACATTTAGAGTGCTGACTTTTGACTGGAATATGCCAGGTTTCATTTTCTTGTTTGTTTCAATATAGCATGCCCATCAATTTCTTGTAAATTCTCCAACCTTCACAAACACACAATCTATTCCAATATGAAGCCACTGTGATGTCTTGAATTTTTTTTAATCTGATGTACTGATTTCTTTCGTCAGTCGCATCACTTGGGGAAAGTTTGCTAATTGTGGTCAGACTTGCATTGCACCTGACTACATCCTGTGTGAGCCTGGCATCCAAGAACGAGTTGTTGAAGAGATTCAGCGGACATTGCGGGTTAGTGTCCACTGTCCATAACTACAGGTGAATTAAAGTGTTTGATGTTGTCATGAGTGTAGTCTTCAGCAGATGTTCCATATGTATGCCAATGTAATTGCAGGAGTTCTACGGTGAAGACCCTAAAACCTCACCAGACTATGGTCGCATCATTAACCAGCACCATTTTGATCGTGTCATGGCTCTCCTGGAAGGCAGCTCTGTGACTGTGGGTGGGAAGAATGATAGAGAAGAATGTTACATTGGTAAGGAAGTTGAAATAACACGTTGAGTATGAGTAACATTTGTATTCGACTTGGTAGCAATTATCCAGCAATCCCGGCCCCGGCAGTGGCGCGGCTGGCTGGGGCACCTGCGCCGTGCGCCGGCGACCCGGGTTCGATTCCCGCCCCGTGGTCCTTTCCGGATCCCACCCCGACTCTCTCTCCCACTCACTTCCTGTCATTCTCTCTACTGTCCTGTCCATTAAAGGCATAAAAAGCCCAAAAAAATAATCTTTAAAAAAAAAAAAAAAATTATCCAGCAATCCCAACTGTAAAGGAATTAAAAAGGCACATACAGTTGGGAGTCTCGGGCAGATAATAAGGTGTCTTTATACGATGTACTGTATATGACAGTCATAATATGGTACATGCTTATCAGCACGGAAAATCAATTCCATGTGATATTCTCTGGCACAATAAAAACTAACATGCTCTGATTAGAATTTGCCAGGACAGAGGCACACATACATAACAGGAAGATAAGTTTAAACGTCCTTGAAAAATATGTGCACCCTGGAGAAAGTTATCTTAAGAAATAGAACAAATCTATTGATCCAGTGGTCAAAGCCATTGTGCTTCTAAAGCAAGTTTATTACATTGATGTAGATATCTGCTATGAGGATCTAGTCGGTAGAGTGAGGCTTTCATTATTGTTTCAAACAGAGATGGCTGTTTTTTATTCTTAGTCTGACATCCTCCTCTTTTGTCCTCCTCAGCCCCCACTATCTTGCGTGATGTGTCCCCCCATGCCAGGCTCATGCAGGAGGAGATCTTTGGGCCTGTCCTGCCCATCGTCTCCATCAATGGCGTGGACGAGGCCATTCGCTTCATCAACGACCGGGAGAAGCCCTTGGCTCTATATGTCTTCTCACAGGATAAGAAGGTACTAAGCCCAAAGTGTCGTTGTGTGTTGCCTCTTGGGAATCCCCAATGTTCCTAAGAGCTCATTCCAAAGTACCACAGGGTGTGTTGCTTCTTGGGAATATATATTAATATATTATATATTATTAATATGAGAAAGACAGTCATGGATAGTCATTTTAAAAAGTGTTTATTACTAGGCCACATGTCCTACTAATACTTCTTGCTCATACATTGTGACAAAAATCCAAAGCCGCCGTCAGTGGCCTTTGGTCTCAGTCAGCTGATAAGAGGAGAAACGGTGCCACTGCTCCCACCACGCACATCATGTATTGTGCGTAGGGCACCAAAGAACAAAGGGGGCACCCACATTTACTCAATACACAGTAGCCTTTACTGCAAACTGCCTAGTTCCTTGATAATGTTTACAACGTTAAAATGCACCAACACCACGTTACATTCAATGTCTGAATCAAATCCTTGCTCCATTTAATTGGGAACATCTTGCGTGCACAGGAGAGAGGCAAAGAGAGTGGCAGATTCTAGCTGGCTTGCCATTGTCTATCTCCTTTTTAGTATGATAAGCTAAAGGAAATCATGAAGGCAACAAAGACGAGGCTACAGGAGGTTATGATTTGCAAGGTTATCTGGTTCCCACGACTGACCATTTTTAAACTCAGATTGGTGAGAGGGCTCTTTAACATTGGTTGCAATCGATGTGATTTGGAACATGGACACAAATTTAAAGACTAGTCTACTACTTTGCCTTCTGTAGAATGGAATTGGTCAGTCTTCAATAATTAGTTTGAAGCAACATGTCATTACACACTTACTTTTCCAAAGCAATGAAGGCTGCTTACAACAACTTAATATTGTGCATATTATTGTTAATATTGGGCTGTCAGTGTAGCTCAAACAGACAAGGCTTGTAAACAAGCGCTGGCAAAAAGGCCTCATGAGCATATAAAGACTCAGTGCTCTTAAAGTGACAATGCACCATTCATCAAAACGGCATGTCATATAGCTTTTCTTCGGAAATTAAGAAGCGCACAGTAATGGTCTTTACTGTACATTAGAGACCTTTTAGTCAGTGCTGTACCTCAGAGAAGATCTGGTAATAGTTTCATGGAGCAATTTAAATTTAATTTAACTGCTGGCTGCACACTTTGGAAATCGGAAGTGAAGGCAGTGACCCCAGACTCCTTCGCAATCTCAGCTGTGTCAGCCAAACTGGATAAGTAAGAGATATCAATGAACAGTGTCACAGCAGTTCTACCTTTTGTCTTTTTTTCAGGTGATAAAGCGAATGCTGTCTGAGACGTCCAGTGGTGGAGTGACTGTTAATGATGTCATCATGCATTATACAATCAACTCCCTTCCCTTTGGTGGTGTCGGTAAGGTTTGCAAATCTTAAGCAAGCAGTAGACTTACACTGAGGAGATGTCCGCATAGACAGTACACTGATGACATTGTTGTTTGCATATTGTTCCATATTCCATAGTGTTAACCAGGTTTTTTTCTATCAGCAAAACTCAAGGCATATTTGTATTTTCTGATAAATTATGATGACCTGTGCATTAGTTTGTGATGGTCCTATGCTTGGCAATGTGCATCACAGGGTTTCAAGACAATCTCAAAACTATTGAAAACTCATTCATGTGTGTTGTATTCCCCATTTATTTGGATTTCGATGTAAAAATAGCTATGTAGTTGGTGACAGTTGTGTTTTGGTTTTTTTTGTCATCTACAAGGCCATTCCAATTTCACAGCTCCCCTGTTCTGTACTGTTTGAACGCAGAGCAGTATTTGCACTCAGGAGCTCTGGTCTCAGCATACTGTGCCTCTGGCCAGTCATCAAGTTTGGGCTGAGATGTGGCTGGAGCCATTTTTGTTGTTTTTGCCATCTATTTTGAATAGCTTGCAGACTAAGCATTTCAGAACATGGTAGCTCACAATAAATATAAAGTCGCTATAAACTCTTTCCGGTACAAGTAAACCGTCTCATTATTTCCTTGGCACTTTGTTGTAGCCATGTCTGTTTTAGTTTTCCTAATCCACATTTCCTACTCTGACTGGAAGTAAATGTGTAGGACTAACAGACTTTAAGAAAGTAAAAAGAAAAAACAAGTAGTGAGCTTTGTCCTCCTCCCTGTTCTCTGCCTCTCTCCTCCTCCACCGCGTAGGAAACAGTGGGATGGGTGGCTACCACGGCAAGCACACCTTCGACCGTCTTAGTCACCACAGGTCCTGTCTCATCAAAGCCCTGGCCATGGAGGGCATGAACCAGGTGCGCTACCCGCCCCAGAACACCGCTCAGCTGAAGAGGGCCAAGTTCTTCATGTTAACTCGCCTCTGCAGCTGTGCTCGGTTCACCTGCGTCTGGGCTGTGCTGGCCACCATGGTGGCGCTAGCCCTGCTAATTGCACTGCTGGTGGTGCTGCTCAAGGTAAAGGATGGTACATCATATATTCATGATATACACTATACCTCACGTCTGTTTGTGTAAAACTATGGATTTGTTGTGATCTATCTAAGTAAATTGCTGCTGCAACACCACAGTTTCCCCTAGGGGATTGATTAAGTAGTGATCTGTCTCTATCTATCTCCTTGTGCTTGTGTGTGTGAGTGTGTGTGTGTGTGTGTGTGTTACATATTATTCAGCACACAAAGTTCAGCATTTGCTGTTGCTATTTTGGGAAGTTGCTTTTTATGGAAATCCATAAAAAGATTATCTATTCGCATTATGTTAGGACAATATTGATGATGGTTCACTTCAGATAACTAATTGTTTTCTTGACTTACAGGACACTCCAGAGTGATGGCTGCTACTTCCAACTCCACTGCCACACAATGAAATGGTCACTAATACTTTTATAATAGCATCGTATCCATCATAAGGGCATTAACCACTTTGTTTACTAACCTACATACATAGTAGCACTTCTTTGTAACTATACTACTGATAAAAGTGCCATTGTACTGAATTGTATTTTCCTATTCTACCTTTCTATTCTATCTCTTGCACTTTATCACAATCATTGAGTGTAGAACATGCTTTCAAGGAGATGTATTTGTCTCTTTCATGTCTCAAATTCTTAAACCTAAAAGAGTTGTTTGAAATTGTAATCCAACACACTTTTTGTCTAAATCAGTGACTTGCTCCTCATGCTCCTCTAGCAGTCCATGCTGTCTGTTTACAATGCGTGCACTGTTTATCTCCTGGCTCTGTGGAAATGTAAAACAAAGTGCCTTAAAACGGAGCGGTACACTGTTCCAGCCAATCAATGCGGCTGCTTCAGGAGCACAGTCACAGTCATTTAATTGTCAACCTTGCGGCAGAATCGCGAACTATAACTGATCTGTTCTTAATCTTATCTTGCCTCTAATACATGTTTGTCATTATGTATAATAGAAAAAACATCTTAACTTCCTTATCTTTACTCCCCCATCTGTTTTATTTTCATCTGGTGCTAAACATCCAGATTGCAAAACTAATTTTGGTCTTCCTTCCTTGAGGGAAAAAGTACTTGATCCTGTCTGACACTAGATGGCATTATTTGGCCATCTAGACTCTGTATGTGGCAAGTAGGATGTCTCACATCCTAAACCTGCTGCTAATCATTGGGACCGAAAACATGTATTGAGCCTTTAGGGACTACTGCTATATGCTAAGCATTTTTAACACAACTTTCAAAGTTGCACAGTGAGAATGTAATACTCTTTTTTAGAAAAATATCAGAACATTTAGGTCTGAGGTTGTAATGGACAAAGGTAATAATGTTTACACTAACTTTTTTGTGGGGTGATATTATTCAGTTGAAATGCAATGTGTTTGTTATGAGATGAAGTTCAGCAGCACAGTCAGTAATACAGCACAAACAATGTCAATAGATAAATAATGAATAAAATAAATAATAAAATAGCAGTCTTCAAATTTCATTCTTTATGAAAATAAATATTGTGCACTACACAAAACTTCAGTATGTTACTGCATTTTCTCAGTTTCTCAGTGGTTTAGATGAGTTAAGATGCTTGTCTGTGTTATTATGTTATTTATTGTATTTTTTTAGTGCACAGATAATGTCATAGTACATCATACCGTATACATTTGCAGTGGCATGTACAGTATCACTCTATACATAGCTTTCTGTTGATTTTCCACTCTACTCTTTTACAGCCGTACTTGTGCATTTTAAAAACGTTTTCATGAGAATTATAAGATAGTAGTACACCATTTAGTTATCATCTTTAAATCCACACTAGTCTTTTAATTTATTGCTATTACAGCTACAGCCCAGATTCAAACCCAGTGGCTGTAATGTCAGCACAGAACTCAGCCCAACTCTGTCTGGGCGCTGGTTTCGTTGACAGCTAGCCAGAGTAGCATTTCTAGTAATGCTGAAATCAGCAATGACACCCACTGGGGTGATTTAGACTGCTGGCATTGAAAATGCACTTTTTGGCACAAAAATGCCCACCGGGTTTTATTTCCCTCTCTGGCCATACGGTCTGCCAGCTCACCCCTAATGCAGCCAGTGCCAGAAAAGGCAAACGCATACACGCAGTGTGTCATCTGGGTACCAGAAATATATATATATTTTAATGATAGAATCCATCCATGCTTATGTTTTCTTCCTGGCTGATGTGGCCATTCTTCAGTGCTTGCCCACCTCTACAGATGAAGTCTTGGGTTGCAAAAAGTGCTCCTTTCACCACATTTTTTTTTTTTTTTTAATTTAGCCATGTAAATGGTGAAGAAGTCACAGTTCAGCAAACAGAGGTTGGCAACAATTAACTTGGATAGTCCACCAACAGAGAGTTAATGTCACCTTTACTAAACCCAATCCCTAATCATAACCTTAAACTGTATTCAACAGACTGCCAACAGATTGTGGGTTGATAATCTGAGCATATGTAGATAGTCGATGGGTGGAATATCCTAGTAAAGTGTTACGGAGGTTTATAGGGGGCTGCATGTTCTTTGAAAATGATTCCTAAATCTTAACACAAGATCTTTGTGTCGATCTTATTTGCCCTGAGAGCAAACTGGAGATATTGTCAACGCCAAGATGCACTGCTTTTCCCCTTGACTTTATTACACATTCTTGGCAGTAAGAAAGCACATACATTACTGAGCGACCTAGATGAAAGCTGAATGCTTTATGTGGAGAATGAGATAACTCCGGAGAAAGCCCTGTGTGTGGTGAAACACTGCTGTGTGCTGCCATGCACAGAGGCACACAAGTATGCGCTGGGTCTGATCTTCCTATCATGCTGACATCTAAACGAATTGCTTTTTCCCCCCCTGAAATTTGCTCTTCATAATTCAGCATCTTGACAGTTGTAGACGGCAGCCTGAGGCTGTGGCTTTTCTCATGAGACCGTGTCTGTCTGTCACCTCCATATCTGAGCCCAAACAGATCACACAGAAAGAGGGTGGGGAGGGTGTTGGCAGGCCAGCCAGTGCCTATACCGAGATGCTGAACAATCTCCACTTGGGTCACTCACTAATGTGGGTCAAGGGCCTGCAAGGCAGCAGAACACGGCGGCACCCACCCCTGGAGGCCGACTGGGAGCTCAGGATATTTAAAGCTGTTACACAGCTGAGTCTAGGTCCCTTTTTCCTGTCGGCCTTTTCAAACTAATGGTCTACACAACATGCACCACGGTTACTACCATTTTGTTCTTTGAATTACTGGCAGCGCTGCTGTGTATTTTGTTGCTGTTAACAGCCCTTCCCTGAGAAGAAGGGAGACTACTGCTTTTGAGATTCGCTGGCAGTCACGCTGTGTTAATAATGTTCTGGGCCCCCCTCAGAGATGGATTTCAATGTCCAAGTGGTTGCAGCCAGAGCAATTACAAATTCCAGTGTAGACAGAGCAAACACAATGTGGTGTGCGCGCTAATCAAGGAGTGGCCTGGAAAAACATTGTAATCTCTTTATTATGGTTGGTTAAAACCATTTGACTTGCTAAGACACTGTCTTTTTGGAGATTACTGGCAGTGTTCAGACATCCCCACACCCCACCACCATTCGTGTGTGTGTTTGGTTGGTTGGGTTTCCTGCTGTCATCTGTCCCTTCACCTTACGCCTGTTGCAGACAGGCTCGACCAGAGTGTCCTGGCGGCGTGTGCCAAATACCCGTCGACCCGTTGCCATGGTAACCCGTTAACCCCTTCGCCGACCATGACTTGTCCATTTTGCTCCGGCAGAGAGCTCCACGATCGCCGCCTCCACCCATGTCAGAGTCGAGTCGCCCTCAAAGCCCCTCAGCACTACTGACACAGCACTAGCCTGCTCTTTCACACTGGAACAGTTCTCATGAGGCACTAGGCAGGCAGGCAGTGTAACAGTGTAGGCTATGCCATCATCATCATTAATGCAAATCACGTATTTGATCAACACATGGGCTGTCAGTGTGGTCGGGATTGCCAAGACACACACTCTTTCTCTCTCTCTCTCTCTCTCTCTCTCTCGCTCTTGCTCTCTCTCTCTCTCTCTCTCTCTCTCTCTTTTTCACACACACTCACATTCTCCATGTTCACTCTCCCCTAAATCACATTTAAATGTTTGTGCAATCTAAACAGGTTTCCTCAAAATTAATATTTCAGACTTCACACCATAAATATTTTGGAGGTCTGGGTCCTGGTGGGACATACTGTAGTGAGTAGCAATGAAAGATCCAGACAAAGGCTTAGTTGGA
The DNA here is from genome assembly GCF_963854185.1 of Sardina pilchardus. NCBI lineage: Eukaryota > Metazoa > Chordata > Actinopteri > Clupeiformes > Clupeidae > Sardina > Sardina pilchardus. The sequence continues at coordinate 8,917,438 of NC_085006.1, read as the reverse complement.
TGTTTTCGCTTCTCCCTGACATCATCTGTAAACTAATGAGACAGGATCTGGGGCTAAGGCAATTAAGGTGCCGCTCTTAACAAGCAGCTTTCTTGAGTAGACAAATCCATAGTGAGGTTTCACATGTGCCAAGTGAATGGCACCTAAAAATAGATCACTTTTATTTTTTGTTGTGTTGAAAAAATGTAACTCTCAACTTGCAAACTATATTCCACATGACTATGAGATAGGGTCTGAGTTATGATGCAGTTGATAACCAGTAATTATAGATGACTTGTCAAATCTGTGCATAGCGATGGCTTCATTAAGAAAGCCCCCCCCCCCATTATAATTCACATATACACATACAACACATGAGACATATTCAATTGACATCACTGTGTAGGCTTTTACTTAAAATGAACTATCTCTTTGCAGTCAATTTCAACTTCTCATAGAGATTCTGACAGTAGCCTAGTTTCAGAGTGATGAATGCACTCGATTCCTAACTTACTTTACATTCAGTGGAATAATCCCCCCCTTATCCAGTCTCTCTCTCCCACTGCTCCCCTAAGTCCCTTTTCAACTCCTTTTCATGAGGCTGCACAGTTAACAATCACAGGCCTACTGTTCCGAAATGACCTGCCTTCCTCTCGGAGTCGGAACACTTTCCCCAGATTTCATTAATAAGCGTCTCGGCCTAAGGTATCGTTTGGTCCAAAGAAAGGGGGCGGCGGACATGATCTTTCGTTAAAGCATTTGCTTTCCCACCAGCGACCGCCTCAGCTTACTTCAGGCGGCCACCGAACAATGGAGTCTTGTTCTGTCGGTGGTCAAGCTGTGCATTGCGCTGTGGAGGATATACCGGGGCTCACGTTTCCATTCTGTAAACAATGCAGGGTCCAGAATATTTCTACTTCTGTGTCAGACTCCCTTTCCTCCAAATACCCCCCTCCTTCTTCTGCCCTTCCTCAGACCTGGCCTTAAATCACTCCAAGGGGCAGAATTAGTAAAAAATTCCCCTGTTTGCGCAGAAAACAAAGAGGGTTTCTCCCTTTGTGGAGTTGACTCGTGATTTGTGCCTTGTTATTTTTACACTTGTCCTCTGGTTAGGGTTTGCCAGACCCCAAAGCCTCTCAGCTCGTCTGCTCTCGGTGTCACAGGCTAGTGAGCAACCGCACACTGCGCATCATCTCAAGAGTCACAGAGTGAACCTGCTTCTCCTTGTGTGGGCTCCCACTCACCTGCCCCGCCCCCCCCCCCCCCGACCCTCTCTCTCTCTCTCTCTCTCTCTCTCTCTTGTTCACTTTGTCTGTCTATCTCATGCTCTTTCTCTCTCTCTCTCTCTCTCTCTCTCTCTCTCTCTCTCTCTCTCTCTCTCTCGCTCTCTCCCTTACTCCTCTAGCGTGGCGAAGAGGCCCTTGACTTCAGACTCTGCCGAGTTTGGAAACTGGAGAGTTCCCCCGACAAGTGCTCTTGTGCCCACAGCCAGTGAGGGATGAAGGTTGAAGGGGAGGCCATTGTCAACGCAAACTACTTCAGTGCTCGTTAAAGCAGACAGCCAGGTTGTTAGCGTCTCACAGATTGAGTGCATTTGGAGGGCCTTGAGTCATAGCAAAAGGTATGAAAATAACTAATTTCGCCCCAAGGTCCTAATTTTACCTCAGTCCCCTCAACATTGTTTTGTAAAATGGGGAAGCAAATAAATATGTGCTTCCAAGTGGAAATGAGGAAGATATTTAAAGCCAGTCAGAGGCTAATCTCTCAAGATAGCTTTTAATTCGGAATAAGCCTACTTTTAATTTTAGAATGTAATGATGCATAATCACAGTGTAATCCATAGGCCGATATCTAATCTAATCTAATCTAATAGAGACACATGTAAAACAAAAACACATTTTCAAATGAAATGATCAGTGTTGGTAATTATTTGGTCTTGGGTCAAAGCAAAGCCTTCCTATGCACATGAATACAGAGGAAACCAGTCTTTCTTTCACTGAGCATCGTCCTGGTTTGCCTTTGTGAGTGAGCCAGGCCTCTCCCATCATTTGACCCAGTGTATCTCTACTTTGTTCTCACTGACATCTGTTTAGCCTGAGTAAACTCTCTGTGACTTCATACATGGGCATATGTCCCAGCTATTAAACAACGCTGGGATCGTCAGAGTGAAGTGTTTTCAGCTGCACAATCTAAAATGGGCCGCTGTGTGTGTGTGTGTGTGTGTGTGTGTGTGTGTGTGTGTGTGTGTGTGTGTGTGTGTGTGTGTGTGTGTGTGTGTGTGTATCCCTTCCTTTGAGTTAAGGATACAGTCACCTTGTGTGACACAGCTTTTATGCCAGTCACTTATAAGCAAGATGGTGTTACCTTGGGCCATTGTCTTCTCAGTAATGTCAGTATTGTGCAGTATTTTCACACTCTAGTCCCACTGAAGGTAGACTGAATTGAGAGAGAAGCCACACTACTCATTTTATAGCACCCTATTTGCATGGCTTTTACTGGTTTCCATTGTTTTCAAAGCAATAATAAAATGTTGAAGGAAGTTGTTTACACCCACACTGTGGCTCTCATTGGGTGACATGATGTTATTGGTGTGGCTTTCGTGGCCCAATATCGTCTTCCTGGGGTAAATGCTTTTAAACATTTGCTTTGCGTGATAGTGTTTCACAATTAACGTCAAAGGAGGGATGGAAAATATGGATTTCAGATTGCTGTATATCTTTGCACACTGCAATTATGTCCAAACCCACACATGTTGACATTTCCAGACGCTATCGATTTCTGGTCTCCAACAGGGGGGGTGTCCATTTACATAATATTAACAGTCTGCCGCACAAGCGTAATGAGAAGGCGCCATGTGTACATTTTGTTTGTTTAAGTGAGTGATCGCCTGTCCACGCAGAAGGCCGTAAACATTAAGGGCTTGATTACGTCTGACTCATTTCCCCAAGTCATTGCGCTCTATCTTGTCCGTCAACTTTTCCATTAATGCCTAAAAATGATTGTGAGGGAAGCTGTGGTAGATTGAACCACAGACTCAAGGTATTGTCGAGCTTTGGCCTTCATAGGAAAATACCGCATTGACTGTTTTTTCAACGCGGACATAAAAATGCTGGAGAAAAATGTGAGCTATTGAATTATTATGTCTGAAAATATGCAGCTTGGGGCTACTCTGTCCCACTCCGGCATAAAAACTGACTGAAAAAAAGTGTCAAAATAGAGATCGCTGCCAATATTCCAGATGAATCCGCACACTGCTTAAGCAGCCATGGGTGGGATTTTTTTTAGATATATACAGTATTATGTCAAGCTGTTCCTCATCTGTTGTCATGGAGAATTCCAAAGTGTTCCCCCTGACCCCTCTGACAAAGAAGCTGTGAGGGAAAGCAACACCATCCTCTGTTTACATTTCTCTTTATTCCTAGACATAAGAAACTGAGATCCTAAAGCAACCACACCTTTACCGCCGACATAATCCCCACCATGGCCCATTACCCAGGCTTTGTTGGAGTGCCTCGCCTGATAGTGTAGCTTTGTTGTGTTCTCTCATTCACTCATTCATACATTCACTTGTGCCCTGCCCTGTTGCATTATGGGTGCGTTATCCTTGCGTGACAGCCACCTGGCCAGTTCAGTCCAAGTTCAAACATTCTCAGGGTAACGTTGCCTTTAGACACAATGGGTGCCTCTCAACATCCCTCCTCGGTCCTCGATGCTCGGTCCTCCAGGCTCATTCCCACTGACCTATAGCTAATACTGGATAGACTATCCCATTGTTGCCACCCCATCATTCTTTATCTACTGTAGATCAGTAGATCTCTAGAGCTAGAGGACGAGGACCAAGGAAGGAAGGGAGGGTGTATAAAACACGAATGAGAAGCACCCATTGACTAGACGTCTGCTCCCTGTCTGAAAATGGAACAGGCTGCAATAGGAAACAATGATCATGGGTGTGTTTCCTGATTGGAACAATAGGTAGCATGACAATAGAATAGGCAGTACACCGTGTGAACAGATTCAAATCACAGCATCAACACCCAGAGAAGGATTATGTGTTTCGAAAGGTGTTCGCATGATGGTTTGTAAAGAGTGTGACACTGTGCAGCTGAGAGTGTGTTTGGCTGGAGACAGACGACTGTGAAATGCAGCTGTGATATTTCCGCCAGTCTCGTCTCCTGTGCCTGAGTGAGAAAATTGAGGGAAGGAGATGCATTTATACAGAGAGGAGCAGAGGCAGTGTCGAAGACAATCTTCAGCTCTGCAGAACAGCCCCCTTGCCCCCCCCCCCTCTATCGCTCTCTCTCTCTCTCTCTCTGTCTCTCTCTCTCTCACTCTCTCTCTCTCGGTGATGTTTGTGTTGTCTCTAAAAACGAGCTTGTGGGGACAGCACCAGCTCAAGCACGCACTGAAGAATGAACACGTCTCACTGAGCAAGCGACCGTGTGTGAGGGAGCAGAGAGACGGCCGCGCCGTGCACGCCACACACCGCACGGCGCCGTGCCACGCTGCAGATAATTTAAGACGTGTCCGGCTGCATCAGGACAGATGGAGGAGATGCGCACTGCAGCGCAGCTGAGGGGAACTGGGTTTGATCCCTAGTGTCCGTTTCAGCTAGCTGTGCGTTCGCGCTCCCAGCACTTGGGACAGTTGGCCGTTTGGATTCTGTCCTGAATGGCTGTTGTATATTTCAGGCCTGTGGAGGTAAATCCCATTCTCAGTTAAAGTGATGACTGTAAGTGGTGACTAATTTCCTGTGGCTGGGCATTTGAAATGTTGAGCTTGCTTCACCAAACAACACTTGTGAGTGTTTGTAGTTGTGGAGGTGATGGTGTGAGTGTATGTGTCAGTGTTTATGTGTGTGTGTGTGTGTATGTAAAGCTGCTGGCCTCTGTACATGTGTACACATACACACAAACACACACACAAGTGGCGGGTAAGAATGCCACAGTCTGTCGGAGGTGCATAGCACACAGCTTCTCAGTTGGCTGTGACTAATGTTCTCCAAGGTGATTCACCAGGTCAGTCATATCACCTCACCACAGACCTCACCACCTCACACACACTACACACTCAGACTCTGTACACACGCTGAGACAACGATGGTGACTAATCCTGAGTGTGTGTGCGTGTGTGTGTATGTTTGGGGTCGGGTGGGGGTGGGGGGTCGCCTCTTTGCATGAGTGGGGGGCGGGGGGGTAAGAGTCGGGTGTGTGGAGCAAGGAGGGGAGGGGAGGGGAGGAGAGGGGGGCAGCCTTCGTTGAAATGTTCTTCAGAATCTCTGACCTTGCACATTTACGAGGTCTCTTCACAACACTGTATATCCTTTGATTAGTCTCATATTTCGCCACTCAGGCAACAGAGCCGCCATTGAGTCCTCGGAGTGCGCGGAAAAGTGGGGAAGAAAGACCATAAAGTGTCAAGTCCAATTAGACAGAGAATGGATTTAGTTTGATTAAAAAAAAAAAGATGCTTTAGTGGAAGAAAAAAAAAAGCCAGTGGTGCAGCTCCATTCCCAACTAAAGCATTCCAATCAAATTGCCTCTCCCAATCCATTTTGCTTAAAAACACAGCCCATATATTATTCAGGCGAGGGTTGGGTGTTATGCATCCTCTGTGTGGTTGTAGAGTGTTGTTTATCCTTGCTTCCCACCCCGGCTGCTGTCCCTTTCACTGAGGATTTGCACCAGATAAAAAGGCCTTCAAACTGCCACCCCCGGAAAAAACGTCTGCCTTGGAGGCATGGCAACCAGCGACTTGCACTTGAATGGGAGTCTTTCACATCAAGGACAGCAGATGGGGGATTGTTCTCTGTGATAGCTTCACCTTGATGCTGATAGAAAGGTGTTTTTTTGATTGAAATGGAAGCCCTCGCCCCTTACAAAAGCACACATACGTGCATACACTTGCACACGCTCGCGCGCACACACACACACACACACACACACACACACACACACACACACACACACACACACACACACACACACACACACACACACACACACACACACACACACACACACACACACACACACACACACACACACATACACACAGACACACCCTAATGCTGAGATATAAACACACGCTTCTCTCACACTCCCTCCTCTAATCTGCCTTCTTCATTCATCACACTATCTGAAGGAGGAGAAAAATGGTTTAATCACTCATTGTTTGCACCATAGTAGTGACTAGTTTCATGCCCAGCTTCTCCCCTTGTTCAGGTGGTGGTGGTGGTGCTGGTGGTGCTGGTGGTGTGGGCTTTTTGTTTTTCCTCCAGAGGCTAAAATAGTGCAGGAGAGATAAATACAATGACTGTCACGGAAAGCAAGAAAAGAGGATGGACAAAATAATAGTGTGTGTGTGTGTGTGTGTGTGTGTATGTGTGAGTGTGTTTGCGTGTGTGTGTGTGTGTGTGTGTGTGTGTGTGTGTGTGAGTGTGTTTGCGCGTGTGTGTGTGTGTGTGTGTGTGTGAGGGGGAGAGGGTGGAGGCATAGTGAGAGAAGCAAAAAAAAGAGAAAGAGAATATCCTTGAGGAAGGACTGGACACTGGTCCCCTGCCAGCTCTTCTCCTCCCGGCCAGGGCTGCAGTGTCCTGGCTGTAAATTGCTGCTGCACCACTCAGTGATAATGAATCAGAGCTGGCGTTTATTCACTTCATGAGCAGCGCGGCTTAAGTCTAATATGGGAATAGTGCGTGGGGCCAAGCCCCATGTCAGAGCCAGGCTAATGAACTCTCTGTGGCAGAGGGAAACAGGCGCTCCACTAGAGAGGAAACGGGTCTTTGTGGTGGATACTTCTTCCTTCTTAAATCTAGGTCAGGGTTTACTGATGTTCAGGCATGTCATGGAGATAAAAAATAAACATTCTGCTCAAATGCGATGATACGTATCTTTGACAATCTGATTTTGTGTGTCCATGAATGGCAGTGGTAGAATAATAAAAAGTAGCATTGGGAAAATTCTGATCTTTTCATCCGTCACTCTGATCATGCGTGTGTGACAGGTCACATTCATACTGTATCATAATTACACAAAGATGGTTTTCACACGGCTATGTTCCGTATAGTGAGACTAATGGATCCTAATGGATCTCTGTAGTTTCCTGCCCCTCTGTAATATATGAATATTTCATATTCATATTTTGCTGTGCCCTTGCCTGTCTCTATCAAACTGTGAAACTACAGGAGCAGTTACAGTTAGTTGATCATTACTGTATACTGTACCTATTGACAAATATTTTGGTCAATGAGTATGCATAATATTTTTTGAAAACTCAAAACATGTTTGCATGTGAACTGCTCTCCGACAGGAAAGGAAATCATCGCGGGCGCAGGTTTTCACTTCTCCTCATATGGCCCGTGACAGATACTATCAGTGGAGCTGGGCTTGCTGGCCGCGCCTGCGCCTGTACCACAAGCCCTGGGGGTGAGGGCACCAGTTACTGACATCCAGCTCTTAATTAGCCCCACACATCCATGCCAAGCTGCCAATCTGATTATCTTATCAAGTCTCGATCTCGCCCTGGCCAGGGCGCGCAGGCAGGTCCAGTGCTGGAGGCAGTGGCGCACAGACACTAACACAGTCTTCGCCCGCCGCAGCATCTTAAAACATCAAAGCCCCTGAGAGAGTCACACGAGTGTCGGCCATCTGGGAGCCGTGTGACCCACCGTCTTGATCATATAGGCAAGCAAGCGGTTCTACGCGAGCTCTATTTATAGGCCCCGAGCTGGTGAACTCTAATCTGAGTGCGGGTGCGGGTGATGCACCAAAAGACGACAGGAGGGATCTGCATCCAGCCGGAGAGTGTGCTGCACCTGCGTACCTCACGGCTCATTTCACACATCTGTGTGCCGCCTACTCGGAGAAGACCTCCGCTGAGAGGTATAGCACTGATGAAAGGGAGAATACTTTTTTTTTTGGTGGCGGATGTGCCGAGGGGCAGGAGGGGGCCTGGGGGGGCTCGACCCCACCGCAGCACGCGGAAGCGCAGCGTCTTTATCTGAAACACGAGCCCGCCGCTTCCCACTCCTCCAGTCACCCACCGCTCGCGCCGGAACGGCCGGGGGGGGAGCCGTGGGGGGTCAAAGGGACAGGGGACACCGTCTGTGGGCTGGCGCCCTCGTCAGTTCCTGGGACGATCCGTGGAAAACGTGTGAGACAGCACTAAGAGGCCGCTAGCCGCCGAAACCCTGGCCAGCGCTGCCGCCGCGCTCCAGCCTGCTTTTTCCTGGTTAAGATGTATATTGACTCAGGGTGAGGTGTATAGGGTTACAGAGGCCCTTAAATAATGCAGGATCCCTTGACATCTTCACTTCCCCGTGCTGCAAAAAAAGGAGGCCAAGTAGCTGCCATGATCCTTCTGAAGCCCACTGAGGCTCTGGAGACGGGGAGCCAGTCAGCACTTTCTATGGCGCTCTCCGGCACTTCCTATGGCACTACTTACTCAGCAGTGTCTATCAGGGGCCTTTATTGCATCTTGTCATTGTCAGTTCGTTACGCTGTCTAACACGGTCTCTCGTTGCCTACTTCAATGCGGAGCGAAAGAAAGCTTGAGCCGTGTGTGTGTGTGTGTGTGTGTGTGTGTGTGTGTTTACGTTACGTACAGCTGACTGCCCCCGAGGCGTGTTTGTTCTGTGTGTGTGGGGGGGAAATGCGGCGGACGGAAGAGCAATTTCCTCGTGCTGCCCAGCGTGCGGCGGACACAGCAGTTTCCTGAGGACGTGTGCTGTTGTCATCGCACCGCCTCGCTCTCCACCTCTGACTCCTTGGGCGCTCGCGCCGAGGAGGGGGGGAGGAGTTGGATGGAAAGTGCTAGAACGGCCACGCGGTGCGCTGCTGCCGCCACCGCCACCGTCGAGGGCGCTCTCTCCCGCGGGGGAGGCAGCAGCTGCGGACGCTGCCGGTGTCCCTGACACACCATCCTCTCACTGACAGGCCTCCATAGACCCCTGTGCAGTCACGGCCATCGCAGGTGGCCTGCCTCACTCACTGTGCGCCAGTCTGTCGCCACAGTAACCAGGGGCACACCAAGTAGCATGTGGTGCCAACGCTTCCCTGTGCAACTGCTACACATTCAGCAAGCCACAAAAGCCCATTTCACTGCCTTCTATCCACGATATTCCGCAGCCCAACAATGGGTGTCGCCATGACACCGAGACGGTTTTCTATTTCCGGCGAAGCTGCATTGTATCTGTTTTAACGTGACGGTTTACGGTGCTTAACATATCATAACGCATATAAAAGTCAACTTTTCTATTTTATATCGGTTATATGTGATGCAGTATATACATGCTGAGGGCAGAATTGTCAACATTTCGAAAGAAATCTAAGTTGAGGCATAATCTAGTTTGCTATGGAGAACGCACATGTTAACAGAATGAACGGAAGTTGAAAACAGTATCGTAACCATCGCAACGATACATATTTCCGGGTTAAGGAAAGAGGTGGATAGCAGCATGGAATGTAGAACTGAACGTAGAACTGAAAAGGCCATGATAGATACAACCTCCCCATGGTCCATTTGGATTTGTGAGGGTCCAATATGTTAGACATGGCTCCAAAACGCTCAACACACATCATTGGCGACTGCTTGATTTATTTGAGAACTCCTGTGGCGAGTGAAATCTTCTTTCATCCAGCCCAGCTTGACACAACATGTTGGGATTCCAAACTGGAACAAACAAAACACATTTTGCAGAGACCACGGCGCTTTCTCAGTCAGGGAGAGTGTACTTATGTAAGTCCCTCTCATTAGCCTACACTGTAAGGCCTCGGGGTTGGGCACTATCACTGTGCATCTCTCCCCTGAATCGGTCATGCTATGGCCGGCCCCTGCTGCTTTGGCCATAAATCTGCCCCTGCTCCCCTGGAGCACCATCTGCCTCCGGACCATAACCAAACAGTGGTCAAGCGAAAATCGGCTTAGGCTAAGATCAGCCCTGGCTCGCTGCCAAGCCCAATTCGCTGCAATTAAACTGTGGGGCGGCCTGCTAATTCAGTGGCATATGAGTAACGGTGGCTTTGGGTGCACAACAAAACACACACTGCGTGTGCGTGTCGATATGTGTGTGTGTGTGTATGTGTGTCTGTGTATGTATGGGTGTGTCCATGGGTGTGTGCGTGTGTGTGTGTATTGTTGTGCATACAGTATGCGTAAGTGGAGGCAAGATGGGGGTCTCTCACATTGATTTTTTTTTTTAATCAATCAATCAAACGATTGTGCCAAACAGCCTGGTGGGAGCCACAGATTATGAGCAAAATCTCCTATCAGGCAGCCGTTGTCCACCCACAGCCAGACAGCAGTGCAGAGAGGTTACAGTATGTTGGGAATACCCAGGATGACTCTTAATGCTACTGATTCACATAGCAGTATTAGCTGTGTCTCTCTGTTAAGTTCTCTCTCTCTCTCTCTCTCTGTGTGTGTGTGTCTGTGTGTGAAGAGTGAGACTCTATCCTCCATCTCATCCTTCAACAGCCTATAAAAAGATGTGCTTCCTCCTTCACAGTGTTACAGGTGTTTAATTAAGCAGGGACATGGCAGGGATGTGGCATGTTTTATTTCGACATCCTAGCCAAGCAGGATATGTGTGTGAGTACGTGTGTGTGTTTTGTGTGTGTGTGTGTGTATGTGTGTGTGTGCGTCTGTCTCTCTCTCTCTGTGTGTGTGTGTGTGTGTGTGTGTGTGTGTGTGTGTGTGTGCTTGCATGTCTGTTATTTTTTTTCTTGTTTTGCTGGCAGCAGTTGAGAGCTTTTACCTAATCAGCCCAGATGCTGTGCCACTGATTAGAGGCCAGAGAGATGCCAGGCACGCAGGGGTCGGACAAGGTGTTCTCGAGGAGTCTGGAGCGCTGAGCTTGGTGTGTGCGTGTGCGATTGGTTTGGCCTGACTGTCCACAACATCTCCTGTGGTTTAGCAATGTCCTCTGCTGTCTCGTCATGTTCTGTACAATCCCAACATCACTCATAATCATATGTTTACTACATGGAAATACACATTATGTTCTTTGTACTGTGTGTGTAAGGAAACTAATCTAATGGTAGCTCTTGTGTTACTATTTGCAATTTTGGGTGTTTTAGGCATTTATTAGCAATTTATTAACAGCAAAAATGGTGTCCACATTAGTGGCCATGTTACTACCATACCATCTGCATGCATGTGCACCTTTAATATTCCACCATTTGACAGACGTCAGAAACTGAACTGTAACCCAAAAATATTCAGGCGTCTTGTTCAAAAATAGGAGCTGTGAGAACATCAATGTGGCATTGAGTATAGATGGCTGGATTGAGCTGTCATCGTTGCAGGTTTGTTTCCCAAATAGAGATTAAATCGAATTCTAAGTGAATTCAAGGGAAAACCTAAAATTCTTAGGTCTCCAAAGAAGAATGGTCTTTTTGTCTGTGTGCAATCTATTTGTTGATTTGTTTTTTCCTATGTCTCTTGGTCTTTGGCACAAAGCTAGACGGGATGCAGGCCAGCTCAAAAACAAACAGCATTCATCCCTACACAGGATTTAGTGTGCCTTGATATTTGAATGCTGTGGCTCTGAGGATAGATTTCAGATGTTCATGCTAAGCAACAAAAAATATTTTTCCTCTCTGTAAAGGCAGAAAGTCCCAGTTAACACATGTCTCTGTGTGTGTGTGTGTGTGTCAAACTCACCAAACTGAACAAAAATGTGCTGCACAAATTAGAAAGATATGTGTTGTGACTCATAAGGGCCTAATGTCTTCCATTTGGTTATTTTAGTTTTCAAGCTTTCAGGGAATGGATGGGCACAGAGAGAGATGATGTGGGCTTCTCTAAGTAAAGGATGAAGGTTGCTGTATTCCATGTGTAGCCTAGTTCAACAATAATTTAGACAGTAATTTAGAAAATGTATATTTAGGCCTAAAGAACATTCTTACTATGCGACTACTTACTATGTAGATTTTCAAGTAAAATACATGTTATTTTCAAAATCTAGATCTAAACCCTTTCATCAATATTGGTATAGTGTCCGAGTGAAATATTTTTTTTAAAGAATGTTTTGGGATTTTTGGCAATATTCAGGTAGGACAATGGCGAGTGACAGGAAGCGAGTGGGGGAGAAGAGACGGGTCGGACCCGAAGGTGGTATAGCTGCTGCAGCCTCTTGCACCACAGCTCACCCCTGAATGAAATATTCAGTGAAATCAGTGAATCGTTCTGGTCATGTCAGAGCAAAACAGCTTGGCTAAACTCGTTTTAAAAGTTTAAAACGTCGTGCTCCTGTACAATGCATTGCGACAATTCTGCTTGACGACATTACAGAGCTAAACCAATAAAGAAAAACCAACCAACCAACCAATAAAGAGTGATCCTAGATTCACTGCCAGAATCTACAAAGAGGACGCATACAGTCTTTTAGTTAAATTTGCAAGATGGATTTGACTCGATTTGAAAGCCGCAACCGTCACCCCTCACTGATCGTATTTTGGTGCCTATTGCTGCAGGCTTGATGCTTACCTGTACTGAACTCTCTTGCCAGCCACTGTGCCTGGGCTTAGTGCCTCATCCATATTTCATTGTTCTCTAAAATAGAATTAAGCCTACCTCCCGTCTTCTCATGGCCCTATTAGTCCTGCTCCGAAAGTGTGTGTGTGTGTGTGTGTGTGTGTGTGTGTGTGTGTGTGTGTGTGTGTGTGTGTGTGTGTGTGTGTGTGTGTGTGTGTGTGTGTGTGTGTGTGTGTGTGTGTGTGTGTGTGTGTGTGTGTGTGTGTGTGTGTGTGCGTGTGTGTGTGCGTGTGTGTGTGTGTGTGTGTGTGTGTGTGTGTGTGTGCGTGCGTGCATGTGTGTGTGTGTACGTGCGTGCACGCGTGTGTGTGTGTGTGTGTGTGTGCCTGCGCAAGAGAGAGGGAGTGATCTCAGGCACAATCTGTTCTGAGTGCCTGATCCAAGGAGACAGTTTCTTGCGCCAGCAAATGGCATCTTCTGTCTCACAGGTTGTCATTTGGATAGAGAGGCAAGCTAACCCACACTCAGTTGGGTGTCAAGTCCCCTCTCTGGAGACCCCCCCCCCCTCCCTCCATCCCATTCTCACCATGGCTGCTCCTTCAGAGGACAGGTTTTATACAGAGGCGGCTGTGATTTCCTGCTCCTCTCCTGGGACTCTCCGTCCGCCTTTTCTCATTTTCATCGTTTCTTTTCTTATCGCGATTGGAAGTGAATGACTCCTGCAGACCGACCTCTTGAGACACATTGTTAACTGATGCTATTTTGAACTCCAGCTGCATCGGTGACCTTCTGGGTGTTCAGAGGTGATGAATATGCGGTGGAACATGTTCAGGATTTACTGCCTTGTCGAGTTTTCAAAGACCATTGACACAGATGTATATGGCAGGGAACTGTGAACAATAGATCCTTCTGGATCCGGTTACAAAAAAGGGGTGTCATCACGGAAATGCATTTCCCCCCCAAGTTTGGTCAAAACCCAATGCTTTTAAATCAGGATCTCTTTGGCAGTGCTTTGAGAGACCACAGCATCACAATTACATTTAAGTAGAAAAGTGTCTTAAATGCGTGGGAAGAGAGCCAAGTGCTGCATAGTGCTGAATGGCTCAGTTGCATTAACAGTGTTAGGATTCTTCTTGCATTTTGTTAGCAAGTTCTTTTGAACTCAGCGGGTAATGTCCAGTGCACCAAAGTGGCCGCTGTGTCCGATGGATATTGGGGGATTGTAAGTAATGGGATCCTTTATTATCATTATCCCCATGTCCCATTTTGGAATTATGAGATTATTTCTTACCAGAACTCACCCTCAGAAGTCTTTCTGTGTGTGAAGTGAGACTTGCCATCCTGTTAGTACAGAACCTCACCCTTTCATGCCTCATGCCTTAGAACTTAGTCTCTGGGGTATCTTTTAATCCAGTGCTCTTTCCCTTTTCCCACACAGTATCCTTGTCACCTGGGGTGCTATTTTTGAGATCAGGATATGTTTCACCCTCCAGGGTTTTCCTGGTCTTTTGAGGACAAATGTGACCTCAGCGTTTTATGAGAAGAACACATGTGTGTGGACAATGTCTTGAAATGTTATTTTGTATTTTATCACACTCAAGTTCATCACAAACAATAGGCTGTGCTGGCTTTCCCTCTTAAACCAAACCACATCACGACAAAACCACCAGCACCACTGGGATTTGCTGTTTGAAACAGTTCAAGCTTTAGGTTGTCTCCCATTTATGTTATTTATGTTTTGCATACAGTTTATTGACATCATAAGCATTACATTAATTCTATCACTGTAAATGCATAGTTTGCATTCATGTATAAAAGCTGACGCAGATATTATCAAATGTAATGCACACACTTCTCTGTCTGACACATACAGAGCAAGAGAGAGAGAGAAAGACACACACTCTGTTCTTCTTCAGGCAGAGGTATTTTTAGTGTCCGTATGTTTTGTTTTGTATTGTGTTTTGGACATTGACTCATGATTGCTTCGTTGACAATTCTATGTTTACTCTTCAAAGTTCTTTTAAATGCAGGCACAAAGCATGCAACTGTTAGTTTAAACTTCATTTGTGGGAAACTCTGGACATTTGTTGCAAATATAGTTTGAAACATTTCTAATTATTGCCAGAAGGTTGCTGTAAGTTTGTGGCAAACTTCTCATTGTTGCCAGAAGGTTGCTGGAAATTTGCAGTAAACGTCTCATTGTTACTAAAACTCTGAAAGTTTGTAGCAAACTTCTCATTGTTGCTGGAAGGTTGCTATTTGGCCAAATGAGTTTGTGGAAAACGGTATATTTGTAGCAAACAGTTTGCAGCAAATATAATTATGTCTCAGCAGAATGTGCAACTAAGTTCTTGTTGCTGCTGGAAGTTATAATTTCTGGATGTTCAGAATATTGCTGGATGTTAGCAGCAAGACCACCAAATTGTTCTCTCATTATTGTCAGAATGTTGCAGCAAGTGTGCGGCAAAACTCTCATTGTTGCCAGAATGCTGCTGGAGTTTGTATCCAGTTTTCTTATTAATATTTATTTGTGTCCTTCACCTCTTCCCTGTGTCTGTCACTCTGGGGAAGAGGTATATTATCTGCCTATCCCTTTCTGCATAATCTAATTAATATCTTTACCCTACACACTGTCACCCGCCACTTTTATACCTATGATTTTACATGTATCATTTACTGAATACCTTGCTTGATATATTATGGTGCTACCTTGTTTATTTCTATATTTTGTTTGATGGCGTCACATGACGTGTAAGCCTGTGTTTGCAGCTAACCTTGTGTTATGCTATGGAGAGCGTATACCAAAGATCCTTGATTACTGAACTGCTTGTCATGAAACTGACATTCTCATAATAAGACAATAGGTCACACCAAAGCCAAAAAAAAAAAAAAAGCGTAAAATTTGCATTTGGAATAAACAAGCAAGGTTGATTCCAGATTGGGTAGAATGAACTGAAATATCAGAGAAATGAAACCAAATCCTCATCCACCACTGCCACCACCACCAGCCCTCCCTCCCTCCCCATCCAATCTGCCAGTAATTCCACTCCCACTTAAATCAGTTACCCTCTTTAGGGTGAGGGAAGGGTAAGTGCAGTGCAACACTAATTCCAGTCATTAATGGGAGCCTTCAGACACTGGCAGTGCCAACCCCTCTGAAAAGCTCAAATGAGCACTAATGCACTGGGGTTCACGTCCATCCCGTCCCAGTACCCTGCACCACAAAGTCACATGCTCCATAAGGAGTGAATAACAGTGGTGCGCTCTGCTTTCAGCTGTGGCATCCAGAGCGGACTCTGGAATCAAGCTCGATAGATATGAGCAATGACAAGCTGTCAGGTCCATCCATTTAACATATATGCATCAGGATTTATACCACCATTACCACCAGAGCCGAGAGGCTGCCAAGCACTTTGGCATAGGTGTATAGATCCTTAAGGGGGCAAAGGGTAGCTGAATCAATTACTTTAGTCGCTTTGAGTATTTTGAATTTGAGAAGCACATTGACTAATGTGCTTTTCAGTCCAAAGCCCCACCTATTTGATTATTTGTTGGATATATTGCGTGAAACGTTCAGATATGTTTTCATTGTCCTAAAAATGTATGCATACACTTGAATATTTGAATATTACACTTGAATATATAGCAAGTTAGATTTTCTTTGAAAGGCAGGCAAATAAATACATGATGGTGAATATACATGAGTCACTATAGTAAACTAAGGCTACATGCCTATCACATATACATAATGAAATGTATAGACATGTGGACGTATAGGCTATGTTATGTCCATACTTTACATGCATTGATCATTAACCCTGAGAGCTGCACAAGTACTGGCCCTTTAAATGGGCTGGCGTATAGTTAGTCCTTCTCACCAAGCCATAAGCCAATCCAGTACTCCGAGACAAGGTTGCTTTCTGATCTCTCGTCTTTGGAACGGCCTATCAGCTGCGCGCTTTCAGGGCTACGGTATCAGACTAGTAAAGAAGAGGTGACGCGTTTACCGTGATACAATTGTAGAGAAAGCAGTTTTTGGTGGACTTGCCTGTCGCAATTTTAAGCACCGAACGGAAGGAGCGGAAGACAAATGGAGTGTATAGACAAAGGTGCTCAAGCCCATGGAAGTGTTTGCTAACCAGTGAAGCAATTGTATGCCGCCGCAGATCTTCTGCATTCTAGGTGCGTTACGAATATAGCGGTACAGTGAGATTATTAAGGTACAATGTAAATGCTCGTCCTTTCCTTCCTTTCTTGTCAAGGGGTTCCTCTGGCAGTTTGTATCTGTGTGTCTTTTAAACAGGCGACCTGGCAGCAGTCTTATCTTTTTCAGGCAGATGCGAATATCGGTGTGTGAGTGATCAGTCTATGCGCGAGTTCAATGTTTTCCTGGCTGAAAAATTAGTGGGTCCTGCACGTGCCAATGTAACGGATAAAAAAAATAATAGTGCGAACTGACACATAGGTATGTTGTTACATTGTGTCAGTCGATCCGATCGCGCTCTTGCTTTATTCCTTGTTATTGGATAGCCATATCAATGCTATCCAAATAATAATGTGGGGACGAATAGGACCACTTAAGTCGGATAAGCTATGTTTGCGTTATTTCTTGTGTTGGCTGCAATACCTCGGTTAGTGGGCTCGCCTGTGGTTATGTAAACACGGATAGACACATTGTTGTTTGTAGTCAACAGATACATGAGAAAATGTTATTAAGAAAGCTCTGTGACATTCTTCTGGGAGGAAATAACAACTTAGTTATTTACTGTTTGGTCTATCTCGCGCCTTTAGTCCTGTCCGCGGAAGCACCGGACATAATTTATGTTTGGTAATTGATAAGAAAGCTCAGGAAATGTTAAAGTAGGCTACCAATATCTAACTTCTAGACTGTGGAGGCCTATGTTACTTTTGTTGCTGTCCCAGACAAATATTTAATGGGACAGTAGGCATCCGGTTATGTCTAATTGAAAGTCTGGTCCACGTCAGGGGGGATAGGCTACGGAATGAAGAGTAACGCACATGCATCATTAAATGCATCATATTCAAAGAGCGTTCTGAGGAGAACCATCTCGTCTCAGCACAATTTCTCCATCCTGTGTATTAGACCGATCTCTACAGCAAGGAGGAATGGCTTCTCTCTCTCTCTCTCTCTCTCTCTCTCTCTCTCTCTCTCTCCCTCCCTCTCTCTCATCCACAGAGTTAGGTGACTCATTAGGTGACTTGCCAGGGTGACATCTAGGTTATTGCAAAGAAAGTGGTTTGGTTTCCTGTTGGCTTCTGCTCAGGTAAACTGAAAATGTAACCTGCTGCGGTTTCCTTCTACATTCCCCTTGGTATCAAGACAAACAGGCCTGTAATGAAGTCTAGTTTACTTGTGTAGGTCTGTATACTATTGTGAATGACATGACACAATGTGCTCACATCCAGCTGCTGCTTGATAACCCAAATGAAATGTTTTTGAAGGCTGTTCTGTTAGTGATGTTTTTGTTGGTGGTTTGTGATCTGTCCGTTATTTTGGTTTTGACATAGAAAGGCTTGGTTGTAGACTGGCCGCTGTGCAATCCCCTACCTATGGCATGAGGAATTAGAACATATTTGAATGTACAGTTCTTCCTCTTATTTTTTCATGTCATGAATTTGATTATATTAGGATACATATCAACAGCTTTCATTTCAAAGAGCATGTTGTCAGGTACTCTCCATGGTGACCTTCAGCTTACTGTCAGCTTTACCAATCAGAACCAGAACAGTGGTCTTTGCATCATCATATGTGGTGCGTCATCTGTGCAATCTGTGTTTCAGGCTAAACGTAGTTGGGGGAAAGAAGAGTTGCATATGCTTGCTTTAAATCTTAATTGTGTGTCTGTTCTGGCAGTTTGTCATTTTGATGTTTTTTCCCCTTGCATTGTGCGTGTTAATGACTTCAATGGAGACAGTAGTGTGCTGCACTGGTGGTGGTATTGATTGCGGGCCTGGGTTGTTCAGCTCTTTTTCTGTCACAGTGCGTTTATTCAGGCTTTTTTAAGGTCCCGGTTGGGTTTGTGTCCCCTTTGGCTGATGGAGCGGGTCGCTGCATTTCAAACGACCCTTTGCTCTGGCATAGTCTGACCACCCACCTGTGTGCTGCGCCACCAGGCACTATGCCCATTAAGTTTTCACCTGCGGAATTAGAATTCAGGGCTGCACAGGATACGTGCTGTACGACTGCCAAGCTGCTCCGTGTGGTCTGGTGCACTTGAGGAAATGATTCCCTTTGAAAAACGGCACAGACTGAAAATGCTTCAACTGCTCCTGGTCAGAATAAAGAGCCTATTGTGTGCACCCCTTTTTGGTGTTCTGTATCATTTTGCACCTCTTTAGAAGCCCTCTGTGCCTCTCTTGGGTGAATGATTAATCCAAAACCGTGTGGTAGGGTAGCGGTGTTTTAGTTAGAGTCAGTCAGAGGACCACGTTGTCCTGTCATTCTGTGTGGTTGGAGTAATTGATTTTTGTGGAAAATGGGGCCTCTTTTTTTTAACACAAATAAAGCTTCCCCGCATTGCCAAATGGCTTTACAACGCAGCGACAATGTTCCATTGATTTTAGGTGGTTGTTGGCTTTTGTGCAAACACCACTGTTTGTCAAGACCTCAAATAACAGGACGAAGTGGACTACTAGACCCTGGACTTTCAACCTGTGGAACAAACACGGATGCTCTATCAGTGTGTCCGGTAGATACATATAGAGCTGACGGCGCTGCCTTATATAAACATGAGTCACTCCTCCTGTTAGTTCTATGGTTCCTGCTCAGGCTGATGTCTCCGCACTTGATATGACTTTGAGCTAAATGGAGATGGTAATTGATTGAAATATGTTATGTGTGGGAGGCACATTCATTTTGACTCTGAAAGGAAAAGCAAGCAGTCTCTTACTGTCAGTGTTGGAGGGAGCGGAGCAGCGCCTTGTGTCTCAGCGCGGTAGCTACTGTCACGCTGCTGATCTAGATTGGCCTTGAAATGGGACACATGTTGCGTTTTTCAGACACTATTGTAGGTAGATTTATGTGGATGTTAAATCAGATGTAGTACAGATGCAATTAACAGGTCATAATGAACGTAACGTAATCCAGTTTTATCTTCACTGTCAAGTCATTTCATATCAAAGGCGGATGCTTATCCAAAAAGAAGGAGAGGAAAATCCTGACAGTTGATACTATGATGTTGATGTGAGGAATAATTGTAGGTTTTAGACAGAAGGGAATGACTAATTCCTATGCATCACAGTTTTACTGTGGTGTTGTTGCCTCAGGCCTCGAGTGAAACAACGCATAGGTCAAGTGTCCGTTGCCATATATCCATTCCCTCCGCTACGACTGCCCTGCTTTGATGCTGACACTGACACAGGTTAGAATTTGAACTATGCGCTTCTGCTCACATGACAAAACACTGCGCCCCCCATGGCTATCATATTTCTGTCAAGCAACGTTCCAATAATTTTTGGTCTTGTTTTGAATTATATTCCGGAGCCAGTTGTGTAATCCCTTCAGATTAGTGAGTGAGACAGACAAAGGGACGTTTAATGGTCTACCGTGACCATAAGGGGTTTTACTGGCTGGCTTTATCCTTCAGTGAGATTTTTAGTGCACACTGCAGAAGACTCTGCGTGTTATTTACTGATAACCCCTCACCGCTGAACGTGTTTTACATGTCGGCTTCTTTGCCATGGCTTTGATAAGTGGCTGCATAGAGGAGGTTTTTGTGGAGTTTTGCATACAGTTACCGGTCCACTGGTGTGTGTGTGGAAAAGGGATCGGGGGACTGCAAAGATTCAGTGGGGAAACCCTTAAGCTGTAATCTAGGCTCTGACAGTTTTTCCAGGGCAACGAGGTATTTTGCATAATCTTTTGGAAGATGGATTATTTACCTCAGCCACTGAATATTTTTGGCCTCTAGCTAAAGATCCTGTGGCTTCAAAGCCATTCCCCCTCTCTCCCAACTGAGCTGTTTATGAGACTGTACGCGTTTGTTAGCACATTCAAACCCCCGTTTACAGTATGTCCCAATCTCATGTCCTCTCCCTGACCTTAGTGCCTGATACATTTGGATTGTTTTTCTTTGTGCCGCTCTCTGAATGCCTGTATTGTATTGAGAGTGGACAGACACCGCCTCCATGGCACCTCCTTTGGTTCCTTGATCATATCTGAAGGTTGTTTTTCATTTGTGTCAGACTCAATCAATGCCAGTGAGGCTGGTGCCTCCCAACAACATGCATGGAAGGGGATGGCCCCAACAGCTGAAGAAGCTTCATTCAACATTGTTAAGATTTTCCATCTGGGAAAATCCATTTAGTCTTAAACCCACCCATCCCCCCACCTTTTTTCTTTCTAAAGCAGGCCCTTCACATCTTGTCTGTCAAGCCCTCCTGGAATGGTTGTCCTTATTAAGTGTTGATGTGGTCTGGTTTCAGCATTGGCCCATTGAGAATACCCAAATGGATCAATGGAAAAATCCAGTAGAGGATATCGCTAACAGACGTGTGGAGGCTCTATTAAATTAATACCAACACCTTCTTGATTTCAGCTTCACAAAGGTGAAACGCGAAACCGCATTGGCCAGCGCTCAACCGCAGTAGTAATTCAGTTGGGCGGCTCACCCTTTGGACGCTGAGGAATGCCGGGCTGTCACAGGTCTTCATTTGCTATAAGTGAGGCAATGTTTGTTATGGCATACTGGTGGTCCCTAATTTGACAGACCCCATGAGGTTTCAGGCGTTGGTTTGTTTGTCTGGAGGTTGTTTGTGTACATTTGGTTAGCACGGGGGTGGCGGTGGGGGGACCCATGTTAGGAGCCTCTATTAGCTTGCTCCTGATTTGCAGAGGTGTCGATCATTAGGTGTGTGACTCCTGGCCCTCCCCACAGAGCGGAGGCACCAAAGATAGGATCTGAAGGTGTACGTTTGCATGGACAGGCATGGAGGGGTGGCTGGGGGTTGATACAGTATACTGTATGTTTTGTAAATGGAGGAAATCGGTGTGGCGCCAGTACGATCCTTTTCTAAACTGATCATTTCATTTTTGATTAAACCTTCTTACGTGCAGCATGGCCTGTGTAACATGGTCTGATGAATCATGATGGTGTCCTATAGTAGGTGTGACTTTGCTAGTTGTCTTCGATGCCTTCTCATTGTGTGTGTGCAATAGACTGTGACGCCTCATCAGCTCACCATTCAGTTGCCTCTACTGTACTGACTCATGATGACCTGAGAAGCCTTTGAAAGTTAGGCTGGCTCTCAACAAGAACATGTATCACAGGAAGTTGTTTTCGTTTTCGGGCATTAGCTTGTGTCCAAGACACCTGAACAGGAACAAGGCCTATTATGACTACCAGCACCTCGGTCTGTAAACACAGTGCAGCTCATGAAGGCCTTTCAACGGTGTTTTTCGTTCGTCTGTTATTGCCCATGGCGGAGAAACCCTGGGCTGACTCTGTACTAAGGTTAGTGGAAGTAGGCGACCAAGCAAGGCCATGATTAATGCTCGGGGGAGGAGAAAGGGAAGGCCAGCAGCTTGTGACATTGACAGCTTCTCGCGGCGCTTGTGCGTCTCCCCGGGAAAGACAGCGGTTGTTAATAACGGAGGATGGATGTAGTGGCTTTGTGTGGCGGCGGCTTTTGGCAGAGGCTGACGCGGGTACGTGAGCGCGTACGTCGCCAGAACTCTTGATTGAATAAAGTAATTCCTCAAGTGTTGGACTGAGAATAAATTGTGGGGGTGGCGGAGACGGAAAGGAGGGCAGGGAGGACGGGCGAGTGAGTGGGGGGGGGAGCCGTCGCTGGCGGTGTTGTGCTGGAGCTCGCCATCATATTGTGCGTAGGTGTCGTCCTTGACTGCGTCTGAACTACTGAATCTACTCCTCCCACTAGCTCAGTCGCTGTAGAATACCAATCAGGCAGGCAGGTTGGCTGGCATTGATAGGTTCCTCCATCTCCTCCTTTTCCTCCTCCTTCTCCACACAAGTGCTTTTCACTCTTGACAATCAGTGGGCAATCATCTTTTGACACATGCGGATTTTGTGCGGGATTTACACTGACCGTTGTCCACCCTTGACACGTGTAGCTCATGATCCTGAAGTAGTATGCTATTGCATTGCGGTCGTTGTGCAGTCGGCTGCTTTTCTGTTTTTTTTTTTTTTTGAAGGGTTCCTTTTGTGTTCTCTTGAGGCCAAGGATGCTTGTGAAGCCTCTCGTGCTGTTTGCCCAGGTCTGTGGTGTGTGTTAGTGACCGTTCATCTGAACTCTATCAAAGCATGCGAGTCCAGCTAGATCTTTGAAATGCTGAAGAAAAAAAAGCCTACGTTTGCACTCTCAGATATAGTCATGGAATACTCCTCTGGCTCACATCCAGAAAAAACAACCCCCTCTTCCTCTCTCTCTCTCACACACACACACACACACTCACTTGACTCTCGGAAAAGGCTCTCGCGGAGGTGAGGGTGGCCCCGGCCTGTGGGCCTCCGCAGAAGGCTCCCAGCTGTGCCGCCGCCCTGCTGCAGCAGCCCGCTCCTGCCCGCTACTGCCCGCTACTGCCCGCTACTGCCCGCTTCCTTCCCCACGCTGACTGCGGGGCCTTGAGACGACACACAGAGCCAGACGTGCTGGGAGAGGTCGGCCCCTCTGGTCAGAGGACTGCTCAGGCAAAACCTCTGAACAAAACCCAGGCAACCAGAGCCAGTGCAGTGCGGTGGTTTTAATGTGCGATCCCCTTGTGTTAAGCGTGCCGCCTACACCCTAAACACTGTGTACAGCTCAGGGCAAATTGAAGACTTCAAGGCTATAATACATCTTGTTTCTTTTTTTTTCCCTCCCTCATCGAAATAAACACTTGAAAAGAAGAAGCGGAAAAAAGAACATTAAATGAAACATGAGTCAAGGGTGAAAGATTTAATACGGGCTGTATATAGTTTTTCGTTTCTCGTTTCAAGCTTTCATTTGTCTCTTATCTGTCTTCAGGAATCAAATTATGCTTATCGTTCAAAATGCTGAAGATGTAAAATCTCCGCTTTCACATTTTGTATCCTTTCCTGGAGTCATTTGTATTCCACTGAGTGATTGTGTTTGTTGTGACAAGGCCATTTTTTGGTGCTAGCCTTGTGTTTAATACTCATTGTAATGTCGCCCTTGTGATAAATAGGCAATTCGGATGGACCTGTGAATTGTTGTAATTAGAGTCTCTGAGTGGATGAAAGGGGTTTGAAGCATGATTTAGTTAGTATTAGGCACGTGGTCTTGTCATGTATTTTACAGACAAGCTGCATTTAATGCGAAGATGTGTTTTTCTGTAAATGCAGACTATTTTGAATGCTGTTTTGCTCACAGAGAAAGTACGCTAAAGAAAGCCGCTTTATAATGTGATGAAAGAAGAGAAGTGTTTCTTATCAACCGTGTGCCAGTGAGGATGTGGTAGACATTTCCTAAGCTTTCATTAAGATGCCATCTCTGTTTCTCTCCCACAGGCCTCATGGAGTTGGGTACCCGACGAGCGCTGGACGCCACCACCACCACGACCCCCTCCTCTCTCCACACGTCCACCGACAGCCAGCCCTGAGCGACGGGTTCGCACCTCTCCCCTCCCCCTCCCCTCTGCCACACCCCTGCCCCCTCCGCCCGCCACCCGCACCGTCTGCCCCTCTCCCCCTCCCCCCCTGCTGCTCTGCTGGCTCCCCCCGTCCTCCTCCTCTCCCTCCGCCCCTCCGCTCCTCCGCCGTCGGCCCCCGAGATGATCGGCAAACTCAAGCAGAACCTACTGGTGGCCTGCCTGGTCATCAGCTCGGTCACCGTCTTCTACCTGGGCCGGCACGCCATGGAGTGCCACCACCGCGTCGAGGAGCGCGGCGGCGGCGGCGTCGTCCAGCCGCTGGTGCTGGGCAGCAGCCTGCGCGCCACGCTGCGCACCGGCCAGAACCTCAGCAGCCCGTTCGTCTACAACAAGGACATGCCGCTCATCTTCATCGGCGGCGTGCCGCGCAGCGGCACCACACTGATGCGCGCCATGCTGGACGCCCACCCGGAGGTGCGCTGCGGCGAGGAGACGCGGGTCATCCCGCGCATCCTGGCCATGAAGCAGATGTGGAGCCGCTCGGGCCGCGAGAAGATGCGGCTGGACGAGGCCGGCGTCACCGACGAGGTGCTGGACTCGGCCATGCAGGCCTTCCTGCTGGAGATCATCGTCAAGCACGGCGAGCCGGCCTCCTACCTCTGCAACAAGGACCCCTTCGCCCTCAAGTCCCTCTCCTACCTGGCCAAAATCTTCCCGCACGCCAAGTTCATCCTCATGATCCGCGACGGACGCGCCTCCGTCCACTCCATGATCTCGCGCAAAGTGACCATAGCCGGCTTCGACCTGGGCAGCTACCGGGACTGCCTCACCAAGTGGAACCGGGCCATCGAGACTATGTACACGCAGTGCCTGGAGGTCTCGGACAAGTGCCTGCCCGTGCACTACGAGCAGCTGGTCCTGCACCCGGAGAAGTGGATGAGGACGCTGCTGAAATTCCTCAACATTCCCTGGAACGAGGCAGTGCTGCACCACGAGGAGCTCATCGGAAAAGCTGGAGGCGTATCGCTCTCCAAGTAAGTGCCGATGGCGTGTCTCTAGGGACTCGCCTCCTTGCGTTCTTATCTTCCCGTAGGTTGTGTCGAGTATTCCTTGGCACGACTCGGCGTGTGGGAATCTTCTCTCACAAACGTCTTCCCCCGGTGCTGCGAGCCGAGGCGGGGCCACAGGTCACCTCCCTTCGCTGTTTTAAGTGCTAAACAAGCAGCAATTGTTTGGCAGTAATTACAAGCTCTGCTTGAACACAAAGCAGACCTCCAAAACTTTCCATCGCTGAGCTAGCATCCCGCTGGCACCCGAAACTTCCAGAGGTATCTGGGTCATTTCTGCTCGGCTAACTTATCTCTTGCACTCTCCTCTCTCTCTCTCTCTCTCTCACACACACACACACACACACACAAACACACTGTTTCGCATGTCCTTAAAAATACCCAGGGCTCTGAGTCTGTTTTCCTTGTACTTGCTCGCCGATAGAGTAGCACATTCCTCTCCAAGCTCTGTGCTGATAAGAATTCTAAGAAATAGTCTACTGAGAGTATATCATCATGTTTATATGACTGATTTTGTCATTTCCTGCAGCTGCTTCTCATAGCTGTGCACTTAATGGAAGTAATTGGGGCTAAATTAGCCTAGCCACAGCAGACTGTTAGGGTAGGAGTGATTTAGGTCGGCCCCACAGCATTCTTTCAGCATGTTACAACTGGTAGGCACCTCCGTAGCTCCATGGGGAGATAGACAGGAAATATCCAGTAGTACACTGACCGAAACATTTGTAATATCTTCCATCCACTAGGACTCTTTCAAGGTGATTTGAAACAGCTACAGTGTGTTTGTGTTAGTCTTTTGGCAGCCCATTTTCATAAACACAGGCCTTGGGGTGATTGTAGCACAGCCTTATTGTGTCAGACATGTCCAACAGTTCATTTAGTGCCTAATCCTTAGAGAGCTTCAGCTTCCCTTCCAAGTACAGGACAAGGTTAGTGTCCACTGCATTGGTCTCTTTCGCTCTTGAGGAATTGCTCCGACTTCTTTGCATCTGGCACAAAGCGTGGCTGACCTTAGGTCTATGTTTAATTTAGTTTAATTTCTGGTCGTTGGGATGTGGCTAGTGTGACTCACATGGCCTCCAGAAATGTTGGGCGAGAGCGGGGTCACCCACCACTGCCCTGTGTCTAAACTGGAGCCCCCCCCCCCCCGCGTTGGCGCTCCCCCCTCAAGATATTTGGCCTCCATCTGGTTATGGTCTGCCTCTGGGATCGCACAAAGTTTTAATAAAAAAAAGCTTACAGTCAGAGGGAGTGCATACTTCTCTGGTGCGTTACACAAGCCAGCTCCGTTACTCCCCTCCCCTGACCATAGCTGTGCTTCAGCGTCTGTGCTTGTGAGGACGTCTCTTTCATCCCACTGTGTGACTTAGATCTCCACACATCTCTCTCTTTCTTTCTTTCTTTCTTTCTTTCTTTCTTTCTTTCTCTTTCTTTCTTTCTTTCTTTCTTTCTTTCTTTCTTTCTTTCTTCCTCTCTCTCAACTGTTTGGAGCTTTTGAGGCTTACATGACTTTTAAGTGTGAATTCCAGTCCGGAACATTCTGCATTGTATTCGGTGAACATGGGTCCTTTATTTTTCATATTGTCTGGTGTCTGCAAGCACACTTGTTCCTCCAGTCGAGGCAGTGAGTGAGGTGTTTTCACAGGCTTGTGTTTGTGAGGAGTGTGATGGCGGTCGTGGAGAGCGACGCACAGGGAACCCGTCCCCTGGGAGGAAAGGAGGGAAATAGAGCAGAGAACTGGTCTTACACAGGGGGGTTCTTTGTGCCTAGTAGGTGGTGTGGTATTTCAAAGGAGGGAACACACACACACACACACGTACACACACCCACACATGCACACACTCTCTCTATCTCGCTCGCTCTCTCTCTCTCTCTGGCATACTCATACAGTGAACTACATATCCTAGGAATCTGACATGCTGATTGAATTTGTGTTACCACCACAGTCACATGGGGATGTAAGAAAGTAATGGCAGAAAAAGACCTCTTTGGAGGCTTTCAAACTAACCCAGAATCCAGCAGAGCAATTTTTTTCATTTATCAACATTTTTTGATTAAAAGTTGTATCATGAACATCGTCCGCTCGAATCCGAGCAGTAATCTGATGAAATCTGCCCAATCTCCGGGAAATGTCCTGGAAAAAAAGTCCGCAGAGTGACCTCTAAAGCTGCTGCACGTCGTTCCCAGAGCGCACACTCTCTCTCTCTTTCTCTCTCTCTCTCTCTCTTTCTCTCTCTCTCTCTCTCAACTCCAGCGGGGACACAGGGAAGCCAGCCAGAGGAAGATGAGGACGACAACCAAACTATGTGCTGTTCTCCGCTCCACTACGCGACACCATTCATGTGCTGTGTTGCAATAATAAGTTTCAGCAGACATGTTGCGCAATTCAGAATGGCTGTCCCACCACATCCTTCTGTCTCCTTCCTCTTCCCTTCCTCTTTCCTTCTCTGTTTCAACCTCCAAGAGTTGAGAACCGTTTTGGACTGAAGGACTGACGCCGTTGGCTGTATGTTGGTGGGCGACATTAAGGCCCAGTGAACCCTCTCCTCTCCCCTCTGGCTGTGCGTGGCTGGGTTGGCAGAGTAGCTCTACTGACCCAGGGCTGGGCAGATTGCTGTGAATGGCGTTCATTGATTTTCCTTTTTTCTTTTTTTTTTTTAATGCCCTCCCCCTTTTTTCCCTCCACCCCGCTGGGACACTAAATGGTGGCTTGTCCATGATCAGAGTGGCAGGAGCTCTGAGTCCATGGAGGGACCGTGTTTGCAACGAGACACCGCGTACCAATGACTCGTCCTACCACACGGATTAATTGATTATTTATTAAAAAAAATTGTTTCGCCCATGTTGGACGCAATAGACAGAGCTGTTTCTGTGGTGAATTGATTCTATCCAACCCCGCCCCCCACCCGCCCCCCCAACCCACATATATACACACACACACACACACACACACATCTCCCTGTGGCCATTTCCTATCTTTGTTTGCTGCAGCTGTCTTCTTGGCGTCCGCTGTTTGGTGCGTATTGACTGTTTCTATAGCAGCACAGACGGATCGTATCGGTTAGCTTCTTTGCATAGGCAGCGAGACAAATGTTCGACGAGCGAGAGCCGTGTCCCGTTATCATCAACTCCTAAATCATCGCTCGTTCTAGACGTCGTGATTCCGTTTTGTCTTTCCCTTCGTGTTGGGGATGATAAAAGAGTTTGTTCGAAACTCTATTCCAGGGTAACACATCTGGTGCAGTTCCCACTTGAATTGTACTCTGTCGAGGCATACATTTTTTATTTAAATTTTTTTTTTTTTGCGTCAGGAAAGTAACTCCTGAGGAGTTTATCACAAAAGCTGCAGCAACTGGGCTGGCAGCAGCAGAGGAAGGGCCCGGTCCTCCCATCAGACGGATCGGAGCGGGCCTCGGGCCTCGGAGGAGGGTTGACGGGCAGCTCTAGTGGTCTTTTAAAAGCCCTTCATCATGTGCACTTCTGGGCTCACCAGCCCCCTTAACAGTGGTGGGCCTGAGTGCTGGCTCGGCTCCCTTCTCTATCTGCAGCCACAGACAAAAGGCAAGAGCCCCCCCCCCCCCCCACACACACACACTCTTCCCCCCTCCTTCTCAGTTAGACGACAGAGAGCCAGAGGGATGGAGACGGCAGGCTGAAGGGGGTCGAGACAGACAAGAGAGAGACAGACGGAAAGAGAGACAGACGAATAGGCGCATAGGGGGGAAGAGAGAGAGAGAGAGAGAGAGAGAGAGAGGTCAGCCACAGACACTGACCAGCTGCTTGTATGCACATTTAGTACCTACTGACTCCAATCAAATATTCATAAACGGCGACCCGCCACACCAGACCTCAGGGGACCCGGTTTGGGTGGTGGTGCTAAAAAGTCAGCACAATGCGCCCCATGTGACCTGCTCTACCCACTCCACTGGCTATGGTTACGCCGTTTAGGCTCAATGATTGAAAACAATCCGTTTTTTGTCATGCTTGCTCAGAGCTGGAACCCACTTTATGATGTCTGTTCATCATATCGTCTCTGTGTTGTACTTGAGGTTTGTTTTGTGCTATAGTGCTGCTCTGATTGCATTGCAAGAGCTCTGTTTTGTTTTGCTGTCCTTTGTCTCCCTATGACACAGTCATTATCCGACCACTTGAAACCCGCTAGTCACACAGAATGGCATAGAATGAGCTCAGCTCACCATATAACATCAAAACGCTCATCTTGGGTTGAAAGTTGACAAGGTAATTACCAGGAGAACCCAGAAATGTGCAGTTACGTCACACACACCAGCCAAAAGGGTGTCCCATAGTACATCCAAATCCAAACTTTCTAGCGAGGCTAGCATGTGGTCCACAGTCGGTGAAAAAAGCCTGTACTTACTAATAGTTTAACAACTTGCCCATCCTCCATTTCACTGAAGTCATGATATGATATTTGGGAAGTGGAAGGGTGTGTGTGTGTGTGTGTGTGTGTATGTATGTATCCCTGGGGAAACCTGTAGGCCTGTGATCTACTTTTTTATGCGAACATCAAACCTTCCCTTCATTCCGCAGGGGGACTAGAGGATTGGCACTCCATTACATTTTGCTCCTCACAACACCTGCCATCCACTTAGCGGTACCAGTTGGCAGCCCCAGGTCCCTACCTCCAAAGCACCATCAATCAGACCACCCCTCCCACGGCCTGTCTCTAGACCCTGGGCGGGCAAGCATATAGGCGAGCTGACGAGGACCTGCCCATTAACATCAATTATATGCCCATGATTTAGAGACCACTGCTACCAGCAACCACGCCATTACTTAGAGCGGCCCCTGGGCGGCAAAGGGTCTCTCTCTTATCTCCCTTCAGTGATACAG
This sequence comes from Sardina pilchardus, assembly GCF_963854185.1. Classification (NCBI taxonomy): domain Eukaryota; kingdom Metazoa; phylum Chordata; class Actinopteri; order Clupeiformes; family Clupeidae; genus Sardina; species Sardina pilchardus. Next base: position 8,887,494 of record NC_085006.1, on the reverse strand, counting down.
CAGCACCATGCAGAAAGCACTACCCCCCCCCCCCCCACACACACACACACCCCACACATGAATAATTGACAAACAGCCAGAAGCCATTAAGTGCCTCTTCCAGTAGAGAGCGTCATATGACATTTGCTTGTTTACTGATTTATTTATTTCTTTGTTGACTTATTTATTTATTTATCGTTTTATTTATTTCCTGTTAGACGCAAGGCGAGGAGAGGAGCCTGGTGTAATTTGCGTGATTGAAGGCCCTGGGAGAGTGCGGGAGATGCACGAGATAGAGAGGGCCGAGGCCAGAGCTGCTGTGTTGGCAGGAGAATAGAAATCCCCCATGTGCCCTTCCCCTGCTCCTAGCTATGGACAATCTATGGAGAAACAGATCTTCAGAACCATACCGGTTGTCATTGAGAAAAGAATCGGTCCTTTTTCATCATTTTTGGGTGCATTTTTTGGTAATTTAGCTCACGTTGGGCTTTATTTGTTTTGCTGTTTTTTTTTTGGGGGGGGGGGGGGGGGGGTATTCTGCATCGCAGCGCATATGGACCGTAGGAGGATCGGATGAAGGCTGATTCACGCAACCAGTTCATGATATGAGACCGGGAAAAATGACTGTGCAGATTTACTCTAAATCATGCGGGATCACCGTGTGTGTCTGTGTGTGCGTGTGCATGTGTCGGTCTGTGTGTGTGTGTGCATGTGTGTGTGTGTGTGTGTGTGTGTGTGTGTGTGTCTCTGTGTCTGTCAGAGAGAGGTGTAAATGAAAGGGTGAGATTGACATTGTCTTCCATCACCTCCACAAAGTACATCCTGTAGAGTTACCAGTCACACCCCCCTCTCCCTCCTCTGTCTCTGTTTCGGTCTCTCTCTCTCTCTCTGTGTGTCTCTCTGTCTCTGCCTCAGCAGATGCCACCCTGCGGAGTGTTAATGTCTTAAAATATTCATGCCAGTTAGCAGTGCTGCACCAAAGCCCGCCTGGCTCCGCGTTTGTTGGCCATGGCAACAGGAGAATAAGAAAGATGCCTGCTTTCCAAGGAGATTCAGAATGAGTCATTCCTCAGCAAGCCTGTCAGCAACAGCTTGGTATCCCTTTCTGAGCCTGTTTCTCTTTCATTGTTTTGTTTGTTTTGCCTCCGTTTCATTTTTGAATTTGGATTTGCGCAGAATGCCTTCAAGGGAACACTCATTCATTTGTGAAGAAAAACAATAGAAGGGGGGGGAAAAAGACAAGAACATCATGCTGGCCATAAAGAGAAGGATGGAAGCATGCAAACCATTAACCATTCTGGCTCGCGCAGTGTCAGAGTGGGTAGATAGGATGCACTCTCTCTCTCTAAATGGATCCACAATCAGCACAACTGACAAGGGACTGGACTGGGCAAACGCAGTGGACATTTCTTTCCTAAATGGACCTCAGCGTGTCTGGGGATGAGTATCCTGACTGGTTGTGAGGATGTATCTTTTAAGTGGGTGTGTGTGTGTGAGCGTGTTCCCCAGTGACAGTAGAGTACACTACTACTACACCCACAGTGATGGAGCCTCATGTTAAACAGGGGCGGTGGAAGTGGTAGTGGTTAAGGGCTAGCTGGGCTAGCATGTAGCCTGAAAAGATGTGGGCTCAATTCCTGGCTTCCACCGCTATGCCCTTGAGCAAGGCAAGTGAGTTTCAAGGCAAGGCAACCCAAAGTTGCTCCACGGACAATGTAGTCCCTTGCAATATTATAGTCTAACATAATGTAAGGCACTTTGGATGGAAAGTGTCTGCTCAGTGAATGAATGTAAATGTAAACAAGTGGGAGCGGGTAGACTAATCTGGTCTGGGAGAATCAAAATACAGTTTTCTCTTCCCAGCATCCAGTCCCGCTCAACCACATCAGACAGGTACACAGTGAAGCGAGATTAGTGGTAGGCGGAGCCTCAAGCCAGAAGTTCAAATGAGGCAAAGAGAGGGGAATGTGTATGGCCACTGCCTTGTTGCCTGTAATTATTGTTTGCCGTTTAAAGCAAACAATTTGACATGTTTACACAAAAACATTGGCAATTCGAAAGTTCAAAGAAAACACATTCGCCACTAATGTTTATCACTGTTTATCACTGTAGTGAACGTCCTTCCACTAATCTCGCTTTGTAGTGAACCCCCCTGATCGAGCCTCTCTTGATACATTTTGAAAACCTGATTTGGTTTTGGTAAACCTAGAACGTTCTAATCAGATGGTGACTCGAGGAAAGCTGGAGAACATGCCTGTGGCTGAAAAAGCCATTGGGGAGTGGCTAAGAGGGGGAAAATGGGCTCAGCCTCATATGTTACAATGAATAAAACTGGGAATGCCTCTCTCGTTAGTAAGATTTAATTTAGCCTGATGAGATTATAGCCCGGGCTTGCCCTCATTTGGTTTCCACGGTTTCCACGCTTTACCGGGGTTTGTGCATGTTGCTACAGTGTTCTGGAAACTGCACTTGCCAGCGTCCCTTTTTGAGCTTGGCTGTTTGCGGCCTGCAGCTGACCTGGAGACTGCGCTCTCTTTGGCAGTGTGGCTGTACACACACCACACACACACACACACACACATACACAGAGCAGTTATTCTCCATTCTCTCTGTGGTGTTTGGTAGGGCATCAGAAGGCACGCACGAACTTGGATCTGCCGCTCTTGCGAGTGCCTCAGCAGTGCGACATGCCAAAATGAGTCATGCCACAGGCCTCTCCCCAGAACGTGGTGAGCCGCTAAAAGGAGACGGGGGGTTGAGGGGTTGGGGAGGGGAATTCTCCTTGATGCTGGTCCCTCTGGCTGAAAAGAATTTGTCCTTCTGTTGATCCGACTCCAGTCAAGTCAGCGAGTGTTTCTTTTTTCCTGTACGGTGCTCAAAATGCCTCACTTCATATCCTTCCCTCCTTTTTTTCCATATCACTCCCATCTCTCCATCTTTCAATGGCACATCCTCTTTCCATCACTCCACTATTCCACCTCTCTATCCCTCTCTCCCTCTCACTCCCTCCCCTCCTCTGTCTGTGTTGGTATGCTGCTGCTGTGAGCCTCCTCTCCTCTCCTCTCCTCCCCACAGACGTGCAGGGCGTCTCTGTGATGGCCATGAGGCAGGCCTGCAGCACATCTCCTCTGTCTCTGTTGCAGATGGCCTCTGGCTTAAGTGCGGCTGTCTCCCATCTGCGTTCAGTTTGTGTGTGTGTGTGTGTGTGTGTGTGTGTGTGTGTGTGTGTGTGTGTGTGTGTTTGCAGCTAAGGGGTGGGCTGGTGGGATGTGGCTTAGTGAGAGAACTCCAGTCTGGCTGACATATTTTGATGTTCCCCCAAAACAGACTCAGTGGAAACGTGTGTAATAGCATCATTGCACGTGTGTGTGTGTGTGTGAGTCTGTGTGTGTTGAAGCGTGAAGGCACTTCGGTATGTGAGTAAGGGTTCCAGACAGGTGGACTGTTGATCTTTTCTAGTGTGATTATTCCAAAGACGAGACCATTTCTCGTCACTGCTTGTAAAACTGTTTGAAGAAAATGTTGTAACCCAGTTCACAAAATACGCCCTGAAGCTTTAACAAAGATGTGGTGGATGTTTTGTGGTGGTTTTGTCACTCTTGTCTTAGTGATTTTGAAAACCCCTCAAGTATACTTGTATACCACATTTAAGCCGCCTCACTAGGCAAATTCTTTCCTTGTAAATCCGTACAGTCATCCTAGGAGTCACTAAATATTTCATCCACTCCAATAACTCATTTATGCGCTTGTGTTGTGTATTTGTGACATATTTAAACAACAACACACATGAGGCCCTCCCTCGGCATCTACGCTAACTGTTGATGTCAACTGTCAACCGTAGACACAGCTGAGTGATCTGCAGCCTGCCATGACCCCGCTGCCTGATGTTGGCACTTTGTATTTCATAAGAGGTGAAGGTATACTCCACTCTGACTTAAATCTGTGGGGGCAAGCTTCAAACAAACTACGATAATAAAAAAAAAATACAGACTTTTTATTGTTAATGTAATTATTTTTTTTCTCTCCTTTTTTTGTACATGTCTCAGACCCATGGCTAGGCCAAACCTTTTTTTTTTTTTTATCCCAGTGTAATTTTAGAATGGCTAAATCCTACAACAGTTGACCTTTTTCACAGGCTGCTGCCAAGTGAGATGCAACAGAATTTAGCTGGCTGACCATTGAAAAAAAAAAGGGAATGTTGCAATATTGTGAAAGCACGTAATCACTAAGCTTGCAGTGCTGGCTCTTCCTTTAATGTTTCAGACAGAAATACAGAAATGACAAAAAAACGTTCAGCTTTGACATCAATGGGCAACGCATTTAACAATTACTCCTGGAGCTGCTTTAGCTTCTTCACAGGAGAACTTTAATGGAAGATGTGTGGTGGTGTGCTGGGTCTTTTTAATTTCGAACGGCAGCACACATGTCAGTAAATCTTCTGTTGCGACTTGGGAAAACCATTATGACGGAATGTATGCCTGCCTCTCTGTTCAGTCCCCCAGCCCTGGTTCAGCTCGCAGTTCCATAAAGCAGAGCAAAGACTGTGCCTCATTAGTCTGAATATGTTCGTCACACTCAGCTTCATGCTTAGCCAAGATACAGTATGTCTCTGACGTACCACTGGCAACAGCTGCAGATGAATTTGGTCCAGAAAATGTCTCCGGCTCCCGCCCCTCCTCACATGTCTGCGCGGCGGCGGTGGTTTTATCAGGTTTTTCCATTTACACGGGGTTGCCTCTCAGCCAGCGAGTCCTGTTCTGTCCTCGCTTATGGCCGTATGGGGAAGAGTAGTCACCGCCAGCTAATCGGCTTATGGAGCAATAGGGTTTCCGAGGGGGCTAGTACATCACGACGGAAAATAGCCTTTTCACAAGTGTCGTAATATCTTAATCGAATCTGATTGCCGCGTGAGCCATGAAATCTGATGCGCGATGACAAGGGAGATGAGCTCAGAGAGTGAAAGGCCATTCATTCTGGCCATTTTATGGGGCGCTTTAAGGCTGCTGAGGACGAGGGGCCATCTTTAATTGTGTTGTGCGATCCAATTACCCGCAATTAGCCACCAAGTGTGAGGGGAGGAGGGCCCTGTGGGGCCCCGCTGCTAATCTGGCCTCTGTGTGCTCCTGTCTCCGGCAGGCCCATGTGTTTGTTGTTTGTTTGTTTGTTTGTTTGTTTGTGCGTCTTGAAAGATCAATTGTCCAGGTGATCAAGCTTGTCGACGGAGTGGTGTTATCTGAGTGAGAGACAAGCCTACGGAACTCTATGGGTCATTCCACCATGTGGTTCTGTGGCCCAAGGGGCTGTGTTTTTGTTGATGTTGACCTTGTGTTTGTTTTCTTGTTTTGTTTTTTTGTTTGCAGGGTAGAGCGGTCGACGGACCAGGTGATCAAGCCTGTCAACGTGGAGGCCTTATCCAAGTGGGTGGGCAAGATCCCGGCCGACGTGCTGCGCGACATGGCCGTCATCGCTCCCATGCTCTCGCGGCTCGGCTACGACCCGCACGCCAACCCGCCCAACTACGGCCGGCCCGACCCCCGGGTTCTGGACAACACTAGAAGGGTGAGTCGCGGCCGCTGGCCCGTCGCAGACGTCGAGCCTCAGCACTAAAAGTCCTGCCGCAGGGCATCAGGATTTCCTCACTCGCGTATTAAAGTCGTTTGTCAGGAAGGCCCGACGTCCCTCGACACCCATTCGTGCAAAGCTGCTGATCTCCAGCTAGACAGATTCATCATAGTCTCGCCTGGGAGTGGCCTATTTTTCTAAACCCATTTTACATTTCTGTGTCACATTCTCACTGACTTTGTAGATCAGATGCCCTCCTCATGGGCTATACTGCAATACATTCCCCTGTGTGTGGTCCACACATAAAAGGCCAAAGTAACCTACAGTCTTGACCACGCAGAGAATATAGACCGTGGACTTGACTGTCAGCTTGAAGTCGGCAAGGACCATAATGAATCATCCATATGTTCTTTTGACCTTTTGATGTAACCAGGGCCTTTCTCTATTACCAAGGAGGTATTGTATATGCTTGAAAAGGTAATGTAATAAGGCGTATGTAATCTCTGGTGGGCTGTATCAGGTGACCAGAGCACAGACGAGGCTCTGGGGATTTCGTAACCTTCAGCAGAATGTTTGGTGTTTATTTTTATCTTCTGATCCCAGCATTAAAATGCATAAATTCCATCTCGTCCCACACGGTCGGGCTGCCACGTGTTGAAGCCGCCACTTAAGCTTTGAGTTGTCCCGCGTGGTTGGCGGTTCACTCTGAGGTTGCGTTGACAGACGTGCCTAACAGTGGCGTCCCGAACTGAATATTTCTTCCCCCCCCCCCCCCCCTCCCCTCACATTAACCAACACCTTGTGATTTCGTTTGCCTGAGCACCTTTCTCTTTTATGTATCCTGAAGGTCCTTCATGCTCGCCTCTCCTAACCGCTTTATGCTGCCTGTCAAGGGAGCATTTTATCTCACAGATTCTTTTTTTTTTTGTGTGTTTCATCTGTTTCAATTTTGAGTCTCTTGTGAGCGCAGGTTTTAAAAGCAAAGTGAGTGCTGGAAATCTGAGTCCAGGGTAGTGTTTTAGCGCTGAGTGCTCTAAACACTGTCCCAGAAGAACTAGCCTTAATATCATTGAGCAGATGGGAGTAGCCCAACCTCCATTAGGACCTCTTTCTCCCCCGTTTTAATACCTTCAGATAGCTTGAGACGCTTGGATGAGGCTGTTTGTTTATGTTTATTTTTTGTTTCACGGTTATGATGACCGTAGCACATTGCAACGACCGGTACGGTACAGGGCAGTGCAATACAAACAGTACAGTACATGACTTGAGACGTGAAGTCGATTCCAGTACCTCCAGATTGGCGCGAGCCATCAGCTGTAAATTGAAACACTCCACTCAATCTCTTTTAAATGTCATCATTCCTCTTAGATTATTGATTATTAATAATTTGTAATGTTTCATAATGGACACTCACCTACTTTATTCTGTCAACATAAAACAGATACTCCAGACTGTTATAGGATGAGATTAGATTGGCAAGTAATTGCAAGCAGAGTAGTCTCTCCCATTCATATATCAAAATCTAATATTGATTGCTTTTTCCTGTTACTACCGTGCTGGCTCTGTGGTCTTGCAGAGGAGGTTATTAACCTTCTGCTCCTTTAGTTCTGAGTAACAAACACTTCCTGAGGTTATAGGTCAAGGTATAAGGAGGGTATGCTATAAACGGAATTTCCAGACTGAGCCTGTCATACTGGCTTCAGTAGGAGATTCCCAGGCTGACATTGTCACATTTTCTGGGAAATGCTTGGCTGAGGGGGTTGTACGGTTTCTGCGTCATCCCAACTAAGCACAATGTGGTTCCATAGCTGCATGAAAGCCATGCAGTACTTATTACTGCAGACAAACTACTCCATCACACCCTGTGGGTTTTTTTCTCTGTAACAGCTAATGATGAACTCATTCACTGTACACAGACCCATTGTGTAATAGCTGGGAACACAAAAAAAAGTAGTTGTTGTCGCTTTTGGCTCCCTGTTTTTCTCTGTATCTTCATCTCGAAGTTTTGTTGAGCCAGAACGAGGCTGAGTTGGGTGGTTCCTGCCGGGAACCGTGCTGTGAGCTGCGTTCTAATGAGAACCATACTGCCGCTCTCTTCATTCCACCCCCCACCTCCTCCCCCCCACGCGTCCGGGGCTGGGGAGCTCTGTTCAGTGGAATTCAGCCTCTCGTAGCACTGCGGTGTGGGGCGGTCCGGGCTACTCTCTCCGTCTAGGTCTCCACGGGAAGCCCGGTATCCATCCTTGAACATTGCAACACTTTTTCCATGTGGCGGGGAAAGACGTGTTGGGAAGTGGAGGGATTGGGCCGGGGGGAAGAAAGACGGCAAGCTGGGGGGAAAAATGCATGACGGGACGGAATCTTCTGGAAGGGGTGGTGGTGGTGGGGGAGCGGTGCAATGTCTGTGGTGGGAGGCATTCCTAGACTGCTTGAGACGGTGGGCTTCGGCGATGCCTGACCACAATTCATACGATGGGGCTGAGCTTTTCCCTCCCCTTCAATTTATTGGGTTTTGCTATGTGTCTGAGTGTGAGTGTTTGAGTGTTTTCAGTGGCTTGAGGGTTTGGTGTTATTGCTCTTATATTTATTGCCCTCATCAGACTCTGTCGTCACAGCAACGTTCATCCGCTCTGCCGGTGTGGTATGTCCCCTGGCGCTGTCATTGGTCTCACACACCCCTTCTTGTCATCTGTCACCCGTGTCCTGGTGGCCTTCACAGACAGAATCCAGCCCTCCTCCTCTCTCTGTCTCTCTCTCTCGCTCACTCTCTGTCTGTCTGTCTGTCTCTCTCTCTCTCTCACACACACACCCTGTGGTGGTGTGAACTATCTCTGGAGGAATCTGCCGTTTTACAGACATCCGTGTTGTTTTTAGTAGTTTTTTTATTTTCCGGCGCCGATTCTCGCCAGCTTATCGGCGGAAACAACAAAAAAAAAAAGCCCAGATCACTTGAGGATCATGTAAAACGATATTGGGCCCATCCTCCACCAACCAACGGGGCCTCACAGACCTGAGTGGAGAGGTTGGAGTGGGCAGGGGAAGTGGGCCGAGATGAGGCTCAACGACTCCTCCAGATGTTAATCCTCAGGAGGCTCTCTCCTGATCCTGATGCTTTACACTGATTACAAGTCAAGGGAAGCCATGAGCACTTGGGCCTGCCAAGTCACTTTGGCCTTGGCAGTCTCTGCTGCTGCTGCTGCTCACTTTATTTATTGTTACTTTGTTTTGTTTCTTTTTCTTTGACATTGGACCAAGTCACAAATATCGGGATGTAACCGTCTATTTATATCACGCAAACTGTGGTCAGAGAGAGAGAGAGAGAGAGGGGGAGAGAGAGAGAGATGTGCGGGGTAATCCAGGACACTGAGAGGAATGAAGGCACCCAGGGAAAGAGGAGTGGATGGGTGAACACCATCGTATATCTCGCCCTCTCCCGCTGCCTGTGTGTGAGAGATTGTGAAATGGAGGGAGGCATGTTCATGTGCGTGCGAAAGCACATTTACAGTGTACCCCAACCCTCCCAATTTGCTTCAGTTTCTTTTGTTGGCTGGATATTGTTTCTGCTTGTCCACCCCCCCTCACACACACACACACACACACACACACACACACACTGCAGTGAGATCCTGCCCGTCCTTCCTAACAGGGGGAGCCCAGTGCTGCACATCTGCAGTGTATTACTGTGCTTCCCCTGGCCCAGGCCCAGCTGTGCTGCTGCTTACTCCCCCCACTCCCCCTCCTCACCCCTGCTCACCCCTGCTCATACATGCACAATAAGACTTGCCAATAAACCCCACCGCACTGTTAACAAGGTGTGCACCCTGCACAGGCGTCAGCAGGGCTCTCTCTGTCTCTTTCTCTCTCTTTCTTTCTTTCTTTCTTTCCTTCTCTTTCTCTCTCTCTCTCTCTGTGTAGCTGTAGGTTGGCGGTTTACACTGGGTCCAGCTGTGGCAGTAGACTTAAGCACAGGGATGAGATGGGCCGATCAGTAGCACTCAACACTGAGTGCTCGTAATCTGCTCTTTGCACATCCTTCCCCAACTTTCCACGGGTCACGCAAGTGTGGCCCATTTACACACGCTGGTGAAGATATGTTTTGTCTTTTTCAATTTTGGACCATCATTTAACCACTCAGCCTCAGCTATCTGCACAGTTGATGTTTATTGCCAGTTAAGTTTCAGGCAGATTTAGGATCTGCCCGTCGGACTGTCCAGAATCCTGGATGTGGACGTGACGGCGGCCTCGACGGCGGCCTCGACAGTCACGTTGCTGTTTGACTGCAGTCTGAAACAGGTTGCCCTGGTAACAGGACTCGACGGCGAGCCTTGCCGGTGGAGCTGCCGCCGCTCCAACACAGTGGTGGCTGTGTTCCCCGAGCGAGCATGTCCACGCAGGCTCCGAGCAGAGCTGGCCAGCGGAGTGCAGACAATTCCTAATGCCTTTCCCAGCTGCTATGTCTTGCAAACTCTCCCTCCCCTCCTCCTCCTCCTCCACCCCCCACTCACTCAACCCCTTGTTCTTCTCAGAGCTGTTTTCCCTCGCAGTCGGGGAGTCGGAACTAGCTTCCTGGCAAGAGCCACACTCTCACAAGAAAAGCAGATTCAGAGAGGAGAGGACATGTATGACGTCTGAATGGTTTTCGTGTGTGTGTGTGTGTGAGTATGTTTGTCACATTTAGTCATGACTTTCAGATACACTTTGAAATGAAATGGCATTTAGATGTGCACATGGCCTAGCGTGGGCTGTTTGTAGTTGCGGCGCGGGTCACAGTGTGACATCAAAGTAGGTGAAGGCCATATGGCCAAAACAAAACAAAAGCAAAGCTAGCAGAACTCACAGCAGAGTGTGGCGGCGGCGGCGTCAGTGTTTTTCTCCACCGTTGCCTTCTCTGCAAGCCACCCTGACACGCTTTGCACTGTTCTGAAACCAGATGTGGCTTTCTGCTTCTCAGGCAAACCCCACAAATATTTACTCGTTGTTTTCTCATTTTTCGTACGAAGATGCTATACTCTCTGTCAGTGTGTTTAGATTCAGAGAATAAACTCCTAGATGGGGTCCAGGGCCCGCTGAGCTTCGGAGCTGATGGTTTGTGTTGTACCTGGAAGTTTGAGGAAGGAACTGCTTGGGTCGTTACACCACTTGCCTGGGGTGATGTTTCTCAAAGAGAGTCCATAAAACCCAAAATTCCCCTTTTTAAACTAAAAGTTCCTGTCCACGTTTGGAGGTCTTCCTTGTTGAACACCATACTTGTCTGTCTAACTCCGTTATCTGGTGAAGAAATTTCACGTTGTGAAATACCTCCAACCTAGATACCCCTGTTGTGATGGCCATTTTCTTAAGCAAATGGCTTATCAGCTTCCCTAAGCCGTGCCTGTATTTTCCTTTAAGGACTAGACCAGATGGTGTTTCACCTGATGGACCACTTGAGTGAATGATTGCTCTCAGAGAGTAATGAGGCTTTGTGAAGGTGCTGAACACGGTGTAGAAAAAGGAAGGTTAATCGTCAGTGTTTCCCTCTACAAACGGCTTAGCAGTTTGACCTAAACCCTGTCGCTTTATTTAACACAGACAGAGGGATGGATAAGAGGCTGGGATCAGGTCAGAGCTGATATTTGACCCCTCTTTGTCCAGTCCTTGTCCAATGGGTTTTTATTCTTTCCATGGATCAAGACGGGGAAGCAAAGGTTAAATCAACTCCACTGAAGGATTGTAGTGATACAGTGTATAGAGATGAAGCATAATGGATGAGCTAGGTTTCTAAGCTTAACCATTAACTTGGGTCTGTGAGTGGCCACTTAATCAAGCACTGATTGTATGGATTAGGTGATCCATTCAATTACCAAGTAGTGTAATTGCTATGAGAAGTGAGTGTTTCCCCTGATTGGTACTAAGCTTTTGTGATTGATGTGATTTCCTTGACATGCGGTAAGGTAGACACGCCATCCTCTGTGCTGTCTTTACTCGTTCTTCATAAGCCATACTGTAGGCTCCTCTGTTGTGCGGGTTGTTTGTGGAGCTGGCGGGAGGGAGTCAGGTGGCAGCGGTTGGGGTTCTTATGGCCCATCTAGTGTGCCTGCTAACAGTAGAGGTGTGAACGCGCCCTGTTTATAGAGATGAGTCACGCCGGCCGCTTTGGGCTTCACACGCGCACAGGAAAGCACCACTGCCTGGGACCCTGTGATCAAACACCTCTCTCCACATGACAAGGGAGAACAGTGCAGCAGCTTGACGAAGCATTGATTTATCCAAACTAAGTTTTTAAAAACCTGCATAGTGTGTGTGTGTGTGGGTGTGTGTGTTTTCACTGTTACGCAAACCCGTCAGGTCAGTGATGGTCAGCTGCTTTTATTATTTGCGTTATATGCGCGCTGTAAATGAATGAGTTCTGGATTGGCTCCAAACCCACAATCGATGCCTATTAAGTGGCTTTGCAGCTCCACTGCTCCTCTGGAGAAATTGATATTGGGATCAATAGCGCCTTGGTCCCAGTGATGGAGCTGGGAAGTTGGAATGTGTAATTGGATGTCAAACCGTGCGGGTTAGGTGTTCATGGCAGGAGGCTTTTTTTGAGCGCGCTCATTAACTGGCTGCACTGTGATTTGTAGCTGGCATGGATCTGCCAGAGGAGACGTTTCCTCCTTGAAGGTATTTTTAAAAAAGGGAACGAGAAACAGCAGCCTTTTATCACTACTGCAGGCAGGAACCTGCTTATGAAGCTGGCTATGGTGGTCGGCCAACCCATAAATCATCCAATTCTCAATTTACAGGTCAAAAGCCGGCGAAAAGAAAATAATACAACTCATAAAATGGATTTCTTATAGTTTCTTTCATCCCAGGCATCATATCTTTTTAGATATCATAATCCTCCTTCATGTCTTTGATCTCTCTCATTACGAGTTTTCTTTTCCTCGTTATGCCTTCCTTGTCATCTTCTCTCTGGCGCCCTGTAATGAACACACGTATGTTTCTACCTCCCATGCACATCGATCCTTGTCCATAGATAGGCTACCTCTAGGCTTACAGCTCCCAGCTTCTGTGTTTGAACTCCGACCCCCTTGCCTGCACGATTAGGCATGCGGTGTCCCTGTCAGGTTCAGGGGTCGTAGTCTTGGAGACAGAGGAGGGGGGGGGGGCAGGGGGGATGGGAAGGGGGCGTAGGGTGGGGGGTGGCGATCTGCTTCCTGCCCCCAGTTGCAGTCATGGCCTCATTTATCGGCCAGCACCGCCCTCTCTGACCTGACCTCCTCCCACTCACTGTGCCCGCCAGTCCGCCCACACTCGCCAGGCATAATTCAATATCACATGTGCAGTAACACACCTCACCTCGCCTAAGCAGGATTTAATATCACACATAACACACCTCACCTCGCCTAAGCAGGATTTAATATCACACATAACACACCTCACCTCGCCTAAGCAGAATTTACAGTAATATCACACATAACAAACATCACCTCGCCTAAACATGCAGTAATATCACACATAACACACCTCACATTGCTGATCGCTAAGCAGGATTTAACATCACACATAGCAAAGCTCACCTCGCCTAAGCATGATATAATATCACACACAATAAATCTTGCTAAGGCAATTCGTTTTATATATCACATACTTACTGACAATATTCATGCTTAAAGGGTGTTATGTGTATTAACAACCACATATAACAACCCTCACTCTCGCGTGATTTATTATCCAACATTACACCCTTCAAACTCTCTAGATGATAACGATAACCTCACACAGACACACACTGTTATGTCAGACAAGTGCTTGTTGTAATTACAGGTATCTGTTGGCTCCTAATGACTAAGATTAAGTAAACGGCTCGGGTGTGATTGAGGGCCCCCGTGCTGTGTGGAGATCCATGTTAGCATTAAGCAGAGACAGGTTTGGAGTAAATGGGCACAGTTGGAGGGGCCCGCTCCTGATGGTGCTGTGTGTGTGTGTGTGCGGCTTCCGTGTCATCTGTGTAAATAACCTCAGGCCAGATATAGAGAGTGTGTGTGTACGTGTGTGTGTGTATGTATAAAAGGCCGTATGGTAAAGGGCGTGCTCAGAAAAGAGGGAAGGAATCCAGGATAAAAGACAACAAAGCAGAGACTGTGTTTGCATGAGAGGGAGGAAGGGATTTAGAGTGCAAGAGAGGGAGGGAGAAAGAGAGAGGGGGAGAGAGAGAGAAGGAGAGAAAGAGAGGGAAAGAGAGGGAAAGAGAGAGAGCTGAAACGATCTCTCCTGCGGGAAGCAGTCAGCTTTTCCATATGAGCTCAGGAGAGCTGTCTCACTGCCTCACAAGAACTTTGGTGTGTGTGTGTGTGTGTGTGTGTGTGTGTGTGTGTGTGTGTGTGTGTGTGTGTGTGTGTGTGTGTGTGTGTGTGTGTGTGTGTGTGTGTGTGTGTGTGTGTGTGTGTGTGTGTGTGTGTGTGTGTGTGTGTGTGTGTGTGTGTGTGTGTGTGTGTGTGTGTGTTAGATGGAATGTATATGGTAATATGAGTGTTTGTGTGTTCATACTGTGTTTATGTAGTGTGTTTGTGTCTGTCTGTGCTTGATTATGCGTGCAGTGGCATGTTGGTGTGTGTTTGCACATTTGTGCTTGTGTGTCTGTCTTGTGGTATGGCTTGTCTGTTTGTTTATTTCTTCGTGTGTGTGTGTGTGTGTGTGTGTGTGTGTCTGTGCATGTGTGTGTAAAGATTCAGCTTTCCAAGTGACGACTCGGCAGCTATGCAAAGCGTCAGTGAGGGTTTGCCTTGGCAGAGTTGGCCAGGCGTCCCGGATGTGAGCTGCCAGAGGGCATCAGCCCAGTGATGGACTGGCCCACTGTGCCCTCATACCAACCTCCCACTGGCACAGAAGAAAAAAACACACTTCCTGTGCTCATTGAGACCCCTCCCCTCCATTTGATCCAACCCCTACCCAACACACACACACACACACACACACAGACACACACACACACACACACAGACACACACACATACACACACACACACAGACACACACACACACACACAGACACACAGACACACACACACACACACACACACACACACACACACAGACACACACACACACACACACACACACTTTTTCTTTGTGAGGGGTGTTGGGTTGTTCCACTCGTCAGTGGAATGTCTTAGTAATGACTGTTGTCCAAATGGCTTAGAGCAGGCGGAGTTCAGCTGGGGTCAGCTGGAGTGCTGGCAGCCCTGTTATTGTGGACTTGCTCTCCCAGGTCTCCTGATGGGATCAGGGGGACAGGAGCAGGGCTCCGCACTCTCCACACACCCACAACGGTTGGCTTGGCTGTGTTTCTTTTTTTTTCCATCGTGATTTTAGTGTTTGGAAACTGCCGCGTCTGTGTGTGTGTGTGTGTGTGTGTGTGTCTGTGTGTTTGTGTCTGATGTGTGTGTGTGTGTGTGTGTGTGTCTGTGTGTTTGTGTCTGGTGTGTGTGTGTGTGTGTATGTGTGTATGTGTGTGTGTGTGTCTGTGTATGTATGTCTGTGTATGTGTATGTGTGTGTGTAAGTATATGTGTGTGTGTGATTGAGGTGACTCCATGGAGCTGGGGTCTTATGCAGATAATTCAGTGCTGGCCGGCCTCTGTTGCATGGAGCCCCAGTGGTGTGAGAGGCTCGTGGTCTCCGCTGGACCCAGAGGAAGCGGGCTGTCCGGCCGGCCGGCAGACGAGGGGCCGAGGGACTGAGGGGCCGTCTGGCTCCCGGCCGGCCCTGCCTTTCGTCACGGAGCGCATCGCATCGCATCGATCGCTAGCATGCGAGCAACAGCGTCTGGCTGCCTCCCAGTCCCTGCACCCCCGAATCATCATTTCTACTTTCCACATACTCCACCGCTACGCCCCTCCCCTCCTTCCTCAAGCTCCCCACACCAAGCCCCCCCCCCCCCTGCTGGCCCCAATCGTAGGATTTACTGCTTTGATCATGTGAACCCGGTGTGCTGGTTCGTTTCCTCCCCCCCTGTGTTAACCGTTGCGTGTTTTCCCCGTTGTTCACGTCTGGTGTGTTACAAATAGTTTTTAGCTGTGGAACGTTTTGTGTTTTTTTTCCTGGGGTGATTATTAACAGTGTCAGGCTGCCGGTGATCTCATAGTGGAACAGCGCCCGAGGGAGACGGCCTGTTGCATGCGTGCATGCCTCCTCCAGTTGGAACTCCTCGCACGTGTGTAAATCCCCCTCACCGGCGATGACTGCGAGGAAGCCAGCCAACAAACAAGCCTGTCCACCAGCCTCCACCCCTCTTCCATACCCCACACAACCACTCCTCCACCCCCTGCCATACCCCACACAACCACTCCTCCACCCCCTGCCATACCCCACACAACCACTCCTCCACCCCTGCTATACCCCACACAACCACTCCTCCACCCCCTGCCATACCCCACACAACCACTCCTCCACCCTCCAGGCCGCCACGCCAGCCACCCCCCACCCAACTACGTAGTCCGTCAGTCTGCCTCTGCATGTCGGTGCCGTCTCCTATTACCAGTGAAACTCTATCTCTTTCTCTCTGCAAATATTCTGTTGGCTGCTGCCACTGTCCTAATGTACACTCCCCTAAGACATGTTACAGCAGAATTATTGCTCTTGCATAATGCTCTTGAAGTATGCTAATATAGTACAGTTATGATACTGTAATCCTGTGATATACAGTGTGACTATATAGTGTAATTGTATAGAACCTACATATGACTTTGTTTACTGTTACATGAGCTTGGGTCTACACTTGAACCCCCCCTACACTCAGTCGTGGACTACACACAGCATGTGGGCAGCCCTAACCCCCCCCCCCCCCCCCCACCCCAGCTTGAGAGGCCTCAGGGCCAGGGCCCCGTGTTTACCCTGCAGTAGTCCCACAGCACACATACATACACACACACACACAAACACACATACACACACACTGTCAGCACTCATGAATCAGACAGCAAAACAGAGGGCTGGCAGGAGACAGGGCACTGGGGGGCTTGGGGGTGAGGCTGAGGTGAGGCTGAGGTGAGGCAGAGGTGAGGCTGAGGTGAGGCTGAGGGGTATTGAGCTCTGTAGGGGTCTGATGGGTTTACTGTAGGAGGGCTCTAGCCATGCACTGACAGACACGACTAGTGTGTGAGGAAGAGCAGCCAGGCCACCAGTCTCCAGGTTCTCAGGGATCGCTTTGGTCTTGATGGTCAGCGGTTGGCATAGGGGTCTCTCTCTGTCTCGGCACTGAACCCACACGATCACCTCTCCTCCTCGTCCGCCTCCTCTCCCTCTCCTCCTCCTGCTCCGATTGTTCCTTCAGGGCTCTCACAACACAAGGCGGTTTCATCCGGTTCGCGGCGGCGGCGCTCGTTCCCTTTAAGAGTCGGGCTGTGTGCAGCTCCCTGGTGTGGCTGGGCCTGCCGCTGTTGTGCGTCTGTGTGTGCAGAAGGGAAGGCAGGCAGGCGGGGAGGAGGGAGGAGAGAGATGGAGCAGGCTGGGTCTGTAGCCATCGAATCACTGCCAGCAGGCAAGCTTAGACACAAGTGTCTGCAAATGATGGATTCACCTGGAAGGATGCGTCTGCTCTTGGTGGCCTGTCTTCCAACTTCATCCCCAAAAGACACACACAGACACACATAGACACACATAGACACACACAGACACACATAGACACACATAGACACACACAGACACACACAGACACACACAGACACACACAGACACACACAGACACACACAGACACACACACACACACACACACAAACAGTGTTGTGTGCAAACAAAAACACGTATTGCTCCAGACAGACAGAAGACAGACAGACAAATACACACACACACACACACACAAATGTGCAAACAAATACACACAATATTGCTTCAGACACATCCCTTGGTTTTCCGTCCCACACAGATAGGCAGCGAGGCCAGGAAATGAGATCAGCTTGACTCATCCTAATTGGACATCAGGCCTCCTCCTCGGCTCCCGCGGATCTCCGCAGACGCTGACCGTAGCCGGCGTGCTGGCCCGCGCACATGTCAACACTGACCTCGGAGCAGCCATCCCACTCTCTCTCTCTCTCTCCCTCTCTCCCTCTCTCTGTCTGTCTGTCTGTCTCTCTGTCTCTCTGTCTCTGTCTCGCTTGCTTTCATCCCTGAGCTTTGGCTGCCCTGAACCATGAGAAAGTGTTGGGTATGAGTGAGACAGAGACTTGGACGGACATTATGGGAATTGACACCGTATCCGCCTATGGGGGAGCCAGTGAGAGAGGGAGAGAGTGACAGAGGGAGAGAAGGAGGGAGAGAAAGAGGGAGAGAAAGAGAGAGGGAAGGCACGTCTCCCACAGACAAAAATGCACTCTGTGAACTGCCTGACATACAGTAACAGAGATTTCACAAGAGGCCTTGAGAATTCGCTGTGCGATGAATTCCAAGTTGGCCGCCCTACGTAAGGCTGCCTTCAGCCACACTTTGTGCCGGGTAGATGGTCAGATCGGCTTATTGATCAAACAGCTCTCATTTCATTCAGTTTATGGGATCAGTTTAGAGCTGCAGCATAGTTGCATTCCAGGGAAACAATGAATCATACTTTTTTATTTTTTTAAAGACGGAAGAATTTATGTCAAGGACTTTGATGCCAGTCTTGGACCCAGCCAGGATGAAGTTGTGCTCAGAACGGACGTGTGTTTGTATTGGCTTCTAAAACCAGTCCTTTGTTTTTCCAGGTCTTTAAGGGTGAATTTCAGCTACCTGATTTTCTAAAAGAACAGTCACAGGTATGGTAGCTACTCTGCCTGTTGTTCTTTTTGTTTTTTGTCCTAAACAAATCTCAGTTGATTTAGTTTTTTTTTTTTGTCTGTTCACTCTCATTATGATCGCTTGTAGGTCTGTTTCTCCTCTCTTTGTTTTTCTTTGTGCGTCGATAGCAATTCTGCTGATTAATGCCTTTTTTTGTCTTGCAATCTCCTCCAGTCCTCTGATCTCATCTGTTGCCTTACGTCCATGTTTTGGAATGCATCCGCTCGCATTAGCGGTTTAGCTCTCTGGAGTCCGTTTCTGACATTTTTCACCCCACCATGAGTTGATCCCTCACGCCTCTCCCCTCTGTCCGACAGCGCTACACTGCCCTCTGCTGACTGTTGTAGGTAGTGCACCTCTAACTCTAGATGAGAACTTGGAACTCGAGGCTCTTTTGCTCCAAAACTTTATAGATGCATTTTAAGAGGCAACACCCAGAGTGACTCACCCCGTGGCATCTCTGAGGTTTTAGAAGACGCTGCTGTGTTGAGGAACCAGTGCGTTTGTGGATCTTGACGGAGATCTGCAGACGTGGTTCCTCAAAGTGAAAAAAAAACGTCTGTGTTGCTTGAGACCTTGCAGTGACATGTCTGATTGACCATTTGGGAGATGTTCCTGCTAGACAGGTGACTCACGGGTCCCTTACTTGCATAAAAGTTTTGAGGTTGAAGTGCTGTTCCACTAATAGTGCTTCTCTCCGTAAAACTAATGTAGCAAGGCACTCTGACAATCATTCTCATTGTCTCTGAAATTTGCCTGTGTCCTTTTGGTCCTTCGTTGATTGATTCAGTCGACCTGAACGCCTCTCTTTGTGTTTCGAAAACACTGACAGGATTCTCCCTTCTCTCTTTCTGTCTGTCTCCAGCTCCAGAAATCTCCAGAGAAGCCCAATCCCAGTTAGGGAAGGATGGAGACCAGGAGGATCCAACACACCCATTGAGGTGAGGCTGGAGAAGACTATTATAAACTGTAATATCAATAGTCTAGACATTGTATGCCGTTTACAATTAGAGATGCAAAGTGATCTAGTGACAAAAAAAGTAGTAGACTTTGTATCTGAAGATATCATAGTGTTAATCTGTAACGGGGGTTATCTGAGAGATCTGAGTGCTTCAGGGTGTCTGGACTCTGTTAACATGTCGAGATTATAACTTCCCATGATCTGTATCCATTAGCTGGGCTTAACAGAACGTGCTTCTCTGTCTGTCCGCAGGGCACAGCTGGGCCTATAGCAGCCAGACGGATGTGGGCATCTGTCACTCTCACCACGCTGGGACTATTATGAATGGCTATAGACACACACACACACACACACACACCCCCACACACACAGAGACTCTCTCTTTGACGCATACACACAAACACACATAATCATGCAGTGCATTTTAGAGCATCTTAGAGCAAAGTATATTCATGAACAGACACTTGTGTAGACACACACACACACACACACACACACACACTCCCACACAGATGGCCATGGACCAGCCTGCACCACTTTATGGAGAACTTGTTTGGCCTTTGATGTTGTACTGTAACATATGTGGCCTAAGAATGTCATTGCTGTTTATTTTTCTCATCACACAGTACTCATTGGAATTTTTCTCCTTCGCTACATAAACCTGTGATTCTGTTATAAGAAGAAACAGTGAACTTCAATTGCAAAAAGAAGTATTTATGAACGAGTTCAAAAAGTTAGCTTTTAAAAGATGCAATATCTATTTTAATGTTTGATTTTTTTCCCCCATGCCTTTGTATTGTGCAATTCCTTGGGTACTTGCGTATACGCATCACCAATTCGAGGTGTTGATCATGTGAAGCCGAACAGCATTTTGTAAACCTGTACTTACCATGGAGTGGTCTTTTTGTATATGGAGAGCCGTAATAAATGAATTGTCAGTGTTGAAGGCAGGTTGCCCTCCCCATCTGCTCCATACATCAAGCTACGCTAACGTCAAAGTGACAAAAAAATGATTGTGGTAGGTCTATGCATAGAAAAATTAAATTATTTTGAACTTCTTCAAAAAAAATCTCTTCAGATGCCATGCTAAACATGTAAAGTGAAAGAAAAAAAAACAGTCCATGCTATGCTCCGTATTTTAAGTGACTTTACCCCCCCCCCCTTCAAAAAAAAAATCTGACACCTCTGAGTTAAGCTGATTGTGGATGATCTCGGATGTCTCATTAGTGGAGCGGATGAACGAGGGGAGAGCGCTGCTGGAGTCCAAGATGCCTTTTAGCCACTGAACCAAGACTGGACCACAGACACAACCGTCTGCCTGAGACGGAGCTCGTGTGGAGTTTGAAATGAGAAGGACCCGTCTACACTCTACAGCACACTCCACTTTTGTCACCGTGTGTCATGTAAACGTGACATGACTTTCGTTCAGAGAAGGAGGACGCCTCCAGCAGGAAGGAAAGATCTTCAAGAAGAGACTGAACTGTTTCAACCACATCAGTGGTGTTAAGAATGTAAAGATTTGTTTTTTTTGTTAAGGAGCAACCTTTTTAATACATTACATTCAAGATAAATGATACATCCTTTACAATACATACTTCATCATTCAAATGTTGGTGTCCAAAATAAAACGGTTTCAAATGCAGAGAATCCAGTGCACAACATTAATTAAGGAACACATAACAGTCAACATGTAACAAAGCTTTCCCCACATTCAAATTGTACAAGTCTCCAGTTTTACAGGGTTCTTAGAAGCACATTTTGTCCAAAACCAACGTAAAAAATAGAATTTAAAATACATTTTTGTCATCATTGTCCTCTTAGAAACCCAGGGCTTTCCTCAAGTATGTACAGTGTTGTGGTAAACGTGGAGTGTAACTAAAGGGTGTAAATCAATGTGTTTCACAGTAGAAATTAAGAGCGTGAGGGTCAACAACAGTCTTCAAGGTATGGTTGAGATTGCTCGTCTGCACTAAAGAAAGGGTGATGTCGGTTCAGGCTTTGGTACTTGAGCTTTTGTCAGTAAAATCTCTTTGTGGGCACTGGTGTCCCTCTGAAACTGAACTTGGAACTTAAAGAACCGAGAAATGGTGCTGGGAAAATGGGGCATGCATTCCCATGGGAACCTCTGCTTTAGTTCCCACATGAGAAGCATCAACCGCCAAACACACAGAATTGGACCCTTTACACAACTTGAAGTCCTGAAGGATCACCT
This sequence comes from Sardina pilchardus, assembly GCF_963854185.1. NCBI lineage: Eukaryota > Metazoa > Chordata > Actinopteri > Clupeiformes > Clupeidae > Sardina > Sardina pilchardus. The sequence goes on along the minus strand of NC_085006.1, from coordinate 8,866,006 downwards.
GGGTGACAAATGCCATGCTGCAGGATTCTGGGAAGACTATTCGGCAAGTTAGATCACAGATGTAGGTCTTTCCAGATGTGACAAGCCAATATAGTGGATATGTTCATTTCCTTCCTTTCTCAGAAAACAATAAAGAGCTGTGACTGACGTGATTATATGTACTGCACCACCAGTTCGAAAACACCCTTCTTCCAGTTTTTATTGAGACTACACAGTTCAGTGCCTCAATGTAGCCTACTCTGAAATTAAAGTACGGAACAAAACATATTCAGAGATAAAAAGGTGAGCATGTTCTGTTAACACAATTTAATCTCAATTCTGATGCATCAAGGTAGCCATAGTTTGCAGATACAACAGCGGAACACATTAGTGGCATTGTTTCTACAATGGGAATGAAAAATCGGTCAGGAAGCAGCACTATTGAAAACACTCACAAATGTGTCGTTTTCACCCACCTAACACCAGATCACTGCGTCTGGTTCTTTTCCAAGGAAGTTCTGGCATGGAGGTGTTCTGGGTCATTATCTTACAGTAGAACAAATTTCCTAACTGTAAGCCAGGGGATCCTGTATGATGCTGCACAATGTTGCTCTTTTGATTAAATTGAAATAGAAATGGAAAAAGGGGCTGTTCTAAAACTTTTGACAGTGCGATTACATACAGTATAAATAAAACAACTGAAAGATCATTAAATCATCCATATTCTGTGCTATATAACTTCCCTCCATTTTAATTGTGGCTTGCAATTCTTGCCAAGAGCTGCAATTTACTGAAACCAGCTGGTTGCGTGTATAGATTCTATAAACTACCAGAGATTGTGTGTGTGTATGTGTGTGTGTGTGTGTGTGTGTGTGTACTGTATCTATGAGAAGCACTGGGGACATCTCATTGCACTAAACTGAACCCCTTTGGGCAACCGCATGGGACAGCCTCCTGGTGCAGCTCCCCTCGTGGCCCCTTAGCCATGGGTCTCCGTGGGGGTCACCCCGACGTCCTGGAGTAAAAGGAAGCTGTGCGGCCAGGACAAGCACCTCCACCTGCCGTCCCTTCCTAGCAGGCTTCACCGGAGCGAGCCTGGCCGCAGAGTCAAAGTGCAAATAGTGTCACGGGAAATAAAAATGCAGCAAAGGCATCATCATCAACTCATAGTGCTGTATATAAGTGACTGGGCATTAATGGCAGTGAAAGGATTTGTGGATTACAATAACAAGGGCAAGAAAACAACATTTTTGTTTTTTCTTTTGTTAAGAAAAGCGACTGGTAAAGTTTTGCGCGCTTGTTGTGTGGAATACAAATACTATGACAAAAAAAGTCATCATCATGTTGGCACAGTCTTTTTGGTCACAAACGGACAGTCTCGTTTTCTTCGTGGCTTTACGGAGCTAGTCGAGTCTGGGATGGCGACGACGTCCACACACACCCGGTGGTCCGCCGGCAGCTGTAACATGGGCACTGTAACATCACTACACAGTTAGCATGGCTGCTGTTTGCAGCGCGCAACTACACGACCTAGCTCCGCCGAACGTCTGCAAGACCGTCCATGTTTTTTTTTTTCTTTCTGAGTGTTCAGAATCACGGACAGGCATAATACTTGTGATTCATACCGAGGGGCTGGGGGGGTGGGGGGGTGGGGAGGAACAGTCACTGGCTTGCTCATAAGAACTCTGTGATGGCCTTCATATTAGGCATACTAGTCATTACAAAATGTCTTAGTGATCTAAAAACCACCTGATAGCTGTGGCATGAGTATGGGTGTATGGATGCGTGTGTGTGAGTGTGTGTGTGTGTGTTTGTGCATGTGTTTGTGCGTGTGTGTGTGTGTGTGTGTGTGTGTGTGTGTGTGTGTGTGTGTGTGTGTGCACGTGCGTGTGTTTTGTCTATGTGTTTGCACACTGCTGCTGGAGGTGTGGATAGCTTCAAAACGTCAGTCACAGTGTGATCAAGCATCACAAGCATGCAGACGACTCAACGGTCTGACACCACGGCATTCTGTGACAGGCAATAGATATCAAGACTGGAAGTACTGTGGGAGAGGGGGGGTCCACTCTCTGGAATGCCCCCCCCCCGCTCTCCCCTACCTGTTCCTGGGCAGGTTAGGAGAGCAGCTCTGGTCCCAGTGTCTCTGAACCATGGAGAGAGAGAGGGAGAGAGAGAGAAACACACACACCAGTGTTAACACTCTTTGTGGGAGAGGGGCGAGACAGGTGGGGAGGACAAGAGAGGGACACTGTCTGAGGTTCGCTATCGGCAGAGGCATCGAGGTGGTCAGCCGTCTCTCCCTCCAGCCTCCTCTCCTCTCCTCTCCTCTCCTCTCCGTTTGTTTTTTTCGGTCTTCTTGTTTCTTCTCGTCCTCTCTTAGGTCACTTGTTGTCGATGAGGGTCTGAACCTTGTGCACCAGCTCCCGGGCAATCTGAAGGATCTGCTGAACGTCATGACGCTCGGCCATTTCTGAAAGGCACACAAAACAAGGAGTAGATAGATTCATATATATAAATAGATATATAGATAGATAGATAGATAGATTGATAGATGGGGTCAATATAATTAATTAGACTTGTACACCAATATACTGTACATACTGTACATGTTTAATTCACTAAATGAAATGAACTCAACAGAACATACAGTACTATGGGCTGCTAACTCCTGCTGTAATGATTTCCCCCCTCCCCTGCCCTCCCCTCACCATTGAAGAACTTGATGATGTCTGTGAAGTCCATGTTGTTGTCCAGGATGATGTCCCGGTACACCTCCACCAAGGCCAGCGCGATGAACAGGACAAAGTGCCTGGAGGAGATCCGGGGAGCCACCCAGATCACCTCCCAGAATGCGAAGACGTCCTCGTACAGAAGCTCTGTACACACACACACACACACACACACACACACACACACACAGACACACACACACACACACACATACATGCACACACACACACACACACACACACACACACACACACACACACATACAATGCACAAACACGCACAAACACGCACACACATGCACACACACGCACACACACATATACACACAGGGTTCGTTATTTGTCTCAAGAAAAGCATACTTTAAGTGTATTTATCTCTCCATGCAATGCATATAAGTAAACATTGCTGTTTTTAAGGTGTGTCTTTCAACTGTGGTATACTTCCAAGTGTGTATGAAGGCCACACAGTGTAGCCCAGTAGAGCGCCTGTATCTAGGGCAGTACCTTACCTCTTTTGAAGTCCAGCAGGAACCAGCGGTAGCAGAAGTAGAAGTGGGTGTAGTCTCCATTCTGGTGCATGAGCTCAAACAGCTCAGAGTCCAGGATCTAAGATAAAGAGGCAGAGCAGAAGGTTCAGCACAGATCTCCACAGAGGTTATGCAACACACACACACATGCATACACACATACACACACACACACAGGGACAGGCGCGCACACACACACACACACACAGACAGACACACGCATATACACACACACACACACACACACACAGACGCGAGCGCACACACACACACACACACACAAACACACACACACACACACACTCAATCACTCACTCACTCACACACAACACACAGCAACTATAGTCGATCTTCCGCTCAATCTCCACGACAGAGCGCCGAGTGTTTGGAGGGATCAGCGCTCACCTGGATCAAGGACCTCATGTTGGCGAAGTGTGTGTCCATCGCTCTGCCGCCATTAGGGAAGTTCTGACTCATCCTCTTCATTAACTGGGTAAAGCAGCTGTAAGCCAGGCACTCTATCACCGAGGAGGAGAGGGGAGGGAGAACGAGAGAGATGGAGAGAGAGAGAGAGGGAGAAAGAGATGGAGAGAGAGAGAGAGAGTGTGGGGATGAGAAGTGAGAAAAGAAGTCAGGATCTAAAGGATGTGTGGTCTTAAGAAGAGTCATAAGGTGCTGGTGACTCATCCTGCACCACTGAGAGCTGAAACACATCAACGTCACACATGGACTCCACACAGCATCAGCTGGACTTCCATTTGTTCTTTAGATATCCACTGTGATGATGGATATACTGTATAGAGTCGTGGCTAAAGAAGTGCCATTTCACAAAAATACCCCTCAATATGAGAACCAGCTCATTTATTTTAGAGACTATAATATAGATATACTGTATAGATTTTTTTACAGTACAAAGCTGATTTATTTATACCCCACTAACAGAAGAGGCTCAGTAGATAGAGAAAGATAGTATACTTACCATCATCTAAGATAACCATTAAAGGAGCCAGCAGGTCACACATGCCTTGGACATAGCCCATCTCCAAATGCTCCCACACATAACTGGCAATCACAAAACAACACACATAAGGACATTTAACAGGCTCTAGACTAGAGAACTAATGAGGTTCTACAGAAAAGTTCTAAAGGTGAGGGGTAGTAGGGCACAGAGTAGATCCGGACCTGCACATGATGTTGCGCAGCTTTTCCAGGTTGCTGGTTGTGAAATAGTGGTAGTTGCGGTCACAGCGCTGGACGTCTTTGTCGATTCTGTGAAGGTTCAGTGCCACTGTGTCCAGCAGCTCAATCTGCATAGGAGGCACACAATTCTCAATGTGACATGTTTATACGATATACGTATACTACGTATACACTCTCACATATACTGTACTCTCACAGTACAGTGTACAAAGTACAGTGTATACAGTAGGCTAAGTACAGTTTACTGCACCTTTCTGCACTGAACTGAAAAGTGATTTAAACTCCACCTTGTCCTACCAAACCGTCTCATCTTCTAGTGAAAAGTGACAGAAAAACCGACGCTGGATGTGGTGATTGTGCCGGCCCATTTTCCTCGTACCGTGTAAGAGGAGAAGGACGGTGGGATGGAGGCGCCGCTCTCCGGTTTGTCCGCGGGCGTGCCGCCGAGCCGGTCCTCGCCGGTCAGCGAGTCCTGGCGGCTGGGCAGCTCCTGGGACGCCTGCGACTGGGACTCCTCGCTGGGCTCGTCCTCCATGCTCTGGCCGTCCTCGATGCTGGACAGGATCTGCGAGTGGCCCGAGGCCACCGAGTAGTTCCTGGAGGACGGCAGGCCCGAGTCCGGGGAGTCGAACTCCACCAGGGGCCTCTCGTCCAGCGCCAGGGCCGCGGGGGTGACCACCGTGGTCAGGGTCGTCGTGCTGTCGCTCCCCCCGGGGGTGTCCTGGCTGCTCGGGTCGGGCTCGTCCACAGACATGAACACCTGGGGCACCGCCGACAAACACGGAGAGAGACGGGGGGAGAGAGAGAGAGATACAGCCAGACTGAGAAAGGGAAGGAGTGAAGAGAGAAAGGAGGTATTCCACCACGGGCGTAGGTTTGCATGGTCCCCACTCCCCACCAATATATTGGGAGGATAAAATTGTCCCTACCAATATTTTAGCGAACTCATTGGTATTATGTTTGTTGTGAAAACGTAGCCTATCAATTCTCATAAAGTGTACATCATTTGAGTGTATGAATAGGAATAGTTTGACTTTGAACTGCGTTGGAGAACGTTTACAATGTGAAAATGCACCAACAGCATGTTACATACAAAGGTGATTTTGGGGTCCTCTCACATGCAGCAGATCTATTTGAACATTACGCTAGTCCACTGACTTGGGAGCGCATCTTGAGCTCTAGTTCTAGCTGGCTTGCCATTGTTGATAACTGTTATCTCCTTTTTAACGTTTAAAATTAAGACATGAAGGCAAGACAAGGCTAGAGGAGATTTCTGAGTTCTCCAGTTCCCACTACTGACCATTTATGGACGAGAATATAAAGAGTGGTCTTTGCCTTTTCTGTAGTGGAATTGGTGAGTCTTGAAGTCTTCAATAATTTATTTGTCTTAAACTAAGCATTTACATGAAGCATGTGATATGCCGACTGAAACGCATTCGACTCAGACAGCTGGCTACCAGGCTCCTTTCATTTTTAATTGCAAACAGAATATATGTGCCCCTACCATAGCTGAGACCAAATCTACGCCCTTGTATCCCACAAGAGTAAGAAAAGGAAAGAGTAAGCCAAAAGAAAATAAATTCAATTAGGGTTATGTATATGGAATATCTGAATGGCTGTACAATACATTGCACAAAAAAAAGTACATGAACATGGGTGCTAAAGTAGTTTGAAACATGGGTGCTAAATAGCCTGGGAGCCAGACAAATCTCAGAGCTCATTGCATTAGTCTGGTGTTAGCCAGGCTAATCCAAATACAAAGATGAGGAAAAACAATGGGTGTGATCCACACAGAGGGCCCATGGCTGTCTGCTGTGGTGGTGGTGTCTGTGGGGAAGCCTACCTCGTTACTGAGAGTGGAGTCTCGATGCACCAGACGCAGGACATGGCTGTCGATGCTGCTCCCCGAGGAGAGCTTGGCAAAGATGGCCGACTGCATCTCCTTCTCCCGCTGCTTGACGATCACCTCACAGGCCTTCCACTCGCGCATCACCTGCTGGTACCTGGCTGTGATCTTCTCGTCGATCTGCAGGGGGAGACAGAGAGCCAGCTCACGCACAGACTCCTCATGACACCAGGAAACAAATATAACTTTATTCCTTACATTGGAGCGATGGGAATATTAATGTTTTACTGAATTTTCTGTACTTTCCAATAGATCAAGTGGCACTTCTGTCATGACCTCATGAGTGTTTGCTTTTTATGTAGTTATGACATGATTAAATTATAACATACTAGTCCAATTTTTTGGACGAAACATTCACACGAAATTACAAATACACATAGTATTGTAATTAGTCTGTGCACACAGAGGACGAAGTTCGTTGCGCTGGAACAGTCTTGTTTGATATGAAATTTTGCATGCAAAAAATGGTTGGTTGTTCTCACCTGTGTCATGTCCTTCTTCCCCATCCCAAACTTATAGTGACCCAGCAGGAAAGGCCACACCTCCTTCCTGATCTCATGCTCTACCCCTCCATAGTAAACCAATCGCAGGAGCTCAAGCTCTTTGTAGTTCTGCACAGAAAGAATTTCAGGTTCAGATTATTTTTACCCATAGACAGATTCAGTTTGCGTTGGATGAGTCGTCCACATCAGTTTTGACACACATTTTACAAGCAACACAGACACTTCACACCTGTCACACTTCACACACGTCACTCATCTTGACACATGTTTTACAAACAACTCAGACAGTTGACACACATACTACAAATTTAAACAGAGATGACACACATACTACACATTTAAACAGAGAGAGAGAGAGGGAGAGATGGAGAGAGAAAGTCAGAGAGAGGGACAGAGACAGAGAGAAATAAATAAATAGAAATACAGAGAGAATGACAGAAATGCATAAACTGAGTTAAGTACAGTATGTACAAAGAAACAGAGAGAGTGGTGACATACAGGGGAAAGTGTTGAAGAGAGAGAGAGAGAGTGAATGAGTGTTGAAGAGAGAGAGAGAGAGAGGGAGCGAGGGAGCGAGGGAGCGAGTGAGTGGGGAGAAGAGTGGTCTGTGTTTTCATGTAAACGGCTCTAATCCCTCTGGCCCTGTGCCCAGCGCTCTGACCTTGCAGTCCTTCTGGTACTTGCTCCAGACGTCTTTACTGAGGCCACCCGATGCCTCGCAGGGTTTGTCCGGGGGCACGATGTTGTGGTTGACCAGCGCTGACAGGTGTGTGCGCACTGTGGACAGGTGTCGACAGTAGGCCAGCCCTGAGGGGGAGAGAGAGAGAGAGAGAGAGAGAGAGAGAGAGAGAGAGAGAGCAAGACAGAGGGAATGAGAGAAAGAGAGAGAGAGAAAAAAAGAGTGAGAAAGAAAGAAAAACAAAGAAAGAGAAAGAGAGAGAGAAAGAGAAAAAAGTGAGAAAAATAAAGAAAAACAGAGAAAGAGAGAAAGAGAGAAAGAGAGAAAGAGAGAAAGAGAGAGAGATGAGGAAGGAAAAGAGAAGAGAGTGTAAGCCAGCGGTGAGGTTAGACAGGAAGAGGGGGATCAGCGCGGCGCCACATTTGCTCAGAGGAGCGTGCCATGTGGCAAACCGCTTTGGACACATCACACTTCAGACCCCGCCGCCGTCCTCATCACAACACACCCGACGTGTCACATGAGTCAGAAAAAAGATGGCCTGTGTCGTCAGCGCCATTCCTAAAATAGGCCACAATTTCTCATCACGTCACTGACGTTCTGTGAGGGTGACACTTCATTCACCCTGCTTCATTCATAAAAATATCTTGCATGCACATTGCACAATGGAACCCTTGGTATACCGTAAACATGCACTTGAACTTTAAACCTCATTTACACGATGCACTTACATCCGTAGAAGGCTCTCGACACAATCTGCCTCTTCATGTTCTGGCAGAGCATCTTCAATGGGATTCTGCAGCCAAGGAAAACATCACTGTTATAGAGACAATCAGTTCAACCTGTTTCATTTCAAATCCTCTCTCTCCTCTAAAAGAAGTGGTGTGTTGTTGTGGTGTGCTGTGGTGTGGCATGATGTGGTGTGACATGATATGATGTGGTGTGGTGTGGTGTGGTGAGGTGTGTGGTTTGGTGTGATGTGGTGTAGTCTGTTGTTGCGTGGTGTGGTGTGGTGTGGTGATGTGGTGTGGTATGGTGTGTTGTGGTGTTGTGCTGTTGTGTGGTGTGCTGTGGTGTGTTGCTGTCTTGTGTGTTGTGATGTGAGGTGCTGTGATGTGTCTCTCACCTATCGTGCATGCAGGTGCAGCCAGGTGGAAGCTCAAAAGACGCGTTGCTGCCCCCGGTGGAGCAGGAGAGGCATGACGACATGTGACTGGCACTCTCCCCCTGCTGCCATGACAGAGGACTGCCCCCCAGACCTGGGATCTCTGCCATGTCCCCATGGTCTGCGTAAGAGAAGCGGTGTGTGTGTGGAAAGAGAGAGATACAAAGAGACAGACAGAGAGAGAGAGAGAGAGAGAGAGAGAGAGAGAGAGAGGAGAAGTGAGGGAAGGGGGGAAATATAATCACATTTTCCTCACATCCTCATTCATTCATCTCCACAATACTTCAAATTCTCTACAAATCTCAAACCATAATGATATCCCACAGGACTCAATCACCTGAAAAAGGTGTTCCTTTGAGCTATCACTAGATCCGCACCTTTTATGAATTGGTTGCATAATATTCTTTAAATAAGCATGTTCATTTATCACCTATTTTTTGCACTAAAGGTGTCAGCTCCACCTTGCCATGAATTAAGGTAGAGCCATGTGTTTGACTTGTAGTGAGATATGTAGGTCTTGAAAGTTATACATTATCATACACAGTAAATCTCTGTCTTTTGCTCCTTGGTTGGGTAATTGAAATATTGTTTTAAACATATCCTAACACACGTACACATACTTTATCTCTCTTTCTCTTTCTCTCTCTCTCTTGCTCTCTTTCTCTCTCACACACACACACACACACACACACACACACACACACAACATAACACAAACCAAACTGGGAGTTTAATCATCTGAAGCGCATGCTGTCATGGTAAAACAAACAAACAAAATCCATGACAACCATACTCAAAACCAACAGAACAGCCCAAATGTGTGTGCAGCATGTGAAGCAGAGACAGGCATCATGCCGTTAGCCCCCAGGCCACAGACAGAGAATCCAACCACACACACACACACACACACACACGCATCCGCGCACACACATGTGCACCCGCACACACACACACACACACACACACACGCATACACACACACAAACACAGACATTGGAACACACGCAGACACACGGCACACAGACAGAGAATCCAACCACACACACACACGCACCCGCACACACACATGTGCATCCACCCAACCACACACACACACACACACACACACTCACACACATTGTAGCAAACACACATACACACACACACATACTATCTCAAAGCTTAGGAAAGCACAGGAGGGAACAACAAGGGGACAGCTCAGGCCATGCTGGATGCAACAGACTGCGACATGACAGAAACGAACGAAACAAAACAAAAAAAAGAAGTCAAAGAAAAGAAAAGAAACAACCAAATGAAAAGAGGAAAAAAGGTACACCAAAATCTGCTGGTATATTGTTTTCTGCTGTGTATTGTTTTGACTCTGAAAAGAATCCATAAAACATTGACATTGAATAAATGCTCTTCACCTTAATTCTTCAGGCTGGAGCTGAAGACCTGTTATAAATAATCATTTCTCTTTAGGTCAAATGAAAAAAATGAAAACAAAAAACAGAAAGAGGTCACTTTTTTCTGAATTTGTGTCCCTTTTCGGTTATTTCTTTTTTTTTGTCTTTTCTTTTGACTATGTGACTGAGAGGTTAGACTATGGTCAAATGTGCGACGCGTTCACAGAACGATCCATGTCTCTACTGCGCGAGAACCCCACAGGACCTCACTGTCATAATGAAAGGTGGCTGAAGTTAGTGAAGAATTACAGTGAACAGCATTGCAGAGTAAATAAAACTGGCTCAACACAGAGGAGGAAAAAACCCAAATGAAAATACGTAAAAAAAATAAATAAAAAAGGAACAGGGAAGCAAGTCGGAGAGAGGAGAACAAATTCCCGACAAATAAGCAAATGCACATTCTGCGAGGAAGTCTTCAAAGCAAACAAACAAAAAACAAACAGAAAAGAAAGATACAAGGTGCAAAAAATCTCACATGCAATACTGTCAAGCATGTTGCAGTGAAAACCAAAACAAGGGAGGGAAACCCAAACTAAAAGTCCAAAGGTGGGGGGGAAAAAGGAGTTGGAACCGAAGAGTGCAAAAGAAAAACAGCAAATCATCAGAGCATTCCTTTTGATCACGGGCACCCGCGCCCAACAGTGCAGAGGGAGGCTAGCCAGGTGGGTCACCCGCCCTGTGCATGAGCTGCTGTTAGCCCCTCTCTTCTGCCCGCCAGGCCGCGCTCTACCACACAAGACACACTGCTCGCCCGCCCCTACAAGGCTGTGAACCGTTCCACGACTCACCTCAAAATCTGACCTTTCACACAAGGAACGCTGTAAGCCCTACCTCAGATCATTCAGTTAATATGCAGGCTATTTCCTTTTCTTTTGTGTGTGTACTGTATGTGTATGTACATGTACAGTCTGTGTGGTACTGAGTGTTTTCATTTTCTCCTGTTGCTGTTCACATGCCGAGCAGCAGAGGGCAGCAGTGCGCAGGCCTGTTGGCTGGAGTTAAGCACCATCGTTTCATGAACAGCCCCCTGGGTATCCACGAGTGGAGGCAGCAGCAGCAGCAGCAGAGAGGCCGTGCGAGGACACGTGGGGGGGGGAGGAGGGAGATGGGAAGTCGTGTGTGTGTGTGTATGTGTGTGTGGGGTGTGTGGGGTGTGTGGGGTGGGGGCTTTGCTTGTCTGCGTGGCAGTGAGGAGAAGATGTGGCAAGAGGATGTAGGAGCGGAAAGAGGGGGGGAGGGGGATGTTTGAGTGGCCAGCTTATTACTGCTGTCACCAGGAGACGTTGGAGTGGAGAGGGAGAGAGAGAGTGTGAGAGAGAGGGAGAGAGAGAGGGAGAGAAAGAGATGAGAGAGAGAAAGGGAGAGAGAAAGTGTGTGTGTGTGAGAGAGAGAAAGAGAGTGAAAGAGGGAGAGAGAGAGAGTGTGAGAGAGAGTGAGAGAGAGATAGAGGGAGAGAGAGAGAAAGAGAGAGAGAGTGAGAGGGACTCTGACGACAGACAGGAACTGAGTCATACGGAGGGGGTCAGCTCCGGCATCAAAGTGGGTCAGCAGCTATAAAGGGCTGAGCTCGGCTGGAGGACTCGTCCTCGGGGACCGTGAGCGAGATCTGACAAGTGCAGGCAAGCGTCTGCGCGCACCCTCATCACCGTCCCTCTCTCTCTCTCTGATGGGCCAGCAAACGGGACTCTGTGTGTGTGTGTGTGTGTGTGTGTGTGTGTGTGTGTGTGTGTGTGTGTGTGTGTGTGTGACTGTGCGCAAGCGAGCGAGCGAGCTGCAAATCAAGTTAGAACGCACCGCCATGCTGACACACTGAACAAATCTGACTTCCGCCACACACAGACGAGCGGCACGAGGGAAGGCCCGGAGCAGCCTTCTGGCTGCTGTGACAGCACGCCATGTAATTGAGCTCAGGCACAGACTCAGTCTCTACCTCTCTCTTTCTCTATCACTCTCTCTCTCTCTCTCTCTCTCTCACTCTTTCTCTCCCTCGCTCTTTCTTTTGTGTCTCGGCTCTTGAAAGTCTAACAGCAACTCACACACAGGGACATGTCACTTGACCTAGCTTTTGTTCTTGGCACGGCCCGTTGCCATGGAAACGCACGGCCACGGGCGGCCCCCGGCCAATGGCGAAGCGGGCACGGATCTGGAAAGTGGCTCGAAACGCGATGCCTTTTTTTTCGCTTTGTCTTCTTCTTCTTTAAAGCGGACCCCTCTAATGAGCGCTACCGGTCACGGTCACGGCCACAGCCTTTTAGGTGAGTCACTCCAAAAAACGCCCTCTCCCCCCAATTCTGATCATCCCGTCACCTGGTCCCCTCCATACCAATGGGGCCTGCACTGTTGAGCTGGGGAGTGTGGGGGGGTGGTGGTGGTGGGAAGAGGGGAAGGAAAGAAAGGGTGAGGAAAGGAGAGATTAGGGATGACAGGGAAGGAGAGAGGGAAGAGAAGGAGGAGAGGAGGAAGGGTGGGGGGGGGGGCAAGTGGTGTGCTTGTCATAAAAACCTTTCATGACATTAGGGTCTGTGAGGTTCCGCGAGCAGATCATTGAGATCATTGCGTGAAGTCTATCCTCCTCCTCCTCATCGTCGTCCAGCGAGGGCGCGCGACTGCCCGTGGTGTGGTGGTAGTTAATAGTGACTGCTCGGGCAATAAGAGAACACAGGTCATCACCCTCCACTGAGAAGACCACTACTGACACACCAACACACACACACACACACACACACACACACACACACATACAAACACAAGACGCACAAACACGTGCGCATTCACAGGAAAGGGACCTAAAGGCAGGATTTTACCTATAACTATCTATAAACAAAACATACATGAACTGTTTCTTTAAAAATGTATCTGCATGTTGAAAGTGTACACACACTAGCCAATGCAAGTATATATGGGATCAGGGACAACGTGCTGCACAGCTTACAGTGCTCTCACACCTCCCTCCACAGGCACACAGATCAGTTAAAGGTGCTGTCAGCAATTGTGGATCATGACATGTCACCTCTGTTGATATTTTAACAACAACAAAAAAACCCCCAACAAAACACCAAGCTGGTGAACTCACAGCGAACTCAACAACCCCCCCCGCCCCCTCTCTCCTTCAGTGACTGGCTCAAACAGTCTTGTTATGTTTGGGGGATATGCTCGCTTGACTTTGTTTGTTTCCAGTTCACGGAGACGGGGCTGTGTAGCAGCGTTTTTTTTCTACAGTCTAGTCACGGAATGGAGAGTTGGCGGATCGTGAGGCGATATTCGCTGAATGTGACAACAAGGGATTGGAATGGTTTTGAATATTGCTGACGGCGCCATTAAAGGTCAGTGTCAGGGGAGGCTGGTGGAGGACACTGGGGTGGGCACACTACATTACAGAGTGTCCTCATTGCGTGAGCGCCACAGCAGTCTTGATGCCGTGAGAAGACCTCGCTCTACCTGTTCTTATCAGGTGAGCCAGAGGCACACAGACACTATGGAGAAGAGGAGCCCTAGGCCACTTTTTTACTGTATGTTCACACCACCACCGACTTGCTTCCAAAGATTCAGGAAGTCATTCATTTTCAATGGAAGCCGGCTTCTCTCGTCTCAGCTGCAAGCAGCGGCTAATCTGTAGGCGGCGCGTTTTGGGCGTCTTGAGCGACTTGAGCAGAAAGTTGAAATTGGCTCAACTTTATGACAATGAGCTCTGACGCGGTTCAGCGGCAAACGACCAGCAACAAACATGATCGAACATAGAATGCCGTCACGTCAGAGCGGCCAAAGCGTCCAAAGCTTCCCACGGCATCCTTGGCAGGGCGTCCATAGCTTCTCGGAAGCTCAAGTCGGCAGCGGTGTGTACGTACAGTTAGTAGACTGTAGTCCAGTGGGCATGCAGGGGTCATGGGGAGGAGAGGGTACTCACTGGAGTCGTGGCGGTGCCCCGGGTACACGATGCGGAACACGTAGTCGGCGGCCACCTGCTCGTCCCCCTCGCCGTCGCCATCCAGCAGCCGCGCCGTGCTGTTTCTCTTCCGCAACTTAGGGAAGACTTTACCCTGTGTGAGGACAAGACACACACACACACACACACACACACACACACACACACACACACACACACACACACACACACACACACACACACACACACACACACACACACACACACACACACACACACACACACACACACACACACACACACACAAACTGTGTTGTTAATTGTACTCACCTAGATGACTTTATGGCATTATATTAGTCAACTAATTGACAGAAAATAATATAATGTGCCCGTGGAAATGAGTGTTTTTGTCTCCAAAAAGTCCAATTAAAACTCCATCTAATGAAACAGCAGTGACAGTCTGGTTTAGTCTGTTTTCCGCTGAAATACCAGAGGGTGTCTAGACATGGGTCAGCAACGGCTGGTCAGACTTAACATAACACATAATAATACACTTAATAACATAACACCAGCTATTTCCAACACTTCTCCACTTTCTCATCTTGTAATAAAGGAGTTGCCTTATACTGTACACACAGTGTGAGGCATTAAGCTTAGAAGTAAAGTGTATTAGCTGGGCATGATATTCTTTATTTTCCCGCAATTAGATGTTTTGAAAGCACAACATGTGAACTACAGGTGGCCTCTCTTCAGTCATAAACAATCCATCACGAGTTACGTAACCTGACCTTTTCGGACACCATGTGGTGTGAAGGGACGTGTGGTCTAGTAAGGCCCCTCTACATTTTCATACAGTATGTGTTGGGAACTGACCGACCGTTTTACCCTGATGTGATGGCCGTCATCCTGACTCATTTCAGGCAAACTGACATAAACATAAACATATACGGGGGAGGAGGTCAGTGTGTGCATCCGAGGTGCCGGAGAGAGTAAATCTAAAACCTGCGAGAAGCCTACCAGGACAGAAGTGTGCAGTATTGAAACATTGTTATATAACCCATATAACAACGTTACAGATGGAAAATGGGTTGCTCAAGCGTTCCCTGACTGTGGAATGGTAAGTTCCGGGCCGCGTCAGTGTGCGAGGCATGGGGTGGACGGGGCCTCACCTTGCCCCTCTGGGACCAGAGGGGGGGCTCCAGCTGCCCCCGGGGCAACAGGCCGTTCTCCAGGCACGACAGGAAGGCCAGTAGGTGCCCACCGGGGGGGAAGTGCAGGGGCGGCCGCTGGATGCCATCCTGACTCACCAGCACCAGGGTGCCACCGCAGTCCGCTGCGGGAGGGCGGGAAGGGAGGAGGAGAAGGAGGAGAGAGAGAAGAGGAGGAGAAGTTGAGACTTGAAACTTGAGAGTTTCTTCGAGTCGAGTCGAGATACATTATCACACTTGTGATCCAATCATTCTAGATGTATTTTACTGTAAAACAAAGTGCAAACATTGTCAGACAAAAACGATGTCTGCATTTCAAGTTCACTTTGGATCTTGACAACTTAGACACTCAGACTTAAAATCAGACATGAAGCACACACCCTTGCGCATCCTTATCCTCACTGTACAAGATGACGCTGCAAATCACACTATCCACACAGCCCGGCTCATTGCGCGAAAGAAAGGGACCAAATGGATATTTTACGACGCGCTATTAAAACAAAACACCGCGGCGGATACCATGACAACAATCTTCTCGCTGCGGTGCAGCAGCGACACAGAGCTGCCATAAACGGGAGCGGCGGGGAGCCGCGACGCTCCGCAACGCACCGCGAGGCCTGGCGCGGCAGCCGTGGCGTGGTCGCGGACGGGCGGGGTGGGAGCCCCCGTACGCCCGACGGGAAACCGCCTAATGACTGCGGCGGTGAAATTAGCGGTTAATCACAAGCCGCGAATTGAATCTCCCGTCCGACCCGGCTAAGTCATCTTTCCGCGCGGATTATGATGAGGAAGTGTCCCTAACAGGCCTGCTTGACGAATGAGACTTCATCGTTCAGGGGCTCGCTATTCATTCCTGTCATTGTAGGAGGTAAAAAATCGTTATCCGACGGGGCTGTGGGGCTGTGCGAACAGCGAAAGAGAGACGGTGAGGGAAAGAGGCGAGACTCACGTCGCTGGTGACAGTGGATGCAGACAATCTGTCGCAAAGGCACGATCAGAGCGTAGTCCCAGTATACACTGCAAAAAAAGAGAGACGAAAGGGAGACAGTGATGAGAAAAAGGGATCATTTCTAAACAAAAGTGGTGCATTAGAGTGGAGCTGGGCTCACAAACACATACCTCTTATCCAGGTCACAGTCCCCCAAAGTGCCATTTATCAGCTGATTGGGCGTCCACTTGAGAGTGAGCGTTTCTGCGGTCTGGTGCAAGGACAGATAACCCCTCAAAACCTCCATGTCCTTTTTCTGCAGAAAGGGAGGCGGGGGGTGGAGAGAGGGAGGGAGAGAGAGAATGGAGTGAACTTTAGGTTTTCAGGGAACAAGATGAAAATGGTGCCAAGTGCCAAGTGCCGAGACAGATAGAGGGAGAGGGAGAGAGACAGAGAGAGAGTGAGAGAGAGAGTGTGAGAGAAAGAGAGAGAGCGAGATAAAGTATGAAGTATGGGTCTCTTAAGACAGATAGCCATTGGTGACGTCCACAGGATTTAAATATCAGCTTTCATGCGGAAATCGAATTAGAGTTCACTCTCGGCTCTCCCAGGCTGCCTGGGTCATTTCACCATTGATCCACATGGGGCTGAGCTCCCCGGTCCACACCCTGGTCCATCAGACGGCCAGCGGCCACTCTCCAGCCCAGGGCTGGACACACACACACACACACACACACACACACCTCACAGACTGGCTCATCCTCCTCTGTCAGAAAAAAAGAGGTATAAAACAGACCTCAAGTCCGATTCCGAGTAAACTAACTCAGGGGACTAAAGAGGGGGAAAAAATTTGATAATTTTATCATGTTTCAGCGGTTTATACCTTCAATGACCAAGGTGGCATAAAGTTAACCTATTCAAACATGACTCTAACATCGTCAACTCTAACTCAGGGGACTAAAGAGGGGGGGAAAAGCAATAATTTTATCATGTTTCAGCGGTTTATACCTTCAATGACCAAGATGGCATAAACTATTCAAACATCACTGTAACATTGCCATACAGTACCAGGCAATACTAGCACAGCGTGTCAATCACCATGTGCCTCTCTCCATCACAGCTTTGTCTGTCCGGCGAGACATGTCTGTGCCCGGGCCTGCTCTCTCAGCAGTGGACCAGCCAAGGTGCCACTGGAGTGTTTACTCTGTGTGTGTGTGTGTGTGTGTGTGTGTGTGTGTGTGTGTGTGTGTGTGTGTGTGTGTGTGTGTGTGTGTGTGTGGTGTGTGTGTGTGTGTGTGTGTGTGTGTGTGTGTGGACAGAAGAGGTGAGCTAGTGGAGAGGAGGAGAGAGGTGTGAGTGGGCAGATGGGCTGTGGGATTGTCTTCCCTCACACTCCCCATGTTTCTCACTGTTCCCCTCCTGCGGCGTGGGTCAACAGCGTGGAGCGGAGATCAATGACCGGTACTTTAATCTGGGATCAATCCACACACCGTTGCACACACACATACACACACCGTTGCACACACACACACACACACACACCTGCAGGGCAAACACACTGCACTACAGAGCTCCATAGCCCCGCAGTGGAGGTGTAACCACAATCTCTGGATGTGTGGTCGGTCTATTCAGCTGACAAAATGGAGGGGGTGTTGAATCTCTCTCTCTCTCTCTCTCTCTCACTCTCTCACACACACACACAGACACGCACAACATTAGACATACTCACAGGTTGTACCAGCACATTGTTTTTGCCGTAGAGGAGGTGAACCCGCGAGTTCTGATGCAGCGACTCCACGTACTCCCGCGCCGAGGCGGCAAACTTGTCCTCGGTCATGCTCCCGCTGGACTGCCTCTTCCGGATCTGAGAACACGGCAAGCGAGAGACGTCACATTCATGTTCATGTTCGGCCCACAGAAAGTCCACTACAGTGAAGTCCAGGAAATCAATGCAGATACACCTCGGCTCACTATGCATATCCTCCTCTACACATACAGTACACATACACAGGGGAAAGACCCAGTGTGTGGAACGACATGGTCATGTGTGTTTGCATGACGACTGAGAACCGTTATCTATTGGACTGTGCATACACTCCCAGCTGTCACAGGCTAGGGCATGACACGAGGAGGACAACGTTTGATAGTGTCCAGATAGTGAGATGAAGGCTGCCATGGTCAGTACCAGAGCCCACCGTCAGCCTCTGCTCACAGAAAGATTTCCAGGAAGCCTTCCCCCTGCAACAGCCTTTGTCACTGTTTGCATAGCGACTGACTGATTATCTCACCCCGAGAGCGGGCCTGCGGCTGGGGGAAGACTCTTGTCCTCGGTGGGCGCCATGGATACGGTGGCGCTGGACGAGCTCATTGGCCGAGGGATCCGTCCAGAAGTGGTCGGAGGTCTTGAGCTTCGTGTACTCCAGAGCACAGGGGCCAACTGCACAGACACATGAGAGGGAGAGAGAGAGAGAGAGAGAGAGAGAGAGAGAGAGAGAGAGAGAGAGAGAGAGAGAGAGAGAGAGAGAGTGGCCATGAAGAATAATTACGGAGAATACCGGTCTTTCTCCACTGTACTTGCTCCCCATTGGCCAATCAAAAAGACATTTGTGCATGTGTTGCTCTCAGCCTTTTGAAAGATGTTGAAAGTCTTTCCACATAGTCCTTTTGTGGTACAGCACATCAGAGATTCGCGCAATACAAACCACATTCTTCTAACAACAATGCTAACCCAACAAAAGCCATTCAAAAGCCGCATTCTCACCATCACCATAATCATAACGGCGCTTTTAAATCACCATGAGACGTCTCCGTTTATTGGAATAACACACAGAAATGTGCGATATCATTGAAAGCTTACGTCACGTCGAGCAGATAACTTACCCAGCAGCGCAGCGAGGATGGGCCCGTACACCGAGTCGTGCATCAGCGCCTCCCTCTCGTAGTACTTACTGAGGACCCAGGGAGAGAGCACACACACACACACACACAACATAACACTTCATAACAGAAGAAACTTCATCACATTAAAAAGAGGAAGTGTGTTCGCCACTAAGCGAATTATCTCCAGCTTTCATCTTTGCAGCAGTTGAGGCAAAGCTACAGTAGGAGGTCTTCTACTTCTCCCAAAGCAAAGCAACAACGCAGAGGTAATTTGGGTCAGACCACAAATGGAGGAATAACAACAATGATTGCTTTTATATTACTGTGATAGCTTTCATATTACTGGTGAGGATGAGACCAGGGAAGAGGGCCAAGCTGCTGTGTACCGATGTGTGTATGATGTAATTATGTAATACGATGCAATGTAATGTATGATGTAAATACAGTAGGAACCAAACCTGGAGTTGTCCACTATGTATTGCACTATCTTGTCCAGAACCTTCTGGAAGAGGGCTGTGCGGACCCAGATGTGCTTGATGGCCTGTGCTGAGAGGGGCTGGGGGGCACGACCTGCGGACGACGCCTGCCTCCTGAGGGGCTCCTGTGCTGATGTGCTCTGTGCTCTCCTGAATAAACACACACACACACACACGCAGGTGCACACACGCACGCACACACACACACACACACACACACACACACACACGCAAAACACACACACACACACACACACACACACACACACACACACACACACACACACACACACACACACATGTAAGTAAGATAAAAGTAAGTAAGAGAAAGAGACAATTACACTACAGGGCACTACAACAAAAGTATGTATTATAAACCTCTCCTCTGGTTATTTCATTTCATCTTCACGGTCACACAGCACCCCTCCAAAGGTAAGTGGCATGCGTTGCATCTGTCACCGCACAGTGGCACTGTGTGCAGCTCTCTGTGCTGCTCCTCCTGTGTGCAACTGGTGTGGAGGGGAGGGAGCGCACGGGGACAGAGTCCAAAGCCACAC
The DNA here is from genome assembly GCF_963854185.1 of Sardina pilchardus. Taxonomy (NCBI): domain Eukaryota; kingdom Metazoa; phylum Chordata; class Actinopteri; order Clupeiformes; family Clupeidae; genus Sardina; species Sardina pilchardus. The sequence goes on along the minus strand of NC_085006.1, from coordinate 8,845,944 downwards.
ACGCCACGCGGACGGTGAGCTAGCTAGCATGTGTCAGAGCGCGGCTAACCTCATCAGTCGGGACACTGATTATCGTCCTGATGACTGGCATTATCTGACAAAGACACTTTGACTGGGGTGTGAATCACACTGTGTTCCGAGGCCCACGCTGTTGCCTGACTGACTGACTGCAGTCTGCTGTGGGGGGAAAAGCCGCTGATTTTCAAGTGGGCTGTAATTTGGGGGTTTAAAAGAGCCGACATTTTTTCGTAAATGGCTGCTCTTTGAGACCAGTGGTTTACACGCTCAGTATAACAAGTCATAACATCCGTCTCTTTTCGGCTTTTCTGTTTTTTTGGGGGGGTTTTTGCTGAGCACGCACATAACCATTTCTTAACGATGGAGCACCAGGCCTGACGTTTTGATGTGTGTTACAAGGACTCTTGACTCTGAGGGAAATGTAAAACACGTCCAAAAAAATCAGTCCTTGCACACCTTTCCAAATAAAATATCTTCTGAGCGTGTGCTTCGGTGAAATCCTTTGTCACAAATCACCAGTCCCTCTCCTGATTGTTCCCAGAAGTGCACTGGAATCACTAACAAACCATCTCTCTCACACAGAATGCTATGGAATCACCCAAGCACATCAGCCTGGTGCTGTAATGCACCACAGGGGAAGCATCACTGTCAAGTGTCTCAGACGGCAGGCGGGTCCAGGGGGGGAGGCATCACTAATCAAACCCCGCACAGCGCCGCTCCTCCCGGACCCCAGCGCGCTGGCCACTGCCGTTAGCGGCAGTCACGACTTGCACGTTTTTTTTCTCGAGCACTCAAGTCCCCACCGTGCCTAACGGCGACGGGAGATGACGTTGGCTGGGACAGAGAGCCCTAACACACACACACACACACACACACAGAGAGAGAGACACACACACACACACACACAGAGACAAACAATGGCATGGCGAGATGAAAGAGGCTGCGGTGGAGGCCGCACTGAGTGCCGGGGAGGTGCTTGCGGTGAGTGGCCGGCAAAGCGGCACTTCAGAGACTAGCGAGACGGACGAGCTCCAGCGTTTCCCCCTGGCGTACTGTCAGCAAAAACGCACACCATCACTTCAGCAGACCTGCCATGAATTATTCATAGTCTGGGGCAAGACATGAAAACAAAACCCATTCCGGCCAGTCGGCAGCTAGCGTCTACGTGGGAAATGGAGGCAATTACAGTACACGCTGGAGCAGAACTCTTCATGATTCCCATGATCAATGAAGAAATAAAAAGTCTTTTTTATTATCAGGACGCTTTATATATTGAGTTCTGGCGACTATCCAACTCCCGTAATACTGCTTCACAGAAAAGAGCAGGAAGCTTTTGGGCCCTTATTGCTGCTGTTAACGCTGCCGTGGGCTCATGTAAGACTCCCCTGATGGCCCTTTCCCACCAACAGATGTGCAGACACAGTTAACGTTCTGGTTCACGCTCCAGATGTTGAACCGTTTTGATCATTTTGACAAAAAAAAAACAAAAAAAAAAACAGGTTCGGAATCTGAAAAGCTGGCTTAGAGCAAAGATTCTAGAGCCCTGCTGGTCGACAAAAAGGCTTTGAGACTTTCCATCTACAGGTATGGGTTTACAGACACCCATTTTCACACGTGGATGCTGTCCTGGGACTCCAGGGGTGGAGGTGTGCGTGTGTGTATGGAGGGGGGTGGAGTCAGGGGTTAGGGTGGAGGTAAAGGGTGTGGAGAAGACAGCAGACAGGAAGTGGCTATCGGTGCTGGGCAACAGACCCGGGGGGTGGGGGGCGGGCGGTGGGTCGGTCGATGGGACGGATGCCTCAGCCAATAAGCAGGGCAGTTCCATCCATCTGGCCCCAGCCCGAGCAGCGCGTCTGATGAAGCTGGCTGGCCATGCGCAGGAGCTGCTGGCTGCCCACGGCAACAGGAACCCCATCTCCACAAATCTACATTAGCATTGATCCAGTGTGTCACCAGGGCACGGCCACGCACAGAGCGATGGGATGTGTGAGTGTCTGTCCGAGTGTGTCTCGCTGTGTGTGTGTATGTGTGTCTGCGTTCGTCCGTGTGTCTGAGTGTGTCTGTGTGTGTGTGTCTGTGTGTCTGGGTGTGTCTGTGTGTGTCTGTGTGCTGCAAGTGTGTGTTTCTGTGTGTGTGTCTGTGCGTATGCCTGTAATCGTATGTTTGTGTGTGTGCTTCTGTGTGTGTGTCTGTCTGTGTGTACACACAGTATAGAGTATGTAGTTGAGTTGCTGTATGTGTGTGTTTAGATATGTGTGCTTCTGTGCGTCTGTGTCTGTGTGTGCCTGTTTTTTTGTGTGTGCGTTTCTGCATGTGTGTGATCGTTTGTGTGTAATTGTGTGTTTGTGTGTGTGTTTCTGTATGGGTGTTTGTGTTTGTGTGTAATTTTGTCTTTATGTGTGTACGACTGTTGCTGTATGCTGGGGTTGCTGTTATTGGCAATAAACAAATAAATCCCCATCAACAGGCAGGGAGCAATGCAAATGTTTTATCGAGCTTAATTTCTCTTTAAGTGACACGTCCGACGATGTATTGCCACCGACCTCGATGCCTCATCTGAACGTCTGATCGATCCCGACTTTCAAATTAGAACCTCGTGAAGTCGAGCTCCAGCCAACGATCTTTCATAATGCTCCGTCACCGCCAGACACACTCCTCTCTTAAAAGTTCTCTTCAGTCGCACTGCGGGTCTGCCTGTTAATAATCTTAATTAGCGGCGCGCCACAATGACACTGTCTGATAAACAACCAATTAAGTCGGTATCTGCTCGGCAAATTGTCGGCACTTTGATCTCCTAATTTGAGGAAGGGTGAGAGAGAAACACGGCTCGTCTCACTTTATTTGGACATTTTTTTTTTCGAGCGAAACTTGAGCGTAACGGAGCGAGGCAGGGTGCTGAGAGCCGGCCGTCGTCTGTTTTCGGCGGGGTGTTACGACACAAGCAGGAGTGAGGCCCGCTGATGAGAAATGACATTTGGGTTGTTGGTCCCCGAGGTACGAGTGGAGGAGCACACACGTTAACATTCACATAACCCAATTTGAACCGTCCACCTCCCCCACACACAAACACACAAACACACACAAATACTGTAATCATCTAAATTCGGATGGGAATTGAGCCCTTCTGGGTTGCTTGCGCTCTCTCTCTATCTCTCTCTCTCTCTCTCTCTCTATCTACAGTATCTCTCTCTCTCTATCTATCTCTCTCTCCCCCTCTCTCTTCCTGCCCCTCTCTTTTCCCTTTCTCATCTGCGTCTCTCGATGTCTCATGCCACCTCTCTCTCTCTTTCTATCTCTCTCTCTCTCCATCACTCTGTCTCTCTCTCCAGACACACAACTCCATTTCTGCCACGGAGAGGCTCCTCAGGTTGAGTGAACGCGCGGGAATTGCGAGGGAACAATTGAGCACTGATCTGTCATGACGGCAATCACGTTGGCGTGTGCACCCAGAGTAATTGTGTGCAGTTCCTTTTCTTGTAGTCGGCAATATCACTCGCAATAATCTTTCATTTTGGAATCAATTTGAGCCCTTCATCGCCGGGACTCGCCTTTTTTTTCCCTTCAATAAGCACCCAGGCAGGCAGCTCCTGCGATGGCGACACGATGATGTTACCATGGCAACGGGAGAAACCACGCAAGAGGGGCCCTCGCCAAAGCCAGAGGAGGAGGAAGGGAGGCTGGAGGTGGTGGTGGTGTGTGTGTGTGTGTGTGTGTGTGTGTGCGTGCAGGGATATTATGCAAACAAACATACAACAAACAAACACATATGATGTTGCATACATTATTGATTCAACATTCTAACTTAGGTTAGACAGAGGGAAATAAACAGAAAAAGAATAAGAGATGAAGAGAGAGGTAGAGAGAGAGAGAGAGAGAGAGAGAGAGAGAGAGAGAGAGAGAGAGAGATTTCCCTGGGGTGAATTAACAGTGGTCATGTAGATGATTAGAGTGAGAGAACCACGTGACTAACAGGAAGAACAACTCCTTCTCCTCCACCCTCAACCTCGCCCACGGACAAAAAGCGCTGCTACTGCTACTGCTGCTGGCGGTGGTGCTGATGGTGGTGGTGGTGGTGGTGGTGATGGTGCCCATTAAAGCCCAGCTCACCGGCTCCAGACTCATCGTTAGGCCATGTGCTCCGCGCTAATGGAGAATTAACGGCCAAACAAACAACCCACTGGGACCCAGAAGCTCTCTGCCTGAAGGATCCTCTCCAGAAGGGACACCATCGCTTCACAGTGACAGCAAAAGAGGCGCCAGCAACCAAAGGGACTGCACGGTCCACAACTGTACATAAAATCATGGAGCACCCGGAATCTTCTTTGCTGTGTTTGGATCTTTTAGGTGTATTTAGAGCCAATGCCGGGCCAAGAGTTTAGGAGAAAATGCAGAGGAATGAGAGAAAGAGGGGATGACAGAGGGCAAGAATGATAGAAAGAAGAACACCACTGACAAAGAACAAAGAGATAAAGTGAGGGGGAGGAGATAGAGTGCTACTGTATGCTGTCGGACAGGAAGGATGGAACCAGAGAGAAAGCTATGAAAACGGCAGACAGAGTTCAGATAAACATCCGGCTCAGCTCTGGCCAGAGACGCTGGACCTGCGTGCACTCCAAATGAACACTGGGCAATGTGCGTCAGTGGCAGTGCCAGCCTCGGGGGGGCGCGTGGAGTGTGGCGCTGGCACAGCTGTGTGCGGCAGGCTGGCGGACTGACCTGGTGATCTCGGCCTGCTGCTGCAGCTGCTCCTGCACCTTGCAGCACACCTCGGCCGTCGTGGGGTTCACCTTGCCGATCTTGGTGAAGAGGGCGGCGATCTTGTCGCTCCGCAGGAAGCCAGCTGCCCGCCGCTTCAGCAAGTGGGTCAGGCATGCTTCAATAGTACCTGACGGGAGAGAGAGAGAGAGAGAGAGAGAGAGAGAGAGAGAGAGAGAGAAGGGAAGAGAGAAGGGAAGAGATATAAACACAGAAAGAAAGAAAAAACAAAAAGCGGAAAGAAAGAAAGGGTAAAACAAGAATGAATGAGTGAGAGAATGGATTAAACAAAGAATAATTCAACAGAAAGAAAGAAAGAAAGAAAGAAAGAAAGAAACAAAACAATAATCAAATGAAATAAAGTAATACAGCAAATGTTCAAAGCAAACAAAGTTAGTGGTGAGGTTAGCCTAAGCGCTCTTTGTTATTATCAACTGTTGCATGACTTCATTAATTACTGACATGAGCCCACGCAACAAATCAAGATTCCACCCCCAGTGTGGTCCCCTGGGGATTTGGCTTTTTAATGAACTTCGATGGGGGCCATATCTTATTGTGTGCATAATTGCATTGGGCTGCGTTTGGAAGGCTGATATTTTGTGGGGGCTCGGAGAGGCGGCTTTTATAAGGCTGGGAACCCAGACGGACGTGGAGGAGGAGGTGAGAGGCCTCCGAACGCAATTACCATCCACAACTAGATTTACTCGCCGGCGCCGCCGCACTTTTAAATATTTCAGCAGGGGACAGGGACAAGACAAATAACCAGCCAGGAAAGTTTCTGTCGTGTGTGACTTTTATGTGTGTGTGTGTGTGTGTGTGTGTGTGTCTGTGTCTGTGTTTCTGTATGTGTGTGTGTGTGTGTACCTCTGAGCATGGGCGGACTTTGAGGAGCTGCAGGTTCATTTTTAATAAGCGTTAACTGCAAAAACAATTTCTGCTCCAGCCAGTCTGAAAGCCAACAGAGCTCCTTTACTTTCATGAGCGGCAATGTTACGAGACATCATGCTGACCAGGCGTTGAGAAATGCACAGCCGCTATTGGCTAATAACCCTCCTCGGTGATCTAATTTCTTTTCCGGCGAGACAGGTCGGGGCAGAGCTCTGTCAGGTGAAGATAAAGATGATATTTACATTATTGAACCCGGCGCAAAAGGCCCCGGAGGTTGAAGATTTACATCGGTCACCAGTGCTCGGCCAAACACTCTTTCTGCGCCGCGTCACCACGACATGACAAATGTGACCAATATCTCAGCAGAATCAGTGGCGAGCCCCGCATACATAATCAATGATGGATCAGACAGCGACCTCAGATTTATGGCGGTAATGGCATTTCTACTGCTGTGCTTGCATGGTGCCAGGTGATGCAATAACACTACTCTAATATGCACTAGACACCAGGGACCCCAATGTGACCCCACTAAAGTTCACCGAATCAGTGTATCTTGCTTTTAATAAATTGCTTTTGATAGTGAAATGTCATTGCCTGATATAACACATTATGTAAAGTAAGGAAAAGATTTAGAAACATAACTAAATGGATGAGATAGGGGTTGATGCTCTGACATGTGTGTGTTTGTAGAGCTGTGTGTACTGGGCTGTGGATTAAGGTCAGTATTCTGTTATAATAAATGCATTTACAAGCATCGATATTACTAACTGCTTTAGAAAGGGCATAATGCAATAAGGGCACTTGATATGAATTTGAACCCAGTGTGGTTGTGATGGACCATGAGGTGTGTAAGTGTAAAGCACGCGGGTCCCCTACACGTCCCTGCAGACTGGTGGTGTGTTAATTGAGCACAGGTGGGGGGGACGCTGGCCTGACAGCCCTCGGAGAGTCAGGTGAGATCTCCTGAACTAATCTGAGCCCACAGCCCCAGGGTGATGCAAGCTCTCTCTCTCTCTCTCTTTCTCTCTCTCTCTCTCTCTCTCTCTCTCTCTCTCTCTCGTTCTCCCTGCCGGTTTGAACACGCGCAGGTGTCGGAGCTCTGGAGCTTTCTGTGTACAGATCTGATGAATCATCTAAGTGCTGGCTAAGTGCTCTCCCTGGAGAAAGCAGCATGTTAACTTTCACAGCAAAAGGGAGCGAGAGACAGAGACAGATAGATAGATGGACGGAGTGAGAGAGAGAGAGAGAGGGGGGGGGGTGTTTGTGTCAAGAGTGAAAGCCCCCATCCAGGCAACAGGCTTGGCTATGGACACCCTGGTCGTTTCTTCACCTCCAGATGCCAGAATGCCAAAGAAAAAGGGGGTGAGGAGCACGGAGAGAGAGAGAGAGAGAGAGAGAGAGAGAGAGAGAAAGACAGAGAGAGGGAAAGATAGAGAGAGCTTGCAACACCCTGGGGCTGTGAGGAGCCCAGTAGACGGAGAGAAGGGATGGCCTTCCACCGCCTGATGCATCACACACACAGCAGAGACAGTGCAGAACATTCACATCACTGCATTTACATAATCCCTGTGTGCCTAGTGGTTTGCCTGCATGCATCCATACGCCCACACACTCTCTCGTCTAACCTCCCCCCTTCCACCTCCCTCTCTCATTCCCTTCTTCTTCTTCTTCTTCTTCTTCTTCTTCTTTTTCCTCCTCATCATCTCTTACCAGTCACCGCACACGTGGTAGCATCCAAACGGACACACACTGGGTGAAGTTAAGCCCTCATAAAGGCCTCTGGGGAATTCCTCTCGAAAAAGAAAACAGCACAGGAGTAGGCTCGCCCACCCCCATCGCTGCACTGTACAGTGCCGTTACACTGTCACATGGGTAATGGCTGAACATGGCAGCAACACGCCGCATCTTCTCTCCTAATAGAATCTGACCGCAGCGCTTTCTCTGTTCGCCACAGCAATTATGAGCCACTCCCCCCACTCTCTGCTGAAAAAAGTGTTTCATAATGATTTCAAAAGACCTGCCGATGAAAACAATGCAGTGCGGTTCAAAAACGTCAACGTATAACGGTGAAAAAAATACTGAAGCAAAAAGTCTGAAGAGTGAATGAAAAAAGCTGAGAATAAATGACATAATAATCTAATAGCTGCTATGAGAGTGATAGAAAACAACCCTAGAAGTCGCCTTACTGAGGGAAGGCAGTTGATACATACTTTTTTTTTCAATCACTCCCTCCCTCTTCTCCTCTCTCTCCAACTCTCTCTCTCTCCATCTCTCTTGGGAGGTCTCCAACGAGCTCATTAACAGGTCTTATTTAGACAGAGGGGGTAATTAACGGTGGCCTGGTGGCGTGTGAAAAGCGAGACAGGACCACTCGCAGACAGACTCGCTGACTGTCCTTGTCTGAACATTCGACGCCGTCCGTCCAGGACTGTCCGTCGATGTCGTGCGGCGCGGGCACAGGTCCACATAACAGGCCCGGGGGATCGCCTTGTTTGTGGTACACACAGTCTCTTTTCTCTGGTGATGGATGGGTGTAATCAGGGCCTCTGATATGGTGCTGAGGGGGGCGCGATATGTGGAGAGAGGAGAGGAGAGGAGGATAGGGAGGCAGAGAGGAGGAAAGGAGATGAAGAGGATGAGAAGGGAGAGCGGGAGAGGAGGAGAGAGGAAAAGAAAGGGGGAGGCATAGGAGGAAAGAGAAGAGGAAGAGGTGAGTGTAGGTGGAGGCAGTGCAATAGAGGAGAAGGAGGAGGAGGAGAGAAAAGAACAGAGGGGAACGGCTGCATGGGGGAGGGGGGATCTGCCTGTGTCCCTCCTCTACGTTGGTGGCAGAGTGAGGGGTGGTGGGGTGGGGGGGCACCTGTGACAGTGTGCAGCCTAGCTGTGAGTCACAATAATTGACAGTAATGAACTGCATTACAGAGGGACCAGCAGCTGTGGAATGGTGTGGGAGGGAGGAGGAGAGGAGAGGAGAAGGGAGAGAATAGGAGAGGAGAAGAGGGGAGAGGAGAGAAGAGGAGAGGGGAGGGGAAGGGAGGGGAGGAGGAGAGGGGAAGAGAGGAGAAGAGAGGGAAGGGGTAGGAGAAGAGAGGAGAGGAGAGGGGGAAGAGGAGGAGAAAAGGGTAGAGGAAGAGGAGAGGAAAGAAGAGGAGAAGGGAGAGGATGAGGAAGAGGAGGAGAAGAGAGTGGGTGACTGGGGTGGGTGTGGGAGGGGGCGAGACACAAAGACATGATAGGCAAAGAGTGAGTGGTAAGAGTGGCAAGGAAGAAAGCCACAGAGAGATAATAGAGGAGGGAAAGAGCGAGGGAGGGGGGAGAGAGACATGAAGGGGAGCAGGAGACAGACAGAGGAGGCAGAGTGACAATCATTAGTGAGGGAGATGGAGATGTAGAGACCATTCCACAGAGTTTGGGCTTAACTGAGCCAGAGACAGGACACCCAGAGAGACAGAAAGAGAGGAAGAGGGAGAAAGAGAGAGAAAGAAAGAGAGAGAGAGAGCAAGAGAGAGTGTGAGAGAGAGAGAAAGGGAGACTGTCCTGAACGGTTCGAATTGGTTTAAATTTCACCGTGTCCCTTTCATCCCTTTAGCCCGAGTCGTGCACAAAGCGGATGAGTTGGCCTTTTGGGCTGACCGCAGTCCAGTCCCAGATTGGGCTGCATATATCAGACAGAGGAGACTCACCGAAGCAGAAACGGCTAGGCTACAGTCCAGCAGATCAGCACGGAGATGAGATGACCATTTCATGCTTCTCTAGCGAGAAAGCGTGACTGTAAATATCTTTTCTCTCAAAATAGATGCGGTATGTATGTGTGTGTAAGAGAGAGAGAGAGAGAGAGCGAATGTGTCGGTGTGTCGGTGTGTGCGTGAGTGTGTGTGAAAGCAGTCACACACTCCCTCCTCACTTATTTCTGATGTTTGTTTTGTATTCATATCATTTTGGCTACAAGTGCAGTCACATTTGACTCTGACGACAGCTCCTTGAGCAGACGGGAGATCTTAAAATAGCCACGTGTGTGCTAAGAGAGGCAGCGAGTGAGTGAGCTAGCGAGTGAGCGTGCCTGTGTTAGTGTGTGTGTGTGTGTGTGTGTGTGTGTGTGTGTGTGTGTGTGTGTGAGTGAGCCAATTCAGCATATGGAGCGATAAACACACCTGATTTGGGTGATGCGGCACCTCCGATGCGTCATAGGCGGGAGGCTTGAGTCCGAGACTTTTGCCGGAGAGCCGCACACACACACACGCACGCACACACACACACACACACACACACACACACACACACACACACACACACACACACACACACACACACACACACACACACACACACACACACACACACACACACACACACACACACACACACACACACACACACACACACACACACACACACACACACACACACACACACACACGGCCGCACCAGAGAGATGAGATGAGCTGGTCCGTGCTGACCGCACGCTGCAGTGGACACAGCGTCATCAGCCGTACTCATGCTACACTCTCGCTTCCTAAACCTTATCATGAAACCCCCCTGCCCCCCACACCTTCTCTCTTCTCTCTCCTCTCTTCTCCTCTCCTCTCCTCTCCTCTCCTCCTCTCCTCTCCTCTCACTCACCGCTCTTTTGACCCGCTCACACTGGCACTGGACAGAGAGAAAGATGGCGCAAATGGGACACAAGAATCTTAATCTAGTCTGAATCTAGTCTGCCGTGAAAAACAATGTCCTTAGGGCTACAGTGAACAGTACTAATGTTCAAAATATATTTGATCAGCAGTTTTAACTAATGAAACATGGGAACACACACATGCGCACATGCACACACACACACACACACACACACACACACACACACACACACACACACACACACACACACACACACACACACACACACACACACTAGTCCCTCAGCAACGTGCTATTAAACAATGTGCCGCTATTTCAAGCACAATTCCACCTCCATTAAGATTGAAACAGGAATCTTGGGAGAGTCTAGGGAGCCATCCACAGAGCTGAGGCACTTAAGGTTCTGCACTCGCCATCTCGCTCGCTCCCCACTCATTTCCCAGACCCCGTCAGGCCAGAGGATCACGCCAGGTGATTAAATATTGATTCAGTCAACTGCCCATTTCAAGTGCAAGAGAGAGAGAGAGAGAGAGAGAGAGAGAGAGAGAGAGAGAGAGAGAGAGAGAGAGAGAGAGAGAGAGAGAGAGAGAGAGAGAGAGAGAGAGAGACTGACAAAAAAACCTGGCTGCCAAAAGAGAACCGAACATGTGGTCACTGCCAGACAGGGAAGGTGGAGATGAGCATTTTCTTCTTCACTGTGAACAAGATAATAAAGACATAAGACAAGCCTATTTCTTTCCTTTTAAACATTATCAGCCAGATTTTGAAGTTCTTGGCAAAATTGAAATGGAGTTGGGGGAACTCTAATATAAACTAAAGGTAAATAATGTTTAACATTTCTATGGACAAATATACATTTATATAAATAAATGCATATTCTGACAGAGTTTGTTGTAATTAACACTATTTTTCTTTTGTTTGTTTTTCTGTCTTATTATTCTATTGATATATGCTAATTGTGTGCCAGACTACAAACAGACACTTGGATCTCTTATCCTCTATGTGCCTCACACTTCGTATGACCGCTTTGACAATATAAACTCCTTATTTGTCATGCCAATAAAGTATTTTCAATTAAATTGAAAAAAAAAAAGACGAGAGACAGAGGGAAAGAAAATTCAAGCCAGAGTTTTATCTTATCTCTCCGTTTGGACTCCGGCTGGGTGGACAAAGACAGCTACAATGGAAATCAATGGCTGTGATCCTCGCCCCAGGGGCCACTGGTGGGAGTCCATGGCCTCCTAGCGCAGTCTCTTAAAGCCCTGCTTCCTGTCATCTGCCAGTCTCCCGCTCGCACAAACACTTGCATTTATTCATTTCATTTGCTGTTTTCGACAGGCACTGTTTGCCAAAGGGATTTCCAAGTGAGGCTGTATGCAACTCAACTGCAATGGACGTTGGCAGCGTTGACTTCATGCACAAGCTCTCACCACTCTCACAAATGAACATGTTTGGCTGGAGACAGACGGACAAATGACCTTAGACAGACTGAATAGAACTGCTGCTTCAATAAGGTACAGCGCAGGGTTTAATGAAAACCATCACTTCACTGCTCCAATCTCCCTGTAATTACGACTCTTGTACTAAAGAGTGAACAATTGATCTGCTAAGAGTGAGGCGATCTAATAAATTATAGGGATTAAATCTAATAGACATCGAGAACTACCATTTTCGGTCAATGTGCCAATAAGAAGTAGACTTGTAGGCCAGCCTAAATAACTAACAGCAAGCAAAAAAAGTTTTGCACATCATCGCCCCATTTACAACTGTAACGACGACAGCATAAAAAAAAAACATTGCATAATATATGGGAGGGATTGCAAATTAAAATTCAAGGACTCCACCTTCATCACTCATTCCAAACAAAGTTCATTAGTTCATGTGTTTCTGTGAAACAGAACTACAAAAAAAGAGGCGGACAAAGAAGGAAAGAAAGAAAGAAAGAAGGATTAAGATATAAGCTTGAGGAAGGCTATAGTGAGCCCAGGGAGTCCCCTCCTGCAGGGAGTACGCAAGTGTGTAGAGGATGCAGAGGCATCTCAGAAGCAGATTGGCTTTCTCTCCTGCTCAGCTACGCGAGTCTCTCCGCAGCTTGGCTTTACGTCTCTGCTAAATCAGGGAGTCTGCGCTTGACTGCTCCTGATTGCTGCTGGGGTGGCTCGACACACGAGATGCATTTTCATGCACGGCGTTTGTGATGACATATCAGTGTAAGTGTTGGGCTGTTATGATAAGGCCTTGTGTGTGTGAATGTGTGTGTGTGTGTGTGTGCGTGTGTGTGTGTTTTCACATAATCATGACCCGGCAGGTGTTCGTCCATCCCTCACGGGCACTGGTATCACAATCGAGAGTCCAATTTGGTACTTATCACCCACGCACAGACAATCACGCACTAAAAGACACAGACACAGGCACACACACACACACACACACACACCCTTATCACAACAGCCTCTCACTTACACCCACAGGTGCAGTAAAGCAGAAATTACACTAAGCCCTCTGACTGGCAGTACGGAAGACACACGTCTCCACTCCTGTCCGTCAGTCTGCGGCTCTCTGTGTGACTGACCACCAGCAGACAATCTGACATCCATCTGCGTCCAGGGGACACCAGGCTCCATCTGATCCCACTGGCTGTCAGGGCAGTTTGACTTCTGCTGGTCACAGTTGGTTCATAGTGTCAGGGGGGGAAAGACAAGACTGAGGCTCCCCACCATCCAACAACAACACATGGTGCAAGATCTAAAGGTCACACACAGACATGCACGCACGCACGCACGCACGCACGCACGCACGCACGCACGCACACACGCACACACACACACACACACAGAAAGCCAAAGACCAGAGTTTCCTGTCTAATCCTAATCCTAATTGATTGGCAAACTTGTAGGTATTCTTTATGAAGCAAGGATCAGGGCAGTGAAACAGGGCAGTGGAACAGCTCAGCGCAAAGCGAAGCAACAACAGCTGGAGTGCTCAGGGAACCTCAGTCAGGTACCTCACAAAGAGCTTGCTGGGATCAGAAGAAGTGACAACAACAACAGCACCACACACACACACACACTGACACACACACACACACACACAATCACACTCACAAAACAAACACACAAACATAGCATCTCAAAACCCTTGCAAATCTCACAGCCTTGTTTCATCTGCGTGTCAGGGAGAGGCACTGCAACACGTCTTCAGAAATAACCCTCAAATGCGACCACCAACAGGGCCAAGGTTACGCAACCGTGTGTGTGAGTCTGGGGGATGTGTATGTGAAAACATATACGTGTGCGTGCAGTGTGTTTGTGTCCGTGTTTGTGCCTGTAATACCTTTGGACAAGGCTGCACAAACGTCTGCAGCAGGCAGTAGCCCGGGTTGTCATGGTGATGCATGCTGTAATCAGTGGAATACCTGAGAGTGCCAGCTCACTGATGACGAAGAGCGAGCTTGTCTCTCTAAATTACAGATTACTAGGCCATGCGAGTACAAATGTGGCTCCTGCCAATGCAGGGAGAAATGATGCAGGTAATTAGACAGCATTTTCAATCTGCCCACACCCTGTCTCCATGAGACAGATAGCCTGACATGGTGTACTGGCTTCTAGCTCCTTTCACTACTGTCTAAAAGCCCACGTTTGGAGCTTCATGGAGCCCCTGTTACATCACGATGATCTAACATCCATTGATGAAAACATGGTTCCAGTGCTTCCTGGAAAACGTGACTAATCAGCTCCTGTTATCGGAGTTCACTTCGTCTGAGTCAATAAGTGCACCACCACCATGGTTTGTGATGTTTAGGCTAAAACTGAGGCATTTTGCTAAAATGGCAGGTGAGGCAAACACAACTCACAGTTCAACGTAAAATGAATCTCAGCTGTTGAGGAGTCCTTGAATACATCCTAATCTCTAGAGTGTGCTGCCTCGGTTGGAACAATATATCAAAGTGGAATGGGGGGACTGGGTAAACACAGATGATTCATATCTCTACTTATTCAGTCATTAATGCCTAATTAGTCTTCAGCGCTGCAGGTGTTCATGAAAGGGGGGTTCTGGAAAGACGTGTGGCAGGCAGCTTGTTCAAATGCTCAAAATGCAAGACTGACACATCCGCTAGAAATGCCCGTCGTTGACAGGATTTAGTCGGTGGCAGGCGAGTGGGTGGTGAACAGGTCCAGCTGAACCAGCTCTTTCTTGCCTTCCTTATCTCGTCGCCGGTTTGTTTTCATTTCTCAAAGCAGGAAATACCAGATGTCACATGGTGTGGTGCGGCCACACCATGCTTGCTTGTGAATGTGCTCGCCATGAGAGAGAGTCGTGAGTACATTTCTGACCTATCTGATTTGATATTGTGGCCAAAAATAAAAGTACCAAAAAAGAAGAGCAATCCTCAATCAAATCAATCAGAGCACAAAGAAGCCTCTTACTAATAGTATGCATTGGGCCCCTGTCATACCATTTTTAGCATTACACTGGTGCCTTTTGCAATAAACAATGCACCAACCGCTTTTTCCTGGATTTCAGTCTAATTAGCTCTAAACTAAAGGGGACTGAACTGAATGAACTAGGCTGCTGTCTTCCAGGTAAAAACAGCAAACATTCCCAGCACTGAATGTTGTTACTGCCTAGCAATCTTGAAACCTGCAGGAGGAAACCTGCATCTCCTAATAATAAGCCGCCTCTGTTCAGCCTTGTGCTATCTGCTTGCCTGCCCGTATTTAACATTCTCATGCCTCAGTTCTTCTCTCACAGCTATCCAAATTAAAACGGACATTCTGATTGACAAATCCAATGAGCTACTAGATAAACATCACACATGCTTGCAGCAACACACAAAAAGGAGTAGACAGCAATAAACTAACTCAGCTTCCATAAAATTAGCTACTGCTAATTAGTCTGAGACTGGCAATTTCTAACAGAACTAAATGGTCACCATAATGAGGAACTGGCTAGATTGCAGATGGTAAGCACAATTAAACAACACGTCTGCTTGCTTTTGGCTTCCCCTTGGAGAAAATGGAGGGTGGTGTGTGTGTGTGTGCATTGCTGTTAAAAGTAGACAGCTCTTCGTTTTCTGACACGCTCAAATCTCCGCTCTCCAGGGTTTGGCTAATTACTCCATTACCTCCCTAAATGAGAGACCAAATTAAGGAGGTACAGATGTATATTCCCATCCCAATTGGAAGGCTTTGTTAATCTTTGTGAAATATTCAAAGGCAGACCACCTCCTTGCGCTCTCTCTCCCACACTGTAGCTCACGCTCGGAACGGCGGCTTAATGTTTTCGCGAGGAAGCAATTTTCGCATCGATCCACACGTGGGCTACAGAAACCAAGCGCTGGCTGACCCGCGCCAAAACCCCCGCAGCTTGTTAGCTTTGGAAATGGAGGAGTGTGGAGGAATATCTTAGAGAAACTTTTTTTTTCTCATAACAATGGGAGAAGTTCACAAGAAGAACTTTTTGAAATAATGCGAGCGCCGGGGGGTTGCAAACGCCGGATTCGGAGTTTATTCCATTATTTTTTTTTCCCCTGCCGTAGCAGCTATATATTTCGAGACCAAGAGCTGACAGCTGTTTCCACAAAAGCACAACCCTCACTCACTCTCTCAATCCCTTTTCTCACGCACTCGGTCTCGCATCACTCTGCTCGCGCTGCCTCTTTTAATAATCACGGAAGATGTGTGTAAGAAGAGTTCATGCTGTTTTCACTGTAGCACAATCCATTCACCCGTCCTCCCACACACACACACACACACACACACACACACACACACGCACACAAACACACACACACACACGCACACACGCACACACGCAAACACATACGCACACACACACACACACAACCAGGTGCACTTCACCCTCCTCAAACAAGTGCTCGCAATCCCAGCAGCGGCACGGCGACAGCTATTATCCAGCTCTGCCCTGACTAATGGGCGAACGTCAGAGCAGAGCAGTGATGGCAGTACAGTGTGTACTCTCCCCCCCCCCCCGCCCCTCACCCCTCACACACAAAAGGACGGGAGGTAGGGGCCAGACACACACACACACACACACACTCTTCGCCGAGGACCAGGAACGTGGCGAGCCACAATGTGCCACACACCAAAGAGACCTTTAAGCACGACCCGGAATGGGGGAAAAAGCCCAACATATAAGTCTCAACACTGTCCAGCCTCCCCGGTCACTGGGTGGACTTATGAGAGCTATGGGGGCTTGGTCAGGTAGTGCCAGGGGATGCCAGGGAAGCGACAGTCCTGCTAAACAGGCACAACAAGAGACTCTGACAGAAAGAAGTGTTAGATAAGACTGGAGTGGGTGGCATAGAAAGTTCCTGGACTGTATAACCTCCTAGTGCTCTTGAGGAAACACACTTGCCTCCCTCACTCACAAAGTTATTCTCTTCTGATGGTGAACCTCTCTGAAGATGTTTGCTAGAGATATGAGAGATGGCATGCATAAATCCATGTGAGGGTGTGTGTCTGTGGGTACAGTACATGTGTAAGGACTAATTAGGATGTCTTCACGATCTGCAGGTCTATTCAAAGCTTCCTTGCATGAGAGAGCAATGGCAGTGCAATGAGGCCGTTTGTACAGCCAGGCAGGGTTTGGACAGAGTCTCCGTGGCTGATTTTTGGAAGTGTTGGCTTTGACGAAGACCCGTGATGGGTTGGGAGAGAGGAGCGAGCGAGTGAGCGAGCAAGCGAGCAGGCTTTGAGGAGAGCATACAGCTGGCACTGAGACCAGAGTCCTGGGGTGAAGATGGAGGCAGGCGAGGGCAGAGCGGAGCGGAGCGAAGCACGCCTCATCAGAATCCCTTCAAAGGGTGTGAATGAAAGAGGAGGAATTTTTTTGTCTTTCTTGTGCGTTTTTTTTTTTTTTTTTTGGATAGCGCGAGTCGTGACAGCTGCAATGATACCCCCGTCGTGTGCCTGTGCTCTGCATTCCCCTTCCTCTTCACGCTGTGTCTGGTCACACCCTTCCTCTCTCTCTCTCTCTCTGTATCTCTCTCTCTCTCTCTCTTTCCCTCACTCCCACTCTTACCCTCTCCCTTTAGCCTCTACACAAATAAAGCAAACACATACATACTGTATGGTGCTCTGAAGCAACGATCACTTGCACTGCACTTAGGTATATCTATCTAAAGACACCTCAACTGCTGCAGACAGCTCTACCATCACTTGCGCTTTGCACAGACACTAGCATAATCAGTGCTAATGATCTACAGTACCGAATGAGAATGTGCTAATTACTGTGGCCCAAACAGGGGCTAAAATAAAATATGCAGTGGCGTAATGAAACAACACTATCAATCCGGATTCATTAACAGATGTTTCTCAATTAAAAGGGAGAGGAGCTCAACACCCCACTTCCCCCCAAAGGCCAAACCGAGGGGCATCTGAGTGTGAGCGATGAGTCAGCTGCCAAGGAGTCTGACATCACCGCCGCTCGTTAGCATGTGACCTTTCACCCCCATCCAAAGGCTCTGTCCGGAGCATTAAACGTGGTCGCTCTCTCTCTCTCCGCTGCCGTTCCTGGTTCGGCCCTGTGGGGCAGGATGAGAGCCGCCGCTCGCTCCAACTGTTTTATTTACACACGACGCAGGATCCGACCAGTCACACGAATGTCGCCGTGGAGCGACAGCACTTGAGTGATGGCGACAATGAGATGCTGAAATTGCCTGTGTGTGGTCTGGGCCGGCTGTAAGCCTTCGCCGCGTCGTGCTAGCAGGCCTGATTCAGCAGCAGCTCCTTTCACAGGGGGCTTCTGGCACTGTGGCTGCCAGAACTCACAAACATATTGGGTGCAAACTGCAGAAACCCAAACTGTGAGAAAAGCTAAGTGTGACAGAAGCTGGTCTATTTGGACAAAAGCATCTACCAAAATGTAAAAGTACAAGATGTCCGGGCACAAAACATTTTGAGTACCCAGGTGTAGGTGATATACGTTACATTTGCAGAATTTCATCTCTGAAAAGAGACAGATTATGGCTGCCTACAAGGCGGCAACACAGAATGAATACACATGAGATGAGGCTATTACTGCAGCCTACAGTAAAATCAGATAAAGAGGGAAAGTCAATACTAACTGATTCTAGTCGGTCAGTTCTTCACCTTGACAAAGTTCTACAGACCATTTAATTACGGCTTTCACAAACATATTTTTTAAAACACGGCTTTAGGTCAGGATTGGTTACCATGGGCCATTGCCTTTTTCTGCATTGCAGAGTAATGACTTGGGAGCGTTTAAATATTAATGAAAGAGGAGCTTCAGAGATCAGATGGCCAAGTGCTTGTAATAACGGCTGTTCAAATGTATCATCTTCTACTCGTAAGCACAAGAGCAACAGCCAAAACTGCTTTAGAGACTATGTATTGAAAGAAAGATTTAATCTGTACATCCCAAAATGTTATTTATTCCTGGAGACCAACCAGAATAAATGCAGAGTCTTGTCAGAGCTAAGTGGATTCTCTTTCCAATTTCTGCTCACTGCTAAATAGACTTCTACAAAAGAGATTCTAGTGATATCCTATGTAATGGAAACCTGAACTGAACCTTATGAAACATTTTTGCTCACCTACTGTAGCTTGCCATACCATAAAGTAGAGCAGTTGCCCTTCACTTTTCTGTGCAGAGATGATATAATGTAATATCATAGCTCATAGCATTATGGTCATAGCTCACATGAGGATAACTGGAAATGTCGTATTTTTCAGAATGTAAAACATCTTTCTGAGTTAAGAGGCCTCTGTCTCTTTTTCTCCAGTACAGCAGCATTTTTCTGTCTCTTACTTCCTTGACTAAATGACTAAACCTGCGGTTTGCCCTGCACAACAGGTCAATCAGGAAGTGAATGTTGGGTTCCTGCACGACAGACAGTGGCCCTTGTGTCAAGTGTTTTGATGCGTATCGAAATAAAAACTGGAGTTGGAGGTTGAGGGGAGGCCACCCGGTCTGCTGGCTGGGTGCTTTGACGTAATGTGCACTGCCGAGGACAGGCCAGTTAATTGAATTCACCACAGACAGCCATGAGAAATCTATCCGGCGGGGGTCTCGGCATACTCAATGGCCCGGGTTGACGTAATGTGAGGAAATCCAGGCGTGTCTCTGAACCTGCGAGTACGTGTGTGTCCATTGGAGTAGGAGGGGGGTGGTGGTGGGGGAGGGGGGAGGGGGGTGAGTCACAGTCACCCACGTTGGACGTTGGCCACATCAACCTTTCCATTGGCAGATGGCCAGCTATGGTGGATCTCACGATTTCTCTCAATGAAGTCTCTTTAAATTGGTCTCCCTGTGCCAGTGTGCTTGTGAAACCTGGCTCAAGCCCGCACACACAGAAGGGGGACTGAATGACGTCAAGGGGGTGGGTTGGGGAATTGTTGGTGAGATCACATCATTTTGCAGTATGTGTATGAGTGTGTGTGATAGAGGGCATTGTGTGTGTGTGTGTGTGTGTGTCTGTGTGAGTGTGTGTGTAAGAGAGAGAGCGCTGTGTGAGTGTTGGTGTGGTGTGAAAAGCGAGTGAATGGAAGATGGTCTGAATGGTGGTGGACTCGGAGGAGGAGATGGGGCCAATTGAGGCTGTACTCACTGCAAAGCGCTATGATGTGGCTGCTGTCCTCGTGCACAAACTTCTTAGTCACGGCCTCCTCCATGATCTGCTTCACCTGCGCCGGAGACAGAGACATACACACTGAGGTCACAAAATCAGCATTTCCCAGAAACACTGTCAGGTATAATGACAAACAGGGGAATAATTAACTGAGCATAAAAAACCTGATGGAGCGAAATGAGACTTCTCGTTGACAAGTTTCTTGGGTAGTGCACACAGCTAGACAGACAGGCTTGCTCGGTCGCTGGAATTTAATCGTCCTTTCGGTAATTAATCACTGTCCTCTCTCTCACTCCCCTGACTTGTTGGTGTAATTGAACTACATCGGCTACTTAATTGGGGTGTTGGTGATATGGCAAACTTTAAAAGTCTGCTAAGTGTTATGTTGGCTGAAGCCACACGGCTCCCTGGCAGCCTGAGGGGGGAATGGTGAGACTGGACTGTTGACTGGTGTGGGGCCGAGGATATCAAGGCTTAGACTGGCCACAGGGACTTTGCATAGTCCAAATCAATCCACTGTGTTCGACACAGCAGCCTCACATGAGCTTAAGATCTGACAAGAGGCTTGGTTTGCAGGAACAACTCGTTTCAATGAGATTTGACTGATGATGCGGAACAGATGTCTACACAGAGCCTGCACAATACGTTCAAGATCAATAGAACTGTTTTGACTGAGGAGTCCATTTTTGGGGACTGCCGAGAAATTGGTGCCTTGGCTGTGTTCACACGCAATAAGTTTGCATACAAAGCCAAAAACAAAGGTCTCAGAAATTACTGACAATCAATAGATGCAGAATAGCTGCTGTTGTGTTGATTAATGGTCTTGGGGTGGTCGTGACAAGGCCTTGTATTCCCCCCAGTGATTTAAATGGTCCCATCCCCCTAACCCCTCATTGGAAACAAGCAACATATACTTACACACATGGTCAGAACTGACTCATCATTCATTACATAAATTAAATAGGCTCAGTGTTGACTCTGTCGACTGATGGAGGGCTGTTCCTCTTCAAGCCGTCAGTGTCATGGAGAATTTGTTTTGTTTTTTCCTGATGATGCTGTCATTGTTTTCTTTTCATGATAATTCTCATGTATTTCTCATACATGTGTGCATAGTGCATAGTGCATACTATTCTTAGTCCATATGAGCAACATTCTTTTTGCACTCTTTCTGATATTTGGTTTGAGAAGTACAATTGACAAGCGTGTTAAGGAGCCTTTCAAATGAAGCATGGATAACATGCTCAATGCACAACGTAACCACAGAACCATAATGAAATTTCTCCTAACCTTTATGCATGGTTTTACAGAAGATAATATGTTTCCACCAATAATGAGTCTCAGATGCTGCTTACACAACTATTTTGATCTTAGCCATTTGGGCCAAATGCCTGGCAGAGTATTTACAAATCAAACACGGGTGCTGACATTCACGACTGACAATAATCAGATCAGAGTCTACACGCCGACCTTCAAACCAATTAAAAGCACTGCAACAGGGAAAATGTAGACACAAATGTAAGGAGTCTGATTCAGATAGATAACTCCCCCACCACACACACACACACACACACACACATCCTCACTCGACTGTAAGGAATGATTCGCAGCCCCCAGATCCGAAGAGAGGAGGCATCGTTTTTCGAGCTGTCAGGATTCAATGGTGTTAAATCCTATTCTCCTGCTGAGCTGACCGTGGTAACAATGACATTAATGAAGTCATTACTTATGGTTTATTAGAGCCGGGTGATAAGGGACTATCAGAGCTCTGTCAGTCTCTGAGCCCGGGGCAAACCGGGGGGTTCGGAAGATATCACGACGACCCACACAGCCCACTCGCAGCACAGAGCGTGACGGTAAATTAAGACCCCCACACAAGAAACTGCACCAGAAAACACACTTGTTGCAGGCGCAAATATCAGGAATAGTATTTGACTTGGTGAATTATTGGGCATAAGCCCTGTAATGCCAAACACAGGCTATTCAATTTAACCAATGATACTGTTGCCAAGGATACTTGTCTGTGTGTCTGTCAGACATAATACACAGGGGGAAAGTAGCATTAGATGAAGGGGATTCTGGCTTGAAACAATGAGGGCAGAGAGAATGTAATGTACTGTTGTGCACACACATATGCACACACACAAACACACACACACACACACACACACACACACACACACACACACACACACACACACACACACACACACACACACACACACACACACACACACACACACACACACACACACACACACACACACACACACACACACACACACACTCAGAAATACATAGGCCTACTGATACTTTTGCTTTAACCGACCACTAAAAATCTCTGCTCTCTCCCATAGGTTGACCTCAAGTCCTCCAGAAGACATATATGTATGGTGTCTTCAAGACTGAGATGGATAACATCATGCAGCGCTTTTCTGTTCTAGACCGAAGGTGGTCTCAGTAGTGATGGCTATGAATCAGATCATGAGTACGCGCAGCCAACAGCAACAACAGCAACATCATCAGCATCAGCAGCAGCAGCAGCAGCATGTGGCTCTTCTGGGAAATAACCGGAGCGAGCCATTAGCCGTAACCACAGCGGACACTAAAGGGAGCCCACAGCAGAGGCGGGCTGAGCTGACCAGAGGCAAGCCACAGCAGCATGATGTCAACACGTCACGTGCACATCTAATCAGAAAACACAGACGTTTGCCAAATTGCTGATGCCTAAAAGGTTCAAATTAATCTCCCACTGGAGCAGAGGGGCATGCTCTAAATCAAAGGCCCCATGATGGAAAATCAGCGCAAAAGGGACACACACAGGCTTGTTCTTCCTCTCAGAAAGAGCCATCTATGACAGAGTTTGCTGGGAGCAGCAGCAGCATTATTCGTCAATTGATGCAATTTAACTTCTTAGGTAGCTGCTGATGCTTTCAGTTGCTAGGCAACGGGAAGGTGGCTGACTGCGGCTTAAAGAGACAGGGATCAAAAACCTCTAGCACACTGAGCGCCTGTGATGCAAGGCTGTGTGCGTTCTGTGCCATTTAGTATCCTCGGTGCAAAATGTTTCACACACAAAATGGTTTATTGTGTTTTTTCAAAAAGTCAATTCTCATATGAGGCTACGTTACACACAGCAGACTCAAATGCTGTGATTTGCAAGCCATGCCTTTGCTCAGATGCAACAGCCAACAGAGGATGTTGCCCTTTTAGGTGTGGCAAGCACAACAGATGATATAATTGTGCATTATCAAGTGAGGAGATCATTCTGAACACTATGCCCACCTAGTCATGAGGGATGAGCACTGGGTCTGGTTGTGCGCCAAACATCATGATTTACACTTGATAACAACAGCAGTCTTAAGGGGAGGATAACAATTTGTCAATAAGACGTTCAATTTTCACAGAAATCACCCAAGATCTAGATTGTGTTTGTGAAACCTTCTGCATGACTCGTTGTGTGTCGCTTTAAAACTTTATACACACAGGAAACTGCACAGCATTAACAATTCATGTCGTTGCTCTACACAAATCCCTTTGCATGGACATACCGGATGGAAGTCTGTGTTCTACTGGTCCAATGCCCCACATTTTTCTATCAGTTCTGAGATGTTCCAATAAGATGGATCTCGGCAGACATCCTGGTTTTAAATTAAAGGTTCTATTTTCAGTTGCAGATCATTCACCGTCTCAATTATTTATCGAGGCCAGATTTAATGCCCAAGACAAGCCATACATCATGGAAGCAAGGAGGCTCAAACCAGCTCTAATGAATCATACCCTGAGCTTGCCCTTTTGTCTTAATGAATAAATAAAGAGGTCTCTTAACAGCGTGAGGAATGGATGGTTATAAGATTTTCTGAACCATTTCACCTAGACTTAATGGAGATATTAGCTGAATACAAAAGTCGGCTGACTACTGTCCCATCAGTTGAACAGTAATATCATAAGTACTAATGTTCAATAGCATTCTTGAAGGGTCTCTCTCACCAATATCTAGTTAAAAAGCAGGTTTAGATTGGATTGTGGCAAGTTTTGTTGGACAAAACTGCTCAAAGCATATTAACCAAATCAACATAAAACACAATTTCTGTAAGATAACTATTCCATTTAAGCATGCAGTTAAAACATCACATCATGTGGTGATGGGCAAAACTGACAACAACAGATACAGTATGTTGAGTTGTTTCAATCTGTCCATCATAATTTAAAGCATGTATTTCTCATTTATTCTTGTTGAAATTGCCACAGCAAACTGTCACATCTGATAATGTCACTGTGGCCTTTACAGATGCACTCATTTGAATCGGTATAATCTGGACATCCCAGCCTTAAAAGCCTTCTTGCCCTCATAACTTCACCATTATACATCCAGTAGCTATTTATCTAGCCTACACTTTCTTAGTTGACAGTTTTCCTCATTACTTCACTCTTTAAACTGATATTAAACTCGAATCGACTATGAATCTACAAGGCAATG
The DNA here is from genome assembly GCF_963854185.1 of Sardina pilchardus. Lineage (NCBI taxonomy): Eukaryota > Metazoa > Chordata > Actinopteri > Clupeiformes > Clupeidae > Sardina > Sardina pilchardus. The sequence goes on along the minus strand of NC_085006.1, from coordinate 8,821,561 downwards.
GTTCACAATGAATAGGTTACTTTCATGCTTTGTTTACACTGGAGGTTCGGTGCACATAAGACCAAGGGGCGCACGAGCCTTGGGTAAATTGGAGAGGATTCAATCTCTGCAGATCATCTCTAAATTCCCAGATTTTTACAAGTATCCTCGATTATTAGGCCATCACTCACTGGCCGAACGCTTCTTCAATGGTCAATGGGAAGTGTAGTCTGTCATAGGAGAAAGCTTAGATTTATTTGGAGGCTAAGTTATGCGCGCTTGAAGGCTGAAAATAATACCACTGTGGCCTATATTCGTTCAAGATAATTTCTCATAGTAAAAAGCAATTCGCGTAACTATCATAGGTTGTGTGTATACTACATCCAGCAAGGCCTATCAAATGTAACTAATTATTGGAATCCCCTTCGCCCTGACTCCACAGGTATAACTCCTTCAACACGAGGAGCATTCATGTGTGAAACAAAGCAATTGAAACACCACTATTCACTAAAGACTGAACAGAGAACGACTTGTTTGTTCAAACATATCAAACACCTAGGAGTTATTAGGCTTAACATCAAGCTTCCAGTGACAACAGCGATGCGCGCAACGTCTAATTTTGCAGTGAAACCATATTGAGAATATCGCTAGGCTTTGTCAGGATCACCCCACTGCAGATTTTACATGCATGACGTCCTCCCTGTTAAGAGTTGCACTAATTATAATGGCTGTAAAATTTTCCACTCACCTCTCTTTTCACATTCCATAGTAATTTTTCTTTAAATTCTTCATCTGTGGACGAACCCATGGCTGCTCGGTGTCGGTCGGTCAGAACAGGCAGTGCACGCTGTTTAACACCGACTGTGCTTCTCTGTCCCTCTCCTGTTTCAGTTTTCCTCTTTCCTTTTCACATAAATGTGGGTCTTGACAGATGAGCGTTGACGCATACACAAACCGCTGTAGAGCATCGCGAAGCCATCTTCGGCTCCTTCAGAATGACGCCACTACTGCGAGACCCGCCTCTGAGCCACTGTTGATCAATGGGCTAAATCACTTCACGCACCTTACGCCACAAGCCGCTCACCATTGACAGGCGACTTATTTTTAGCTCACCTATTTCTGTCAAGAATGAATATGGATATACTGGCTTAAGAGGTAAACAGCTCTTGGTTGTATACCCAAAGTTACATTGCGCGAAGCGCCACAGTAGCCAAATCATTAGTTGACTGAACAAAAAATGGTACACTAAATATGGCAAGCGTCATACAAGAAAAGCACCAAACGTGAGATGTTTGCCAACCCCGCCTTGCTTTTTGTGCTCAATCATCCCATTTTCGTCGCAAAATTACTACCATCTCAATTCAGATCTAGGCTATACACTAGATTTCTGTCTGGCAGATGCATTACAGTAGATATATAAATCTACAAATATATAGGGGGTCAGAACATGTATGCGAAACACTGGAATCTTTAAATCTCCCTGCAGAGATCAGATTTTACGGATTCTGAGATTGCATGTGCGGTGCAAACAATTCAGTGCGCCCACCTGTGGTACATTCAGAATCTCACAGGCATTGGTGGCCTTGAAATTATCGTTTTTAGTGTATATCCTCTTTATGATGCTCACTGCAAAAGCAGAACAGTGACACAATTTTGTAGCGATTATTTTTTTTATTATTGTTAATATTATTGTGCAATTCATTTAACATGGTCTTGTAATTTAAGGGAGCCCAGTTCACTTCAGCATGTCAGCCTTATTGAAATCCCTATGACCAAAACCACTGCATATTCACTACCTACAATAAATATGAAGTAAAACACAATCTTAAATTCCACAGTAAGTCACTAATTTCACATGGTAACCAATCTGACAGTAGCCTATAGAGGGAAAAATAACAAAAGTTCTTTGTGTATTGGCAGAAGTTTGGACATTCAGGTTCCACTCTACATAGTTCACGTCTTTGTGTTCTTTAAAAAAAAATCATCTTGAATCTATGGGGCAAGTGTATCTGAACATAGTGTATGATGTATTATGGAATTAAAAAAAAAAAAAACATTAAATAAAACTAGACCGTTGATCCTTAGTGAGTACATGATTTGACACTCAAAGGTGTACAACAACGGAAGTCACTCACCTGATTAGAGACAGACATAGAACAGTTAGACATATTTGATATAGTGTGCTATGTGGATTGTATTGCAATATCATTGTGCAGTTTTGTGGATAGAAATACCCACATTGAATAAGATCAGCAAAAAGTCAGAAGATAAAATAGAAACATTGACAAAGATCACAGTGATTTTGAAAACAGCAGCCCAAGCAACAGCAGAAAAGTCCAAAAGCAGCACCTCCTGCTGGCCTTCCAGTTAACAGTTGATTCTGGATTGCTGGGGTTTGCGGTCGTGAGTTTTTAGTGGCATAGTGAAGACGACGGAGGCACGGGGTGAACGAGTTTAAGGCGCTGCTTCCGGTCTGCTTTTGGACCGCTAGTGTCCCAGAGGTCGGTCGTCGTAGGTGCTGTATCTCTTGACGTGGATGCGGCGCACGCGCTCCCTCACCTCCACCGCCTCGTCGTCCTCGCTGTGGGAGCAGCAGTGGGCGCGGCGGCGCGTGGCTTCCAGGAGCGAGGTGTCCGGCACCGGGAGCGTCTCGTAGAGCAGCGCGTTCAGCGTTTCCTCGTAGATGCGAGCCTCAGGGAATTCCACCTGCGCGCACACACGCCAAAAACAAATAAAATGGAGGTCACGCAGCAAAAACAAGCAAGTCAATCAGTAACTAAACCCATATGAAGAGAAAAACACCACCGTGTCCTTTATTAAAATGCACTTTCATAAGAACAGATGCAGAAAAAACTTGTATAATGGGGTCCACAAGATGCCCATCTTACCTTGATGTGCTTCTTCTCAGTGGCGTAGACAATGGACGTGCAGCAGACTTCGGCAAGCTTGCGACCCTGTCCATAGAAGGACCAGCAGCAAATCTCATCACCGATCACGTCCTTCAGGAAGAGGACGCGACCATTGTAGCTCAGGGACAGCTTCTCAAACAGCTCAATGTTTTTAAGGAGATGGTCATCTGAATTACTGTGAAAAAAGGGTCAAGTGTTATTTCTTACATGAAATTTACATGGTCATGAACAAAAGTCTAACATTGTGGTATTCTTGCGTCCTTTTACCTTGTGTAAGAAAATTTGTTGTTGCTTCGATTGTAGAGCAGTTTTACAACAGGCTGTAAAGAAAGAGAAGTAACAGATGTCAAACACTGCTTTTTCTAGAGAGGGGACACTGTCATTTCAGGTCATAGATGCCTTACTGAATCCAAACATTTGCGGAGATTCAATTCTGAAAGGCTGTGCGCCCTCTTTCACCTTGGTGCAGCCTTGGATTAGTCTTTCCTCCTCTTTTGGCGAGGTGATGACCGGGATGACACAGACAGCCTTCTCTTTATTGTCCTGTCGGTCAGAGCAAACAGGCAATTTCCAGAGAGCACAACAGAAAAAAAGCCAGCTTTATATCAGCAACAATAAACAAGCCATTTATCTCATTCCAGAAAAGTGACTTGTCTAATTATAGTCTTCAAAACGGTACAAGGGCTTATGTCATTTCTTAAAATACTGCATTCAGTAAACCTCATTAAAATGGCATAAATAATCACTGCCCAAAATACAACGCAATACAACAGTCTCTGCGATATACCTCTGGAAATAAACATTTCATCGTCATGCCAACTACAGTAGGATTTTTCTGCCTAAAGGTAACGTATGAGTGGGGGGGGCTTAAATCATTCTCTCGGTCTCTCCATCTCTTTGTCTGGCACATGGTCACAATCAGGCCATCCGTCACACACCAACCTGGAGAGCTCTCTGGCACAGGTCCACCAGGCCTTGGATGAGGTAATACTTGGCCTCGGCCTGCAGCTCCATGATGCCCTGCCGGTTCTTGGGCAAGGTGACACTGCCATCCCGCAGGTAACTTAGGATCGTGCCAAAGTGTTTCCCACAGCGGTCAATGAGGATCCAGCCTACACACAAAGCATCCAAACACTGATGAAAATCTGATTTGCTGAAACATTTGTAAGGTGAGGTATTTGCTTAGAAACGACGAAGCAAAAAGAATGATTTCATAATACAAATCTCTTTGTTTGTAGTTGCATAGGATATAGAGCACAACTTTACCCTCCTTGTCTGTGAACACCTCCATCTTGCCACTGAACATGGTCTTGAGCAAAGAGTCCTGCTTAGTGAGCACTTGCAAGGTGGAATAGAAAAGTGTGCCTCCGACGTTCAGCCGAACATACTTATTGCCGAGGCCGACAGCCCCCCGGTAGCTGCAGGTGTTTGTCTTGGGACAGGCTAGCGGCCCCGTCTGCAGAGAGTGGAGGCAGCCCTCTGCGGACATGTCCCTCTGGAGGTAGATAACTACCCTGCAGACGATGGGCCTGATGTCTCCCGCCGTGGTGACTGCTGCTGGGGAGGCTACCAGAGCCTGTTTCTGTTGAAGAAGCTGCTCATATCTACACACACAGGACTGAACACCACAGAAGAGATACTAGTCAGGAGTGATTTAATGTCCAGATACATTTTTTTTTTTAAAGAGCAAGGTGAACTGTAAGACACCTTAATAATGTATTGGTGCAATGAGCATTTCAGCACACCTTCACTTGAAGTAGTTCACCACATAATTCACAACAGTACATTTACCACCTACCACCAAGGTATAGGTCTTATGACAATATCTTACTTAAGGAACAACGTTGGGTCGCTTGAAGATAAGGATTACCCACTCTAAAACCAAGTATTTATAAGCTTCATGTAAGGCCACGATGACAGCTATACATGCTTTTACATTTCTGATGTTGGGAGGGGCAACTGTTAAAAGTTATTTACATGTGTCCGACGTTTAACGTTACGAATTAACATTATGTAGAGTGTAATGACAAAAGGCGATTCTGACCACGCCACTCTTGTTATTGGTCAGATGGTAAAATCAACATGCCATGTCAATTAAGCCAGCAAGACAGGTAAAACAACAAACTAGCATTAGCTAAAGTTGGCTAACAATATAATGTTAGCTAATTAACATTGCGCCTAACGTTATCTAACTTCAGGGCATATATCAGTACATTTGATTATGTATTTCAGATATGTTGATCTGAAACACCTAATTGTATGACCACACGTACTTAACTTACATATCTCACTTTGTTTGAAGTGTCCGAAAGTCGAGATTACAAGTCAGCTTGTTGTTTCGCAGTTTGACGAAAGTCGCTTTTGTAGTTTTTTACAGAAGAAGTATTTCCTACAAATCCCAACGAGCAGTTTTACGTTTCCGGTTGTTTCGTTCCTTTTCGTTCCACGGAAGGCAAAAACCCGTACCAAAATATATCAAATCAATGTGATATTAAATAAATTTCAGTTGCACTGATTGCTTTTGCTATTGCTATTGCCCGAAGTCCGTTTAGCTTTAAAGAAAATAAATGTGTACAATCTAACTGGACAAATAACATGTATGTTTTGGTCTTGCGTTGGTATCGCCCATGGGAATGGTTCATGCTGTAATTGGGGTATTTATTTGCAACTAAATGCTTAATGCAGTATTGTAATAACTGTATTGAATACAGTATCGTTCCATTAATGTCGTAAGACATTTTAAATGATGTATAATATGACTTAATCCTCCTATGATCCCCAACTGTGTCATACTTAGTAGGAAATAAAATAAATAACCCCCCCTGTAGTTGAGAGAAAGTTTAGTGGACTAGACCGTCGCCTTAGCAGCATCTGCAGCTGAAGTTGACTTTGTTGAACAGATTCCAGAGTGCCACATAGAACTAGCCTACTCAAGTCAAATCAAATATAAAGGTAGGACATCACATGGGTAATTTTTCCATGGATAGACACAGTAATTGTTTATGGACTGTTGAACACACTGAACGCCGACAACCTGTATATTGCCAACGCTGTCATAATAGTTAATAGTTAACCGTATTTAGCTTGCTTAGCTAATGTTAGCTAACGTTATCTATGAAGCCTGCTGCTGGCCAACGACACCGCCTTGCCATATCTAGCAATGAATGAGAGGTTTTTTTTTTTTTTTACAAATTTGCTGAGAAATCAATGGAAAACTAGTATCGTTAGAGGTGGTAAAGCTTACTCTGTTGAAGTTGCAACATGTAATCTAATGTTCAGATGGCGGAATTTGACTAACGGTATCACAAATTGCCAACGTTAGCTATGTTCATGTTAACACAACGTAAACAGACCTGTGGCAAGAACGGTACTGACAATCTGCTTCTTCTTCTCAGAATCTAAAGTTCTATCAGATTACCCAGGGTGGGTTAAGGCCTAAGGCCATGGCTAAAGATCCACTGGAAGAAGCAGGCCTTCATTTTGATGAACTTAATAAACTAAGAGTGTTGGAACCGGAGGTGAGCCAGCAGACCACCGAACTCAAAGAGGAATGCAAGGATTTTGTGGACAGTAAGTGCACTTTGGGAGTAACAGCAGTGATGTTAAAAGTGGTGTTAATGTTAAAATGCATCTTTGCATTGCATTGTGTCTATTCAGTACAATAATATTATCACTCTTGTCTGTTAAAATAATTACAGTCTTTCAAGGTAGTAACATGTAATATGGATTACTTAATCAAATCAAACCAACTACACCAGGTTACATTAGAAATATATATAATCACATTTAACATGATCAAAGATTTATTGATTGCATTATTATTATGCCTTTAAATAATACACTTCTATTCTCTCTCTCTCGACCCTCATTTGATTGATAGGCAGAGTGCAAAGTCTTAAGTCTAACTAAAATTATGTATTAACTATTATTTAAAACCATGGATAAGACCTTAAACGCAAACATTGGTCAATGCTCCCACATGTAACATGATGGCTGTAGTTCATGCACAAGAACTTAACGACAGACGACATCCAATTAATCTAAAACCAACAGAAGGGGCCATGCCCTTATCAATGACAACGGCATTACATATTATAATAGAAGGCATTCTGGGTGCACATTGGCAATGTATTTTGTATTTCAAGTGTAGGATCAAAATGAGTTTGAAGCTGTTATTTTAAGGTAAAATAAAGCATTGTGTTGCTTTAAAGAGAGAATATTTGTGAAACAATGTGTCAGTATCTTGATGTTTATTTACATTTTAGTATTTTATTTTAAAGCAATCCAAAAACATTCAGATTATGTTACATTGTTTTGTAATTCAATGGATCTTTATGGTCTGTATTCAGTAGTGGGTTACATTTCAAAGTAATCTAATCCAACACTGCGCTTTATTTTGGAAAACAGAAATTGGACAGTTCCAGAAAACAGTTGGTGGTCTAATAGAGTTGGTTGATGAACTTTCCAAGGAGACCGAGACAGAGAAGATGAAGGTAAGGAATGGGTGATGTCAGTCATTGTCATATGAGTGCAATGCTGTCTGCAAACCTGAGTGCAAACCTCTCTACATATACACATCTCTTACAGGCTATTGGGGCCAGGAACCTGTTGAAATCTGTGGCAAAGCAGCGAGAGGCCCAGCAGCAGCAACTTCAAGCTCTAATTGCTGAGAAGAAGATGCAGCTTGAGAGGTATACCATTGATTGTTATTAACACATTTTGTTTTACATTTCCCTCAGTAAAGACTTGGTATGAATTCTAAACATTTCACTACTATTTTCACCTTCCTGTTCTAGATACCGAATTGAATATGATGCGTTGTGTAAAGTTGAAGCGGAGCAGAATGAGTTCATAGACCAGTTTATTCTGCAGAAGTGACCGGACCACGGAGGACTTAAGGATTCCAGGGTTCCACTTTAATTTTTAATTTAATTTGTGTTTTATTCTTAATTTGTGGACAGCAAGCCAGGCAAAACTTGAATACCAAGAGGCCTCAGACAGAAAAGTATTCAGTTCTGTCTTATCTACAGCTAGTAGGTCAGTTATCAAAACTTACACAACATTAGAAATCTCAACAAGCCTCTGATGCCAAGTCATTGACGTCTCCCCTTTTCCCCATGTTATCAAGCATTGAGTGCTTGAGCATCGCAGGGATTCCACTAGTGATGTATTTGCCCCATTATGTTTTGGAGAGGCAAATATAAATCTTATAAATACTATTTATATATAGAGGAATTTATTTATACTATTTATACCGAGGGGTTATGATGTAAAGCGCACATTGTTTTTTACCACTGAGGAAAATAATACAAACTACAGTATTTGCATGTTGCTGTTAATAATTTTTGAAATTCAAAGCCTTTATGGAATACAAATTTCCTCATTATAATGTGTACTTTCTAACCCACAATGTAAGAGATTCCATTATAACTCCTATCCATTTCATCATATTGTTTGTTTTACTCATGGGACCACACCAAAAACATTGCTCTCAGGAGGGACATTTAAAGTTCAGGAAAGTTTACAAACATTCAAATTTGCGACCATTGTTTTTGTTTTTGTTTATTGCATAAAAAGTAATTGTACAAAAATTACAAATCCCCTCTGTCTTATGTGTAATGACATGTAGACACATTTCACATTATAGTGAAATATACTTGAATAAATCTTTTGCAGAGATTCTTTGTCTTTTCCTTGAACAGTCTTGATTGTGCAGTGGTTGGAAGCAATTCTGAAGCCTGATCTGAGTGAATTTAACAGTCAACTATAAGTTAACAGTCAATTAATGTGTTATGACACTGCCATCTATTCACTACCGGTACAATGTCTCACTAGCTTCACCTGAGCTGTTATAGATCCCACATTTATAAATAGATTATGCTCTAAACCAATTTTGTATTGCTGTAAGGAGTACATCACAAATTCACATGTGTGTCACACACAAGGAGTTGTGACATGACCTCTACTTCACTTTCTTCGACTTTGATTTGGACCTTCCTCCCTGAGAGGCGCCTGTATATGTTGAGCTGAAGAGCATCGTTAGTAGCAACATAACAGGGACTATGAGGTATGGCGCGTAAATGGACATCAGAGTGAGGCGCTCCCGCATGGTCTGAGGCCCAGGATGGGGGGTCTGAGGGAACTGATGGAAGAGCACGTAACTCAGGATGGGTACTAGGGTTGTGGCCACATGAGCAGAGTACACAATTGCCGGGGTCCTGATCCACTTGCAGCCTCCTGTGGATGAGAGAAGATACTATACTCCGCTATACTGTAGTAGTGAAACACATTCAAGACATGTGTGTGTGTGTGTGTGTGTGCGCATGTATAAACACTGTAAGAAATACAGTCACATTAGTCTTGGTAACATGAGAATAAATCGAGAAATAATTTCGTATGACCAGAAAGCTACGAATTTAATATCGTAAATGTACCACTAGGTGGCAGCATGTCAATGCTAATCAGAGTCCAGTTCTCCCCTCATTCATTTCCCAGCCTAAAATTCACTGCACCGACCGATTGCCAGGGTTTCTGATAGTGAGTAGGCCTGGTAAATTCGATTCTTTTTAAGGACTCGGGTTATTCTGAGTCACTCACTCAACTGATCCGGGTTATGCAAGTCACTTGAGTCATGAGTCAGTATTGCTAAATCGCCAAGAAAACGCAGTCCTAGCCCCATTGTCTCTAACCACTAACATAGTAGAAAGTGCGGACTCACTATTTAGATCTGGTATTCTTGAATCTGCAATGTTACTGGCTACACCAAACCTACAATACCGTAATTTCTCGACTATTAGCCGCGGCTTATACATGGATTTAGCAAAATTTCTTCAGCTTTGAGGTTAATACAGGGGGGCAGTTAATATGGTGTTGGTATGGTTAATTGTTTCTTTTAACTTGCATAAAACACTATCCTGCGGCTTATACACAATGCGGCTTATATGCGGGAAATTACTGTATGTCTAGGCTTGATTCAGAACAGTATTTTATTTCAGAAGTGAAAGAATGGCGTTTGTTGTGGATTTGCATTTCACCCTGACACTAAAATTATTCAAGACGGACATGTATATCGATAGTCTGACGTTTTAATTGACTTGTCTCGGGTGTGCGGTGGAGTGAGTAAGACTGTTGTTGATGTCAGACTGATGTTACCGTAGAAATGCGTTAGCTCAGAACCAGCGTTAGCAAAGGGGGGCGCTGCAACAAGGAAGGTGCTAAACGCGATAAAAAACGGTCTCCACCGACCTATATCACCTCGGTAAAGTTGGAAATGAAATCCTATGTCCAACATTCCGAACTATTCCTTTAAGATGTCTGTGTGTGGCACTGTTTATCATTTTAAATTAGATTGTAGTAGGACTCAACTGATCCGGGTTAATGATGCTAGAGATTCGCGACTCATGGGTTAATTTAAAGACACGGGTTAAAGATCCGAGTGAGTCAGGACTCAACCAGCTCTAATAGTGAGTACTACTAACCTTTCCAAAATGCATATGCAGCAACAGGGAAGAAGGGAAGTTGTACAAGAGCCTCACAAAATATGAAGGATTTAAACCACACAGGAGGGTCCAGCATCATTGGATCTTTGTATTCAGCGGCGTACCATCGCATTAATTGTTTAGCCTGCAAAATACGTTGTTACAGATAACATTTTGTTGTCATTTATTGCGGTAGGCCTACAAACAAATAGCATGAAGCTGTTTGAATGCAAAGATGTCGTAGGCTAGTAGCCTAAGCCTAGGCTAATATTCATTCAGAAGAAACTCACCGCTTGAGGGAACACATGCTCCGGTAGTAAGGCTTGGAAATCGATGAATAAAGTTATTGGGATGTGGGAGGCAAAATACAAAAAATAAATAATCTCTAATATGCGGATAACCATTTTGACTGGAGAAGGATTTGGAAATCTCAGACAACGCTACACCAAAGACAATACATGTAAAATAGGCTGTAATATTCTTCCTGATCAAGTGAAAAGGGTGGGGATCTGTCACTGTATAGCGTGGCTTCGCTTTCATTCAATTGGCTCATTCTCTCAGTTGATTTGAACAGGGGCGTTGCGGAAGCGGCTCATTGGCTGTTTTCAGCTGTGGGTAGGCTACAGCCCTTTCTCAGGACAAGGGGCAAAATGTAGGCTACTTGTTGGCAGTTCATGTAGGTCGGATAGTACAGAGTAATTTCCTCCTCATTTGTATCAGAGACTTTAGATTACAGGATTTATATTGTATCGAGTTACAAAACTACAAAAGAGAGAGAGCAGGCCTATGCGTCCCATAAAAAAATAATAATTTATTAAAACAGCAGACAGTTAAGGCTCAGCCTCAAGGACAGTCAGTCCAAAAGATCATAGTACAGAGATAGTCATGTACAAAGATTGATAGTGGAGTGACACTGAACTTAAGTGACAAGACAGTAAAACACCTGACAGCAAACTACCATAGTGCCATATGTGATAGGCCCACATGGTTGGCTACATATTGTATTTTCTTTTATACACAGTGAAGTGTAAAAAACAGTATACATAGACGTTCCTTTCTGTCAGCAGTTCTGAACAATGAGCCCAAAAGAGTTCAATTTCCCCTGCACCAATATCAACAACAACACAACGTTTGCCCTGACTGATGAGGCCCACACATCGTCAGACAAAGACAGGAGTCAGGCCTCTATGGCTGAGCCAACATCCACGTAGTCCTACATGGTGAAAAGGGAAAAAACAAAAAGTTGGTATTTTATCAATGGCACCAGATAGTAGGCAATAGGCCTATAATGAAAGAGAATATAAAGGCACCCACTGAATCGTTTTCCAGCACGTTCTCTAAGGTTCTAACAATATCAGTGAAGGATGGCCTTGATGTGTAAGGTTCCTGCCAACAGTCTTTCATTATTTGTTGTCTGTGGAAAATGAGAAGTAGACTGTGTTGGATCCTTTCAGAACTGTAGCCTATGCATACATTTGGCGGTCAACATGTGAGGGACAAAGCCAAAAATATATTAATTTCAAATGATTATCTCAAATGAACACACCACATTTCACTTCCTAGATCTATCAAGTGAATGTGGTGGTTTTCTTACTCACATCTCTGGTCTACAGCTGTCTGGACCAACGTTTCTGTGTCCAGCACAGATGTGATACACCACCTCCTCAGACGTCTCCAGGTTTGGATACGGCAGGGTTCCTGAGGCAGTTAACGCTGTTATTCAAGTGGTCAGCACAACCAAATGTACAGAGAAAGGATGAAAGATGCATGGAGGGGCATGGAGCTTACCAAATGATTGCATCTCCCAAAGCACAATGCCATATGCCCAGACATCTCCTTTGAAGCTGTAGTAGTTGTTCCTGAAATACTCAGGTGGGTACCAGCGCAAAGGCACACGCTCCTGTTTCAATGCATCGCAAAAATATTTTTCATTATTTTTTTGGTGTGTGTGTAAATGATCACTGTGGTTCATGCTTCTCACGTTTATTTCAGAACACTTTGAAAAATGTTTTTTTCTTGTTTGGTGTGAAGTCATGGGTTGTCACTGTTAGCCACACTGGTGTGCATCAAAGAGAGCCTGATTTTGCGCTGGCGCTAAAGTGCAAACCAACAGCCTGCAGTGTACATCTAACAAAACCAAATTGATAAGGCTAAGCTGAAACCTGGAACAAAACTACATCTTCTTTTTTCTGTCAAAACAGAAAGAGATGTGAGGGTTTTGGTTCAAGGTTTAAATGACTTGATTTGATGGTAAACGGAAGAAGATGGGTGATATGAGAAGGAGATTTCATTTTAATCTGGCACTGCAGACTGTCTTTTTCTCTGTATCGGTCTCCTTCTGTTCTCCATTTGTACCTCTGATGAGATCATTCACTCCCATGTATTTGCTTATCACTGTTATGCAGAAAATACTCAACATGACCTGTCACTCCTACCTGATGACTTTACTATATTTCTGCTGGCCTCAGGTATATTTCAGTCTGAAAGATCAACACCTTCAGCTCAATCTCCAAAACTAATCTCCAGCTAATACAGCTATTCCCCAACAGATCAGCATCCAGCCCGGCTCATCTTCACTGACCCCTTCTAAAACGGCACCCAAATTGGGTATAACAAATTGAATATGTAGCCTCAGTCACAAAACCTCACCATCACCATCTCATACAATATTCGGTAGATTACGTACATCTAACACAGTATGCCACACAACTTTAAATGGCTAATTTTAATGGTAATGTAATGTTTATTTATGTCATTATAAGTCACTTTAGACAAAAGCGTCTGCGAAGAACTAGAAGCATAAACTATAGTTTAAAAAAAATCCATCTCATTTATATCTACCCTGCAATGAAAATTACATTTATACCACCAGTTCCATTCTCTGTTTGACTTTGCTTTCTCACTGTGCCTTAATATTTGCTACAAATTATATTACATTGAGCATAGCTGAAAGGCAAATAATGTGATTAACAGAATGTGTTAGATATGAAAGGACCCTTCAACAAGTATGCTGCATTGGCATAGTTTGAGTATGGATTATAGGCTACAGCAAAAATATAATCGTGACATGGAACAATTATAACAGTTTTCTTAATCATTCTACTCAACTTCAGATCCAGCAGCTCACTCACATGTGACAGGCCTAAGTGTGCTCTGAGCTGTGCGGTGTAATGTGGGGGCACACGGCTGACCTTTCGCTGTTTCTTGTGGGTGCTGCGTCGGCTCCTCATGCGCGTCAGGTCCCTGGCCAGACCGAACTCGGCCACCTTCACCTCCCAGGGGAACCGGCTCACCATGATATTCCGTAAGGCAAGGTCACAGTGCACTATCTGTATCACACAGGAGAGAGACGATGGAACTCTCCTTCTTTCTCTCCTCCTTTCTTTCTTTTCTTTCTTTACTGTAAACACTGTAAGCTCTCTACTTTGTGCTTCAGCTGTAAAAGTACACCAATTAAGCCTTTGCTTTGTTCAATTATTTATGAACAGTGCGCAACAGATTGTCCACTTGGGATCACTTTTTTTGTTGTTGTTGAGCAGGGTCTTGGTGTACTCCTTCGCAGAATGAGTACCAAGGACGAAGCAGCAAGTGAAGTTTGTGAAAATGTGTTGTAAATCTGGTTACCATTTTGGAGCGCACATGCTCCATTGCCAGGGCTATGTGGTAAGAAGAGATGGTGAAGAGGTTTTGCAGCTCGGGGTCTGAGAACAGCTTGTCTCGTTGCGTCTGCAGGAAATTACGCAGCGTCCCGTAGCTCACAAACTCCATGATCAGCATATAGGGTTCTGACGGAGCAGAGGAGCGCACGTTTGAATAGAGTACATGTTCGAAGAATCTGTGAAAACGTCACTCATTTGTCTGTGGTTAAGGGGAAGTCATCATACCCTCCACGCTGTTCCATTCCAACAGCTGTAGGACGTTTTTGTGGTAAAGCAGCTTTCTCATGATCGACGCCTCCACCTCAACCTGTTTGGGACTGACCCCTGCGGAAACAGTCCACAAGTGCCTGCATCATGTCTACACTAGACTACTGAACCACACGCTACATGAATTACTATTAAATATTAAATCTGAACTTTCAAGACAACTTTCAAATTTGCCTTAGGAAGATTATTTAATTACCCAATAGGTCAAGAGTGGGAGTTCTGTTGTTAAAGGATATCACATAATTTAGCCATAGGTAAGAGGCCTGGGGGCTGAGTATTGCTTTAAATGATGTACAGTAAAACAATAGATGTACACCAAGTTTCCCTTTCTTCCATTCTGTTGTGTCCAATAATGTGTCTTGCCATCTAATACACAATTGAATGTGAATGTATAGCTATAACCTATACATACACACACACACACACACACACACACACACACACACACACACACACACTCACACTCACACTCACACTCACACTCACACTCACACAAACACACACAGTGTGTGTGTATATGGTTATGGTTATGGTTATTGTTATTTAGCAGATGCCTTTCTAACAATTTGGTAATGAAAAAACACCTTCTTTGGAGATTTTGCAGGTGATCAGTGAGTGGCCTTTGCATGTGCCACGAGTCATTTTAGCTTTATAGAAGACGCCCTCTTTCCCAGCCTTGATGAGCTGAAGCAGATTCAGGTCCATCCTAGTAACATTGGGAGCCTGGGGATAAATGGATAGGAATGGATTAATTACACAAAGATTGTGATGAACAATAATCTGTATCTGTAATTTCCAGTCTATTAACCAAGGTTTATACATTGACTTTGCACGTTTTCTTCTGCTATGAGGTTAAAGGAGCTCTAAGCGATGTTACGCATTTTCTAAACTAAAACATTTTTTTTGTCACATACAACAAACAGCCGCTGGTGGCCTGAATACACTGTAAAAAAAAAAAGAAGAAGAAGCGGTCTTTGTGGACAGGGTCCAAAAAATGTCAACACAAACAACCTTCCTCTCCATGAAAACATTACAAACTGTTATTACAAGCCGGCCAATCACGGATGAAGTGCAGGTTTAGGAGAGTTTCAATGGCACGGGAGGGAGGGAGTAGCGAGCTAGCTCTCTGTTCTGTTTGAACGTCAACAGAAGTGACGTTACCCAACATCGCTTAGAGCACCTCTAATAGACAGTGGTGTGCTATGCACAATACATTCCTTTTCTTCATCCTTCCTTCATTGATCTGATTCTGAATAATTCTTCTATTGGACACTGCAATTAATACACGGGTGAAGTCAAAGACAGTTTTTTTTTTTAATCGGCATGAAACATCACTGTGTGCAATGCAGATAATACACAGGAGATTATTGTGGCAGCTTCGGGTAGTCCCCACCAGTATGTGATTAACAGTGATTTTGTAATTATAACACTAATGAAACATGGACACAGCAATGTTATTATAAAGTAATTTGGCTGTGCACTATAAACAACCTCATCAGTCCATTTTTCTAAAGCTGTGAAGAATTTAAATACCCTTCTGTTTTAGATACCATTTAGAAACTGCTAGCAACTTCTCTCTCTTTTAGGCCACACCAAACATCTGGTATCTTCTGCTTGAATGCACTGTGGACAAACCTTTGAAAAACCTTGACAACTTACTAGGAAGTGACTGCACTATACCTTTTCTTTTGTATCCTAATAACAAAATACTTGCACAACACAGTAGCCTATACTTTCAGCGGTTTACAAATTGTTGAATTACATATGGCATTAATGCCGTTGTTTAACTGATACTTTCTTTTTCATTTGTGTTGACTGTTATTTTACATGGTTGCGGTCATCGGCATTTCGTGTGAGTGCAATGATCGCGGAAATATCTGACTGACCAAGTATTATTGCATACACACACACACACACACACACACACACACACACACACACACACACACACACACACACACACACAAACACACACACACAGTTGCGCAAATGAATGTGGAACGTGAAACTAGGGCGCTAAAAGAGTGCAGATGTCCACCAAAGGCCAAATGTGGTATCTCACTTGAGCAATGGTGTCACTAAATTCATAGATCCGGTCCAAAATGAGTAAGTTCCTGTGATTTCATAACAATCCGACCACATATTTTTGTACAATCATGCTTACAGAAAAAAAAACTGGTAGAGATAAAAAAAAAAAAAAAAAAAAAAAAAAAACTACACCAAACAAACAACCCCATTGGAGGAGGTAATACTGTACACTGATTTAACACTGATAATAATAATAAAAAAGGAATATTTAATATCAAGGGGGCTTTTTGTTGTATGAAATAAGATTGGATAGTACGGGAAATACCGTTTTGTTTAAATTACTTTGCCCAAGGGTGTATATCTGTCTCAAACTCCGTTGTTGAATTTCCCTCATTATTGAAGAGGGGAATTCAACAACGGAGTTTGAGACAGTTATATAAAGGCAAAGGCATTCATTATAATGGCAGCAATAATTTAAATACACATAAAATAAAATCACATCTTTAAATATATGTATGTTTGTAAACTATAACTATGACTTTAAATATACCTTTCAACAATGACCATTTTTCAAAATAAACAAAGAAAAAAGCATTCTTTATAAACAAAATCAACATGGAATCCATGTGAAAATATATAAATTATTATAGTTTTACAATTTATTTGTGACTATGCTTACAAAAAAAGCATAGTGTTCACCTCCCCTAGGAGTTTCTGTGATGGAAATATTTTCTGTCTTAGGTCCTTTGTTTAACATGACGCTCCATCAACATTTCAACTAACATTAACTCGCTTTAGTCCCTATTTAGACCAACTCATAAGCACATACAGGGGCCTAATTCCCATGTAATCAGATTATACCTTTTCAGTAATTCCGTGGATTACACTTCTAATGACAGATTTAGTCATGTACCGAATAATTACTAGCTACAAGAAGGAGGTGGCATTTTCACTGTAATGAATAAGCAACATTTTAAGTATGGTGTCTACCTGTGGCGAGGGCCTCCACGGATTTTGCCATGTTTTGACCCTAGACAGTCGGCCTTGGGTGTCACTGGGGTCCACCATGCCGGGCAGGGGCTGAGGCACGCTAGCTTGCAGGGGTGGGGAGTCTGTTTCCATCACTGCTGTTGGAGGGGGGACATTTATCAGCGGACGGCCAAGTCCTCGACGCAAGTCGTCAATGGTCCTCCTCAAGGAGCGAAATCTGACCAAAAAAAAAAGCAAAAAAGCAAATCCCAATAAAAAGTTTTAAAAAATTATAAAAAAATAAAACACAACAGAAATTAGTGAATGAAAGAGAACATGTTTATTTAGTTGTGCCATTCTACTGCGTTTCCTGCATAAGGAAAGTGTTAATTAATGGGATTTCTGAATACACATACAGCTTTTTTTATTTCTTTTTAAGTACAGGGGATTTTGATACTGTAGCATATGCTAAAATCGAAGATGAGATGACTTGGTCTCAATAGTAAATTTGTATGTTTTAGAGAAGTTCTTTTCTCTTGTTTTAAAAGAACCTTACTTCTTTATCCAAATGCCTCCCAGCACCAAGATGGCAAAGACGGTGACGGCTGAGATGACAATAAGGATGAAGTGGTTAGTGTCCAGCTCAGGGCCTGTGATGGAGGGGTCAAGGGTCAGTACATAAATGACACGCACAAGCTCTGGCCCACGTTCTCTTTGCGTGCGTGCAAAAGTGCACACCAGACGAGCGCATCAGGCCATGTAGAGACCACTTATACGAGCAGAAACCACAACACACGCGAACAGCCACTGTGCTGGAAATTGACCATCACAAACGGATGTATTGTTAGTCTAGACACTAATAGGCACGGAATAATGTAGACAAAGACCAAAAAAGGCACTTTAATAAACACAACCACAGGATGAAGAGACATCAATTTAAACTTACCTGGAGTTGTTGTATTGTTACCTGAAGTCATATCCGCATTCTGTGTGAAGTTAAGGTACAGAAAGGCATTAGATTGAATTTTCTTGAATTTCCCCTTGGGGATCAATAAAGTATCTATCTATCTATCTATCTATCAATCTAGATTATATACAGTAAAAGGTGGATGAGATTATGCCAAAGAGCAGCACACAACAATACACAGAGTAGATGATTTGAAATAAGACCCAAGGATGTGAAATAGTGTGGAAACAAAGTCAAATGTGAAGTTAAAGGTAGTGAATAATACACAGTAGTGTCACATTTCTTGTAAGAGATTTTTACTTGATGCAGAATGTCTGTGATGTTCTAGATAGGCCCATGTGTATTGTTTCCTTCATCGTTTAACACACAACTGGTACTGTCACTAGTGTATACCATAATCATTATTATTCCACATTTATTATTATACTGTACTTTGATATGTTTCTTACTCACCTCTAATCATCTCTTGAACAGGAGTACACAGCTTGGTGGTCCACGCATGGTTGTTATCTCACAAAATGACGCTAGATTTGAAAAGTCAGTCATTTCTCATCCAGAATTCTACTGCTACTACAACTCCAAGCACCTCGGTGAGAAGATAACAATGCTGCCAGTAGACAGACAAAAAGGACGAGCGTGAGAGAGAGGGAGAAACGATGAGAAACGAAGCGTGGCACCTGTGGCTGTGTTGCTAGTCACTAGTGGAGCTTAGAGACTGGGTGTTGCTTTTTTGTAAAGGGGAGACCCACTTCCTGCCAGAGGCATGGCTGTGGCTTCAATTGTCAGCACACTTGCAAGGTCGCGAGAGATGCACCATCTCAAGAGTCCACCCTCTCTCTGCATTCCCCAAACAGGACGTGGCTTTGCATGTAAACAACAGACAACCCAATGCAAAGGCACTGTCCTCCACGCACTGTCTAATGAGCACACAGGTGCACAGAAGCCGGACATCGACCCTAAATGTCAGCTGCGGCGAGGGGCTTCCTCTCAGTGTAGCATCGGTGCATTTTTGCTCCGCGGTATGCAACCTTTTGTCTGGGTTGCAAGGTGGGCTTGTGACAGAGGAGGGCTGTGGTTTTTCGAGGAGCCTTTTTAAGGCCTCATTCAGAAAGATGTATCTTCCTCCTCTGCATGCAAACTTGCAAAAGCGGGGGAAGTGTATTTATAGAACATGACACAGACAACTCGAGTGTGATTCTGATTGCTTCTGCTGTATTTAATTGGTCTTGAATAATTGTTACAGATCAACAGCTTCACCTCATATACAACTACAGGTACAGTTTTTACAGTTCATAGTCAAATACATATTTTTTTGTATAGATTTATTTACAAAACACTTTTATGTACATTTTCTTTAAATGTCAGTGCAATGTCATTTGTATTCTTCAAAACACTTTACAAAATAAAATTCATTAAATTAATAGCAAAGCTCTGCCAACCCATCAAACTTAATCTATTAAAAAAAATCAAGACAAAAAATACAATAGGACAAAGACATACATTTCAGTAGTAGATTGCACTACCAGTCAACTGATCAGACTTCTGCCAGAAAGCTGTTAATAAATTATCCCTGTTTTGAAAATTATGCGTGTGTGCTCTTGAGTGTATGCAATAAAGATAAAAATTGGTCTGTGCAGTGTGTTTGTAAATTTAGGAGCGACTCAATGGTGAGCCTGACGGAAAGTGTCCTATCCAGCTAGGTCTAGTGACATCATAACCCTTCTTCGTGGCCAGGCCTGAGAATGAACGTGTGAAAACCCCTTTCCTGTGAAAGTTGTGGACACGGCGAGGGACTTCCTAGGTGCTCCCTTTCAATAGTGTGCTGATCGGAAATACTGGACAACCGTTTCTCGCTCTCTGAACAGTTGGACATGGATACAGTTAAATAATAATAATAAAAAAGAAACATGCCATAACATTACCATCAATAAGTTACAGTACTGCGGTTATGGTTCATTTCATACATTGCATTTTGAGACAGGGCTGCAAGCCTGTTTTTCACGACAGACTAAGCACTTTCATCTGACTTTGAAACCCCTACAAGTAGAGCAGCAAAAACACTTCAATCAGTGTGTGTGTGTGTGTGTGTGTGAGTGTCTGTAGGGGTGTGTGTGTGTGTGTGTGTGTGTGTGTGTGTGTGTGTGTGTGTGTGTGTGTGTGTGTGTGTGTGTCAGGGGAAGGGGGGGGGGCATTGATCTCTACAAGCTCAGTGAGGCTTAATGCCCTCCCCTCAGAGGAGATTCATGGAATCATACAACCATCAATATACAGAAAGCAAAACAACAACAAAAAACAACATTCAACTATTCGTTGTTCAACACTCTCTTCACAGTGGTGATGCAGATTAAGAGTTTCAAAATAAATGCTACCGCCAATCTCCACGCTTCGGCACAAGTCTCCATCTTCCAACTGTGGTCTACAGCGAGAACTCTGATGTCTCACAGAACATCTACCAAATCTCCAGTCAGACACAGTCTCTTCCTCTCTCTGGGCAAGCCATTCCGATCTCTCCAGGCAACTTGTATCAAACTTTGGCTTGACAATGCAAAACCCTCTTCCACATCTAGCAACAGCAGGTTTGAATGCATTTGGCTACAGATCTTAGTCAGTGGCATCAAAGAGACTTCCGCCAAGAAGGGAGGGGGGAAATCGGTTCAAGCGTCGACATTCTATTAAGTGGAGATGACATGACCAAGCTGTACATAGTAGTGAAATGCCAGAGCAGACTGATATGTATTTACTTCGGTCCTTGCAGCAAAATAAACAAAACAAAAAAGAAGCCCTTGCTAACAAACAAACCTGTGCTTTTAAAAAAAAGGTACATAAATAAAAATAGATTACTCTAAAAATCAACATTCCAAAATAAACAAAAAACACCAATAAATTAAACATAACATTATGTTGTTTCATTGAGACGTATTCCGTGTGGCACCTATCCTCATGCTGTGCCAGATTCAAACTCAATCCTCTTGAGTTATCGAGCCAAATAACCACAAATCAATTCTCCTCAGGAGTCAATATGGTTCATCTGAGCACAAAATGAGGAATTGGCAGTTAAAGAGTCAGAAAACTATGACTGTAATTCATTTTCATTCATCATGATTTGGGGAGGTTAATGGTCCTACGGAGCCCAGGAGAAAAAGAAAGAGTCTTCAGAAATGTGACTGATTTGGGTATGACACTCTGATCCTTTTCCTTATTACAATTTGCTTCATAAAGAAATAATGAAAAGAAAACTGAGGTAGTGAGGTATGACATCTGATAAAAGCAAACCTTTGGAAAATGTTTTGGTTTGGCCAATGACTGAATGAGATACTCTTTTTCTGTTAGTTTTACAGATATTAAAATACTGATTGTGTGCTTGTTATGGCAAGCCGTGCCACTCTAAAGCACGGACAGCAGGCTTCTTCTAAAGAGACACATCAGTTCCTATGGCCTGTAAATGTGTCAATGCTTCCTTCCCAACAACCATACATATAGATGCATGTACATCTATGCGTATAGTGTCTCACACATTTTTCTGAAGGGGGAGTGGGTTATATGGTGAGTGGTACAGTGAGCTCATGTTGGTCCACTTTGTGCTAAAAATGGGGCGCTTTTGTTCACTTGGCAACCATAAAATAATATCATTCTTTCATTTTCTCTTTCACTCATTCATTCAGTCAGTCAGTCAGTCAGACACGCTGCAAAGCCGCACACCTAAATAAGCGGTAAGGTACCTCTATCCAACATGGTGGTCAGCAATGAAGAAAAAAAAACCTCAGCTTGTGATTCTTAAAAAGAAGGAGACCCTTTGTGCTTGCGACTCCCGACACCTTGGCAGCGCCCGCTCTCCTCGCCAGCCTTGCACCTTGCCTGGGCGCGTGCGTCTCACGCGTAAAGTGCTTCTGTGGAAGAACGCGCCATCACTGAATGACGCAGTACTTCTTGTAGTCCGACTCAAAGTCCTCGTCCATGCTCGTGGTGTCGGCCATCTTTTTGCCGTCAGTCTTTGGCAGAAACTGCGAGTAGTCCACTCCCTGCTGCTCGTAGAAGAGGATGTAGGCAGAGTCCGTGTCAATCTCCCCAGAGTGCACCTCCTACAGGTCAAACCACAGAACTGTAAGTCTCAAAGCCAACAAAAACAACCAGCTAATCGTGTCAGTGATCAAACAGTTGAAGTTAATGTGTGCTTGTGTTTAATTTGTGATTTACTGTACATATGCTGTGGGTCCTACCTTGCAGCTGCTGTCGTTGTAACAGTACCATTTCTCATTGGGGTTTTTGGCGTAAGTCACATAGTGGCCCCCTCCCATGATACCTGAATGGCACTGAAATAGACAAATGACACTTATGGTTACGGTTATAGCAAATAATCAGCACCACCTCAACCGTGAAAAAAAATGTATACAGAGAGAGAGAGAGAGAGAGAGAGAGAGAGATGTTGTTTTATTATTATTATTTTTATACAGCAATGCTTTGGCAACACTGTAAAAAGAACAGTCATGAGAGAGAGAGAGAGAGAGAGAGAGAGAGAGAGAGAGAGAGAGAGAGAGAGAGAGAGTTGGGAGGGATGGGTGGGAGTTTACCCTCCAAGTGAGTGTAACACTTACTGAGATTGCATACAAGTTGTACACAGGCTGCAGGCAGATTTGGTCTCTTTGGTGAAGAGCGGTCTCCACTTCTGCGTTGGTCTCTGCGTGGCCGTTGGTGTTGCCGTGGCCACCCTCCAGCCCGTTCATCACGACCCCGCCGTCGGTCTCGCTTCCGGAAGCCTCCTCCGACCAGGAGTCCAGCGCCCCTTCCTCCTGGCCTGTCGCCACCGCCGCCGTCACACCCGGGGGCACCGAGGCCTCCGCGTCCACCTCCGCGTCCGGCTCGGGCCCGCTCTCCTTGACGCTGCCGCTGGTGCCGCTGCCCGCGCTGCCGCTGGTCACGTTCAGGCTGCTGCTGTCCAGGTTCTCCTTGCTGGCGGAGAGCCGGTGGCGGCTGCCCAGCTGGGGCAGGCGGAGGCGACCCTGCTTGCGCCCGCCGCCGCCGCCGCTGCTCTTGGGGCTTCCCGCGGGGCTGGAGCCCTTTAGCGGGCTGCCCGACCGACGAGCCAGCGCTGGGGAGGCTACGGGGATAAGAACAGGAGCTCATGACGAGAACCGCTCGGAGGGAGCTTTGTCACTAGGAGCCAGGCGTTGATACATTCTATTATAGGCCTGTGTTACTCCACCTGCCCACTTTCACTTCCCTCATAGCGAAATACGCAACATGAGAACAAAGTCCTGCGTTAATGCTTTGGCATGCAACACATTTGTTAGATCTTGGGGATGAAGTTTTGATGAGGAATGGAATAGGATTGTGAAAATATACGCTGGAGCATTCATGCAACCAAAGGGCAAGTTGATGAATTCAGGAGCTTTGTTTTTTTTTACACCACATCAAGCAGTCATAAGCAGAGGTGGAGAACTCCAGCTTCTGAGAGTAAGCTCTAATTCAAACTTTCACTCTCTGAAGCTCGAGTTTGCCACCTCTGTCCGTCATAAGTAGGCTGGGTAAACCCTGCCTGATCTGCCGGCGATTTGGATTTCGCCCTGCAGCTCAGGCTGGAAACCTGCACATCTATTTCTCCTGCTTCCTGTCCACATCTTCTGGGTCCAACCACAAACTAGCTTATCCAAAAGGCGCACCCGGATCGTTAGTCTGATTGGTTGAAGGACTATCCAAAAGCGTCCAGTCATTTGAACTATGCCCATTGATCACGCCTTTTGTGCAGTAGAAATAAAGCTTAGTATGGTGATAGCCAGAGGTCATAGCCTAAGTCATAAGGTCAAGGAGATCTGATGGGAGTGGTGTGTGAGAGCGTGTGTGTGTGTGTGTGTGTGTGTGAGACATACCTTTGGGTGTGCTGGACAGGCTGCTGACGGTGCTGGAGGAGACGGAGGAGATGCTGCAGATGGTCCCGCTGGCCGCCGAGGAGGGTGCGTCTCCACCCGCCCCCACCACCACCCTCAGCGCCTCCTCCCGCAGGCTCCTCTCCAGGTCGCGCGGGGCCAGGAAGGCGCTGGGGTCGAAGCCCTCCCGGGGGAACTTCACGATCTTCTGGGACTTGATCCAGCGGCCGTTGACGAACTGGAACCGTTTCAAATGTACTATCTGCAAATCGAAAACAATAATAAAAAAAAAAGAACTCCTTAAGATATTTCACAGTGCGACGACATTAAAGAGTCACTTCACCCCATAACTCCACCCACTTCACATTTCTGAAAACGTCTTTCAAAATGGGCGAGACGTTCTGAAATTTGGAGAGAGAGTGCAGCACTGCTGCAACCAATCAACCATGGAGATTTCGTGTCAATCTGGGAATGAGTGCTGCAGACATGGCTTATCACAGGTAGGCTAATCAGGGCAGCAGCTGTTGGGGCGTTTCAGTCCTAATTTGTAACGACCCGGTGACGTAGTGTCGGACTAGAAGTGCAGGACAACGTCAGCATTCCAATAGTATTTTGGACCAACATGCCATGGCATGTTTTCAAACGGTAGTATGCGCGAGAGAGCAATATTTCCAATACAAAATCAGACGAAATGTTACTTTTGTCGAGAAACACGATTTTTGTCAATATTAACCCTGGTAATAGTATAGTTCACCACTTATGAGTATTTTCAATCAATCAACAGCTCAAAAAACCTATTTTAGGGTGCAGTGACCCTTTAATTATTGATGCTGTTTTCATAGTTCTTAGTAGAACAAAAGAGCTCAGTCAGCACTATGTGCCAATGAAAAATAGCACCATGATATGAACCCTGAAGGCTGCATCTGGGTAGCTTCACAATCAGGGAGAAATCTTTGTTTCACAAAGAGAATACATATCAGTATAAGGTTCAATATTTGTACACAACATTTGTAGTGTTTATTCATTTTCATTATTGTTAAGTGTTTATTATGTCAAGCAATTACCCTGATTGTGAAAAGAAACTGCTCATTTATCAAACTAAATAGTGTGCTCCAAAATACACTGCTAAATGAATGTACTGACTGACACTACATGCGATAAGTAAAAGTGAACAGCTTCAACATGGAGTCTGACCAGGACGGGAGGCAGTCTCCAGAGGTCCAGCTTCTTGGTGGCCAGCCGGTGGGTCTTGCACTTGGAGCAGTAGTAGAGCTCGTCCTCGCCCAGCTCCTCCTCGCTGGTGAACGCCCGCAGACAGCTGTCCAGGCTGATGGGCTCGGCCTGCGCCCGCCGACTCTGCTCCACGCTGGAGTGCTCCTCCACTATCTACTCCGGGGATGGGGGGAGAGAGAGAAAGAGAGAGAGAGAGAGAGAGAGAGAGAGAGAGAGAGCAGAGGGAGAGAGAGAGAGAGAGAGAGAGAGAGAGAGAGAGAGAGAGAGAGAGAGAGAGAGAGAGCAGAGGGAGGAAGAAAGAGAGATAAGGAGAGGGGGGTAGAGGGTGATAGAGAAGGGTGGGAGGGCAGAGAGATAGGGAAAGAGTGGGGATACAAACATAATGGGAGGGAGAGATGGAGAGAGAGAGAAAAAGAGAAAGTAGGTGGGAGAGGGAGAGAGAGACAGAGATAGTGGTTGAGCTGCTGTTGTGTACAGTCCATCTGTCAGAGAATTATTGAGCTGAAACATCCAGGCCCACGTGAGGCACTAGCTCCAACACTCTCGCTGCCTGCTCTTATCCATTTCCTCTTCTGGAACATGGGGAAGGAGGTTGGCCTACAAATGATTCTCAATATGCCTGACTAAACAATTTCAATTCACTACAGCAGGCATGGCTGGCACAGACTGTTTTATCGTGTAAGACCAGAGCTAAGTATCCTATTTACTTTAGTAAGAGCCTGTATGAAATTTCATAGGGAGGAAATACATTAAGTCTTTTATTTACTCGGTCCAGGGTTTCTGTCGGTTTCAACAAGTTAAATGTAAGCCATTTTAAGACCTTTGAAATTTACGACATATTCCTGCCTACACTGGCAAAAACTGAATGATGAAGTCCCAGAATTACTAGTAAAATTAATGATTTTATATGGCAATAAATTGTATCCAGGCTGCAAAGTAATAAACCTGTACAATTATCAAACCATTAAAGAAAAATGTAAAAAAGTATGAAAAAAGTGTAAAACATTGTACAAATAGCACTATGTGTGTGTTAACACAATTAAGACCAACCTAAACATGTAAGACTTGTTAAGGCCGTATATACATATTGTTACTTTTTTTCACTTTTTAAGACCCTGTGGAAACCCAGTAAACAACTTTGAGATTTTGAAGTAATCACTCTACTTTCTGCAGCTATGAAAGTCAACTGGCCATGAAGTGCATAAACCATGACGGCACAGATTGATTGCTGCGCAGTATTAATGAATATTAAAGAAACAGATCCTATGCAGCAGAGGTACTCTTGAGAGGTGGTGGCTGTTAGCAGAAGCCAGAGGAGAGCCAAGGCAGGCCAAACCACTGATCGCTCATTTGATGTGACATCATTGCCCAGTGACGGCTGGAGAAATCGATGCGCGACTGTGTCACTCGAGGCCAAGGTGACCGGGGGCAGTTAGAGGGGCAGCCGTGGCAGCGCTTGACAGCAGTGTGGACAGACTCCTTTGCTGACCTTTGCTCAAGCTCTTGATAACGACAGGAGAAATGAGCTCAAGACGTTGACCTTCAGCTTATCAGCGTTTCCTCTAAGATGTATTTTTCCGGGAGCTTATGTTCATACGTAGATTCACGAAAACCACAAAACACAGACGCACACGGAAATGCAAATACACTCACGTACACACACACACAAACGCTTGTAAAACCTCCAAACACACACACACACACACACACACACACACACAAATACATCTCCAACCACCTCCACTCTCTCTCTCTCTCTCTCACGCACCCACACACTGGAGGTGTGATTTGTGGAGTGCGTTTGCAGCATGCCCTGCACTACTACAGCAAGGTGGTGTTGCTCCCTCACCCTCTCCTGGGAGGTCTGGTAGCGGAGGTGCAAGGCGGTGGGGTCCCAGTCCACGGCGATGTAGGCGTTCCCCAGGGAGGCCCTGTCCTCACAGCAGTCCACCATGCAGCCTCGGCAGAACCTGACACACACACACACACACACACACACACGAAAGAGACAGCTTTCATTAGTCATATCCTGCCCTGCATTAGGGCAGCGCGCCAACATGGGCAATGAACCGCGTATTGCAGAGCACAGCAGCACAGTGTGATGGATGCCCTTACCTGTACCAGGGGCACCAGGCGCAGGAGTTGCCATCCTTCTGCACCACGCGCAGGGTGAAAGGGTACTGGTAGCCCATGCTGTCATCACTGTGGACGTGACAAAGAGCAATCAGTCCTCCACTTATTAGTGCACTTGAACTGTCCAAGTCTATAATGCAGCGTTGGACACATGGCATGCACCGTCGCTCCACAAGACTGATGCTCTCAAATGCATAGGACGATGTCAGTGACATGACCTTGGCAATGCCACTGTCATTACTAATGACGGAGCTCGCTCTTCATCTAATATTACTGAGGGTAGTAGATCAAGCACTGAAACATGACTTGGTCATTTCTGATGAATGTACTTAAAGCAGCACTATGCCGGTTTAGGTGTTTTTGGAGACTGTAGAACTCCCTCTAGAGACGCGATGTGTTTGTATGTTACTCTGCTGTTGTAAATAGCGAACTTCTCGTGAATTATCCCCCCCTGTACACAATGCTTGTGTTGTGGAGGTGAAGGATTAAAAACAGGCAAAAATAATCTCTAAAGAGCTATATCTACTGATAAGATATAATGTTTTACGATTCTCGCGAGATTTGGCAGGACGTCGTTCTTGGAAGTTACATGACTGGTTTTCTTGGTAGGGACTTGCTACGATTCACCTAGTACAAGTTCGTTTACTATCAAATTGGCTTCGTAAAGGTGAAAATCCAGCATGTACCTTCAAATTTGATGAACCAGCAGCATACAGTACTTTTTGTACTGTACATATTTATTGCTGGTCACTAGAATTTAATCTTGCACTGTTGCACTGTTGGACTTATTTGCACTACCAACTTGACACACACCTCATACTGGATCACAGTATCAATCCTCAGTACATTCATGCACATCTTATCTATAGTATTTTACTGCTCCTTTAGTCATGTTGATTTGCTGATTTGCTTTGTATTTTCCTGTTTCCATTGTATTGTATGTTGTGTGTGGTGTCTTAAGCTGCTGGGACCTT
Source organism: Sardina pilchardus (assembly GCF_963854185.1). NCBI lineage: Eukaryota > Metazoa > Chordata > Actinopteri > Clupeiformes > Clupeidae > Sardina > Sardina pilchardus. Next base: position 8,793,104 of record NC_085006.1, on the reverse strand, counting down.
GAATTTCCCCTTGGGGATCAATAAAGTATCTATCTGTCTATCTCTATCTAATCTATTATAATCGCTAAAATGAGGGCCCAGTTATTAGTCCTATGAGTAGAGTTGTGATGGTGGTAGTATCAGTATCAGAATCAGAATCAGCATCAGCTTTATTTGACTTCGGTTAACTCTGCTCTCAAAGTAAAACACTCAAACAAATTAAACATAAAATATTGAATAAACAACAGTGGTGAGCTGTGGGCTCTTACCAGTCCTGTGCGTGGTTGCTGGCCTCCTGTGGGGGCAGTGGGCTGGCCAGCCGGGACACCTGGATCCACACGGCGTCGTACAGGTCCTTCTTGCTGGTGTGCACCGTGCAGGGCACGATCAGCGGCATGCCGAACAGACTGGGCCGGTTCTTCTGGGAGGACAGGAAGTACAGCTCCGTCCGCATCTGGAGGGGGGGGGGACGCACACACATACGCAAATACTGCTGAGTCACACTTCAGTGCGTCGCTGCTGAGTCACGTTTCAGGTGGGCCATTCATTTCCCTTTTGGCCCTGGCCAGAGACTGCTGAGTTGGAGGAAAGACTGGAGTTGTAGGACTATATCTCATTTTAGCTTCCCTTCAGAATGGGGATGGAGACACTCTACGGACAGCAGATGATTCACTTGACCCCAGGGACCAGCAGGAGCTACTTCCACCTCAAGTCCACCTCAAGCCCACCTCAAAAGTATGGCCACAGACTAAAAGCTTAAAAAACTTGGTACACGTTTTGGTCCCTTAGTAAACAATAAATGGACCTATACATTCCAAAAGAACACATCCAAAATGACAGATTCCACTTCAGTTTCTGGATTCAAGTTCAGTGAGTTCTACATGACGTCACCCTTCTGTCTACGTGTATTCCTTTTAGCTCTGTTCCTAATCCTGAGCTTACAGCATATCCCCCCACAGCTTACACCTTAGCGACAACAAAAACCCTTCATAACCTTTGCTCCTCTCAAAGTATTTCCCACAATGCCTTGGCTCGCGGCTCACCATCTTCCTGTGCATAGCGATGATGTAACCGATGAAGGGGCTGTCCTGGACTGGCACGGCGTGGCCGTTGGGAATGCCATTGGCGAGGGGTTTCTCCGGGGAGCATGGCACCACCGTGCTTGGTATTCCGTTGGGGATCAGGCTGGGTTTCCCAATGTGACCGTTGGCTGCCGTCCCGTTGGCCGTGGGTGTGCTTTCTGCAAAGTGGTGCCCGTGGACACACACACACACACGGACACACACATACACACACACACACACACACACACAAACACACACAAACACACACACACTTTAGTGACTGAGCTATGGAAAGGGAAGACAGTTATAAGATATGAATGGACAGAGATGCACCACTACGACTGTTCTCACCTGATTGGGCTGGGGAGGTGACAGAGGTAGGTGATCCTGGTACCGGGATCTCAAATGCACAGAGGAAGCCGTTCACAGACAAGCGCACCTTCTGATTGTCCTGTGGAAAGTTCTACACCAAAAACACAAACACGCATAAAATGGTTATACATAAAAATGTCTACACCAATCCAAAAAAAGACTTTGGCAGTTTTATTTGGCTGTTTTACATTCACCACTCAGCACTTTTAAGATTTCTTTCTCAGTCCAAGCACGGTGCTAGCAAACTGATGTGCTCTGATCACATCCCTGCACCATAAGCATATACACACAGACAGCAGTACCAGTCTACGCCTCTAGAGGGAGCTCTGCCTACCCTGACGTTGGAGTTGTGGACCTCGGCCAGCAGGATCTGTTCCGGCTTGAGTCCGCACAGCTCGCTCAGCTGCTTCTTCAGGCCCGTGTACTTCTCGTCCATGTTGAGGCGCAGGCCGTAGCGCACGGGCGTCGAGCCGTCCAGCTTGATCGCTGCGCAGCAGCAGAACAAAAAGAGAGAACGGTCTGTGAGTCTGTGCTCAGGTCAAACACGTGAAAGGGAACTGGACACTGTGTTCCCTTTTTAAGGATCTAGCAAACATCCTATTTTAATAAACATCATGAAATGATGACGAAATGCAGAAATTATTGTTTTGTGTATTGCTATTTCTTCTCATAAAACAACAATATGAGGCATGTTCATGCTTTTGACAGTACATAGCAGGCTACTGTTTAGCTTTCTCATAGCATCACGTTCAATTCAATATTTGGCCAATCTAGCCATTGTGTTTCATTAACATTCATCTCATTTATTGCTCAAAATGTCCATGTCATAATCAGATTATTATGGACATACCGACAGATTATTATGGACATATCATTGTCCATTTTCCTCAAACACTATAGAGGAGAGTCGATGTGACGTGTTGAAGTATAGGCATGTTGACTGATGCTCCTCACCTGTGATCTCTAAGTGCATAGAGCTGTCCATGGGCAACGGCAGGGACAGGAAGTTGAAGGGGTCGAATCGGGCGCTGATGTGGCCGCACGTCTTACACTTGACCTGGGACTTGAGCTGACCGTGGAACAGGTCCACCACGATGGAGCGGTTCCTCCTCAGATGGTTATCCCACGCCTGCGTGAGCACAACAAGCGAGAGAGTCAGGAAGGTCCCTGCGGAGCATCAATCCTGCTCCGGCTAAACCAAGCGGCTTCACCTTATTGTCTCTCAGGAGGATGGGGATTTCGCTGGCTGATGGATGGCATCTCGCTGCCTCTTTTCCCCCGTTCATTTCATTACCAGTAGGACATCAATATCTTTCTAAGTAGGCCTTAAAAGCTGCTTGGCACAGATTTTCCCTGAGCCCCTGCAATCATGCTATTAACCCCACTCCCTGTGCTTACGGGGCTTCGAGAGTGGCGAGACAAAACGAGGGCTTTTGACTTGCACAAAAAGCCTGACACGGCTAAATGCATTGTGGATACACTACCAAGGCTTAAAGAAATCATTTAGAGCTATTAGAAGTCCAAGTCATAGATCATTATTGATTTTCAAATATTTCTCAAAGTACGTTTTTGGGCTTTTTGCCTTTACTCTGATAGGACAGTGAGTCCAGAGACAGGAAGTAATGGATGAGTGGAACCGGGAAAAGAACACGGGTTGGATTCAAACTCGGTTCCCTGTGGACACTGCTCCCCCCAATTTTTATTCAGCCCACGCCTGAATTTCAGACACAGTGCCTGAGAACTGTGCACCCTGCACTGCTGATCTTTGCGATGGCAAGATGCATCATGGGATACAACACCACTGACCTCTGTGGCCACCTCGCAGTCGGGCCGCATGTCGCTGTCCTTGAGCTCCACGTAGGGCTTCTCGTGGACGCGGTTGAGGTCCTCGTGCAGGCCGTCCAGCAGGAAGGCCAGCAGCTCCTGGGAGTCCTGCTGCTGGAAGCCGTTGAAGCGCGGAGCGTACTTCGCTATCGTCCACTAGATAAACAAAGGGCGAGAGGGAGAAGACAAATGTTTGGTGATTAAATACATTAATCCTAGAGTGTGACCTGGAGAGAGAGAGAGAGAGAGAGAGAGAGAGAGAGAGATAGATAGAGAGAGAGAGAGCAGTACACAGAGACTTTGACATTTAAAAACGATCACTTTCATTTATCAAGTAAAATCTTATCCTCCGTATCAGTGATGCAGGCTATGACCAATTAGATCTTAACCAAATCTTCACCTACGCAAACTGTCATTAAAGCTCCATTCCATACATTTTTTAAAAAGCTGGAACATTGTTCATTAGCTTAATAGCTTGTAAAAATCAAGATCCACTGCAATGGTCATTTCATTTTACCAAACTTAAAAAGGCAAACAACATTCACATACAATTCATCTATCGTAAACCTATGAGACATAAAAACAGCTAAATTAGCTTTCCTGTCAAAAATGAGCCAATGTGGAAACCTGTCAATAGTGTGGAGATGGAGAGAGCGAGAGAGAGAGAGAGAGAGAGAGAGAGAGAAAGGGAGAGAGAAAGGGAGAGAAAGATATATATATATAGAGAGAGAGAGGGGTGAGAGTTGAACCGTATTTACCCTGAGCTTTAGGGGCGCCACATTCTTCTGCGTTCCACTCCACAGCTCCTGCACCAAATCCCCGTAGCACTTGGCCATGTGACCGCGCATTCCAATGGGATTGGTCCTGTGCAGACAGACCACACCAGTCACACTCAGGATGTGCTGAGCGCACCACTCTGCTCGCTCATATGGGAATAGGCCGCTTCTCTTCCCCTTTTTGCCTATTCCACTCTTACTCATAATCACTTGCCATTAATCACATGACAAGTCAATGACGAAACAAAATGTTTCGTGAGAGGCAGCAATAATGCACAGTGTTGTGCATAGGTTTTAGTCACTGAGATATTTTAGGCAGCTTTTTTCCACTATAAAGCATCTCTATTTTTAGATGTTCAGACATTATTTTGCATGCACTTTGCATGTTACGGATAATGCATAGAGCTATTCAGGTTAGCTTGAGAGTACGGAGTAAGAACTGCTTCAAACATACCCAATCTGAGGACACAGAGGACACTGTACTGTATACCACTCATTTCAACACCTGACCTTCTACTTAGAACTTAGAACATATGTCACCCTGCAAAGCGAAACCAGTCGCTTTGCGCATGATACTATTTTGAGAAACATCCACAATAAACAAACTTCCGGGTTAAAATGTTGAATTTCATGTTTTCACATAATTCGACAGTTTACAGTCTACAGTTTCGCATTTCACAGATTTGATCCTCTTCTGGCATATTGTGATGGGAGAAACATGTCAACTTTGGATGCAGTAATCTTAGCGATAGTTTGTGTAATACCCTCGATACATATCGTTGGAAAGCTTAGCTTATGGCCGTTCATGTGAGCACAATAACTTAATTTTGTCAATTTGACCGAAGTGACTGGTTTCGCTTTGCAGGGTCACATATATGCAATAGAATGCACAGAGCTCAAATCCGGGGGCTGGTGAAAGCCGGACTGATACAGTATGTGACCTCTGACCTGTTGAGCTCGTAGAGGTGCCTCCCTGAGATGAAGTAGTCCGTGAGGGGCTTGGTGTTGCTCACACACTGGATGCTGGAGTTCATGAAGCACGTGTTGCCCAGGTTACTCAGGCCCGTGGCACCCTTCTCTGTGGGGACTGTAGGAGCGAGACGAAGAGGAAGAAGAGCAGGAGGAAGAAGAGGAAATGGAAGACGAGGTTGAGGAGGAGGATCTTCACTAAAGGCTTGTCTAACGGGCAGCTGCGATTTACTTTACAGTAAAAGATAAAGGAAATAAAATGCTGCCTATACGCTATGACCACCAGTGTTTACCTTCACACACACACAAACACGCACGCACACACATACACATACACGTACGTACTACGTACACACACACGTCTTGTGGAAATTACACAACCCACACATTAATTAAAGATCGATGTGTTGATTTATGGCGTGTATCGATATGTCAACAGTATGTGCTGCCAGCACGGTTCAGGGAGTCTATGAGAGTCTCTGACCTTTCACAGGTCACAGATTTCACACATTGGACTGTGAATGGACTACATCAGTGTGTTGGGTATGTCAACACTGCCATGATTTCACAATTTTTACAACCCATGGGTGTTAACTGAAGTACAGGGCATTCGAGGTCACGTCCGCTTTCTACTTGCTGAACTCCTAAGAACACGACTCACTGCGAACAAAATGACCACACTGAATGACCCTTTATCTAATAGCTATTAATTCTACAAATTGTGCTAGAGGAACAGTTGAAGAGTTCAGATGCAAACCCCTCGAAATGCCACGTCTGTTCAAAATGAGATAATGATGATGGGTTCACACAGTGTGTGTTAATCAAATAATTTAGCTTCAAAGCCTGCTAAATACCACTCTCTTCCTGGTGTGAAATATTGTTCTGTAGCCAAATACATATTGGAGCATGATTTACAAAAAAAACATTTTAAATCATGCTCCTTCAATGCAAAAGAAACGTGGCCAGATGGATTTATAGGGTTTTGCCTCTGAACTATCCAGTTAGGCATTAGCATACCTTCTGCTTCCATCAGGTCAGTTTTACATGGTGCAGGAAAAGGACAAGTATTTCAGAGGTTAGCCTTTTGGTCAAATGATCAAGAGAGCAGAGATTTGCTGTTGCAATGATAGGCCTACTTCCTGCAGTGTTGAAATATCACAGGGGGCATTACCTTTGTGGCGGTCGATTTTACTGCTGTTGGCAATGAACGACATTTCCTCTGGCCAGCTCATATCTTTGTTTCGAACTGGAAGGAAAGAGATTATATTTCTTTTAACAGTTCATTTCCTCAGCACTCCCATTATACTTTCCTTTCACAAAAAAACATCATTCATTCTTGTTTTATGCTAGATTTGCCATATTATCTTCTGAGCTCCACAAGCCTCCGTTTGCTGGAGATAAAAACTTTAATTAATCCACACGGCGGAGATAAAAGGAGTGATGGGCAAACCTTCAATTACTAAGTGCTGCTCGTCTTGAATCTTCAGACTTTCCAGTGTGTGATCCTCGTCGTCCAAGAGAGTGAGGTAATTCTGTTTTGCACACATGAAAAATGCATTCGGCCGTTTAGTCTCGCCCTCTCATCAGAGTCGGACTTTCTTGCCGGGTGGAATTTCATTTCGGCTTTCTGACCCCCATGCTCCCAATTTACACAGTGACAGATCTGTCTCTTATCACGCCGTCCTTTAAGGACTTGTGAAGGACCAACATAAGGGCACCTAATAAGCCATAGGACTTTGTGCTTTTAGCTTTTGTCATTTTAATTAAAATGTCTTGGATTCAATTCCACAACTTATACATATAAAAAACATATATTATAATCGAATGCCATACATATCCTAATTTTTTGTCAAAATCAATCAGTAGATCAATCAATACCGAAAAACCAACCAGGTCAATCAGTTAGTTCTACACTGTGTGAGTGTCCGGTCTGTTGCTCGGTCCAGGCAGCAGCCGGGCCTCACCTCGCTGTTGTACAGCCAGAGCCGCATGTCCTCGTCCTTGATGCGCAGCCGCTGAGACAGGTACTCGTGGATGTCCTTGATGGTGCCCATCCGGCTGAAGCAGCCCGTGTAGGCCAGCACCCGCTTCAGGGGGGCATTAGGGGACGGCACGTTACCTGCAGGGAGGAACCCGGGGGTGGGGAGGGAGGGAGGGAGGGAGGGAGGGAGGGAGGGGAGGAGGAAGAGCCACACATTTGTCATGTTCCTCTAGGAAAGCAAGAAGTCGATGGAACAGACTGCACATAGAGGACAGTTTTTCTATGCATGCTGAGACAAAGGGCTTGGGATGAAAAAACCCACTGAAAAACACTTACTCATAGACTAAAATCAAACTCAAAACTACAGTATATATGTATATACAGTACCCTCCAGAATTATTGGCACCCTTGGTAAAAGTTGACTAAAAATAGGTCTAAAAAATAATCTTTAGGTGATTTATTGAACTCCCACAATGAAAACAATGAGGAAAAATACACCCTGCAAGGGAAGCAAATTTATTCTGAGAAAAAGGAAAATCTCATAAAGAAATAAATGTTTTTAATAAAAACGCGTCACTCACAATTATTGGCACCCCTACTTGTAATACCTTCTTAAACCTCCCTTTGTCAATAAAACAGCATGTAATATTCTTTTCTGACACCCCATAAAGATTGAGAATACAAAGTAAGGGATTTAAGACCATTCATCTTTACAAAACCTCCCCAGATCGTCCAGATTGCTAGGTCCACACTTGTGCATTCTTCTCGTTGACTCATCCCACTGTTTTTCTATGGAGTTTAGATCAGGGGACTGCTATGGCAATGTCTGAAGCTTGATTTTGTGTTCAGTAAACCATATTTGTTTTGATCTGTGCATTTGTTTTGGTTCATTGACCTGATGAATGATCCAATCATGACGAACTTTTAGGGCTTTGGCAGAGATTGTTTGATTTCCTTTGGAAATGTTCAGGTTTTTCTTGGTGTTCATGATGCCATGCACCTTAATTAGGTTCCCAAGGCCTTTGGGAATTAAAACAGCCCCACAATAGCACAGCCCCTCCACCATAATTCTGATTAGGCATGGGGTTCTTTTTAGTATGGTCATTCTTCTATGTACGCCAAAGACACCTTAAGTGTTTTTAGCAAAAGAGCATAATTTTATTTTCATCTGACAATAGACCACACTCCCAGACATGTCAAGGTACCATTCAGTAACTCCTGCCATTTACATTGTTCATTAAATGACTCTACTGGCTTTAACCTGACATGCTGTCTAAATAATCTATTAGCAGTGAGGTCACTTTTGAAGATTTTTGGGGGGGACTTGGTGACCCCAAGATGATAGCTTTGTCTGTAACTCTCAACGGTGGTTCTTATGGATTTTTTTGCCTATCATACCATCGTCCATACTGTGCGTGGGAGCAAAATAGCCATGGGTCTTTGTCCAAGCATGTTTGCCACATTTCCAGATGATTAGAACCTTTTAGTCATCATTTTAACTGAAAATATAGGCATTTTCAACAAAATACCTAGTTACCATAGACATTCTCTTACTTACAAATGTCAACACAATTTCTTTTTATTTCAATTTAGTGTATTCTCTTGTCTCTCCAATGTTGAAAAATGACTAGAGGATTTAGCCTCTGAGTGACTTCATTTTCATACCATAGTGAAAAAGAACGTCATGAACTACTTCTGAAAGTTCACAGACACTCTGATTTACTTTAAAACGTTGCATTTACATAGGAAAATGCTCCTGTTAAATGATGTACATAATATGTTTCAGGGGTGCCAATAATTGTGAGCAAGCTGTTTTTGTTATGTTTGTTATTTCTTTATGAGATTTTCCTTTTTCTCAGAATAAATTTGCTTGCCTTGCAGGGTATATTTTTCCTCATTGTTTTCATTGTGGGAGTACAATAAATCACCTAAAGATTATTTTTTATACCTATTTTTAGTCAACTTTTACCAAGGGTGCCAATAATTCTGGAGGGTACTGTATATATTTTAAATATATTATATATATTTAAAAAAATAAATTTTTCACATTTGAATCACAAAAAGCACAGCAGAAAAAATCAGGATACTGTTTGCATTTTTCCAAAGCTGAGGATTAGTTGTAAGGTAGCAGCAAGAAAGGGCAAGAGGTAGGAATTAATCAACTCGGTGGAGAGGGTGATTGGAACACAAATAATCAATATTAGTCACTGGAAGAACACCAGCTGGTTACGCTTGATTGGGGCACAGACAAAAATGAGAGCGAAGGAGGAGAGTTGCTGTTGTGCCACCCTGAATAGTCATCCTCTCAGTGCACCTCTATCAGTTCTGACCACAGTGAGGAGAGGAGGGAGGGGGGAGGGATGGAGAGAGAGAGAACAGAGAGGGACAGGGGAAAAGAGAGAGAGGGAAAGAGTGAGCAGAAGAGGGAGAGAGAGAACAGAGAGGAACGGGGGGGAAAGAGAGAGAGGGGAAAGAATGAGCAGGAGAGGGAGAACAGAGAGGAATGGGGGAAAGAGTGAGCAGAAGAGAGAGAGAGAGAACAGAGGAAAAAGAAAGGGAAAGAGTGAGCAGAAGAGAGAGAGAGAGAGAGAGATGTGGAACAGAGAGGGGGAAGAGAGAGGACGAGATAACAGAGGGAGCTGAGCGCCCTTCCCACACTGTCTCACGGCCACCAGGCATCCAGATAGCTCCCCAAATCAGATTAATTCTGGACCTCTAATGCTGTCTACCCACATATACAGCACACACGCTGGGCCCAGAACAGCACTATTAAACTGAGCTGGAGCGACCCATATCCCTCTCCCTCCCTCCCTCTCTCTCTCTCTTTCTCCCTCTCTCTCTGCTCCCCATCCTCTCTCTCTTGTTTACAACACAGCATGTGACCTGAAAGCTCAGATGTCAGCTGTAAAGTGATGGTTGCAGAGATGACAGCAGCTGGATGTCAGGCAGGCACTCGTGTGGACAGCAATGGCCGGCCGGGATCACATTTACGCTTGTGAATTTTTAATCGACCCATTTGGTGGCGTGTGTGGGGGGGTGGGGTGGTTAGGTAGGGGGCACTGGTCAGAGATCCGGGGCGATTTGCTCAGCAGGTCCGGTCAGGGGCAGTTTTTAGATGATTAGGAGCACTGGGTTTTTTTTTCAGCGAAGGAGGGGAGCAGGAGGAAGACGAGGAGGAGGAGGAGGGCGAAGATGAGGAGGTTTTTTTGGCAGGGCCTCCTTCTTGCTGCAGGCTTACGTTACCTCGGGGGATGTGCTCGGGGAACATGCGCAGGCTGGTCATACCCATGTTGACCCAGATGTTGGACTGGGGGGTGCGCGTGGCCGGCTGCTGCCGCAGGAAGAGCAGGTAGCGGGGGAAGAGCTCCAGCTCCGGCTGACCCGTCTTGGTGTGCTGGATGACCTGTGAAGGACACACACACACACACACACACACACACACACACAAACACACACACCACGGCAGAGTCAAGCCCATGCTCTGCTCAGGTTTGTCGTCTCTGACTCAGCTTCAAAATATTCAGGTGCAATCTCCACTGCGGCAACTTATGACTTATGGCTTCCAAGATGATTGGATTTCTCAACAGGATAACACACAGCAACTCTCCTATCAGGACATGAATGTAAACAGAAACTGGCTATCAGTATCAGCGGCCAACAGATCATTAACGCTTCATAATAACCACAAGCACGTAACGATGCCTCATGAGAAACAGAACGCTGAAAATAGATCAAGAGTCGCGATAACGATGCGTCAGCAGCACTGCTGCTTTTGAGTGAGTGACTGCTTGAGGACCGCCGGTAGTACGTAATCACTGCTAGTATGCAATGCATGAGAGTGTCTGAAGACCTTTCCACAGAACCAATCTCATTCTATAAACAGCCCCGTCTAATCAGGTCTGAAAGGTTAATATAAGGCCTACCTGCAGGAGAATAACACATCACTAAACCACAGGGCTAAATGCAGCTCACTAAAGCTCCAATTAGTTCCAAACATTAGGGCAATGGCACACAACTGATGGCCTAATAAGCTCGCCAACACCACTGACCTTAAAGCTATTGTGCTTTGGTAATGTATTTGCTCAAATGGCTTCTTTCATTAAACATTTAATGACTGCTTTAGGCTCAGACAGGTCCGAGGTGGGCTTTGGTGTGTATATACAGTATATGTGTGTGTGTGTGTGTGTGTGTGTGTGTGTGTGTGGACGTACCGGTCGTGGCAGGCTGAGGTTGGCACCGTACCAGTGGTAGAGCGCTCTCCACACGGGCTCTGGAACGGTCTCAAAGTCCCGGCCCACGGTCAGCGGCGGGGATCTCTTGAGCCGCCCACCCTCCATGGTGAGTGTTGGAGCCTGTGGGGAGAGAGGGACCGAGAGGTGGACAGAGGACGGACAGACAGAGAAGGACAGAAACAGAGAACGTGCGAGAGAGAGAGAGAGAGAGAGAGAGAGAGAGAAAGAAAGAGAGAGAGAGAGAGAGAGAGAGAGAGAGAGAGAGAGAGATGAGTCTTCAATTCATTTCTTTTCAATCCAATGCCATTTTATTTAGAAAGCGCCAAACAATTCATCCGGAGGTGTGTGTGTGTGTTGGAGGAAGCGAGGTGAGGTAGGGAGCAGAGTGAGAGGAGGGGGGACAAAGTCAAACGCGACACTCTGGCCTTCTCAGATGTCCGAGATAAGGCCTCATCTAATGCACCGGCCACTCTGGCTCTTTGGAGATAACTGACAAGAGCAACACACCGGCTGGGAGGGGGAGAGGAAGAGGAAGAGAGGAGAGAGGGAGGGTGGGAGAGAGAGATACAGAGAGCAAGAAAGAGAGGGATAAGAAGAAAGAGAGAGAGATAGAGGGGGGGGGGGGGGGGGGGTTGGGTGTGGCATAAGTTTGGAAGTGTCTGGTGCAAATCAGAGTTGGGCCTGAGACTGCATGACATCTCCTTGACAGGCCCAAAATAACCCCGACGCTGTTGTGCAGTGCTGTGCTGTGCTGTGCTGTTCCACTGGGTCAGAGCTGCCGGTGAGCCTGACTCTGACTCTGACTCTGAATGAGCAGCTCACGTCTTATTCAGACGAGCTTTACGGCGTGTCTGCCAGCAGCTGCGCCATTCTTCTGCTCAACACCTCATCCTATAAGCACTCTTGCATATCTTTAAAAGGGCTTAGCAAGTTGTCACATAACAGCTATGGTACCAATTGTGACAGCCCTCTAAGTCAAAGCGCTACTCTGGCAATGTGGTTTATGGTGACAATCATGCTCATGCCCACACACACACACACACTCACACACACACACACACACCTTCATGGGCTCGGTGAGGACGAGCGGCTGGTTGTCGATGGCGCCGGGTCTCTGTGAGGTGAGGTGGGTGGGCAGGTGCCCGTTGGCGCTGGAGAAGCACTGGTTGTTGTTGTCCGACGCGTTGTGCTGACGCGCGAAGCACAGCTCCGTGGCCGACGAGCTCATGTGCGGGATGAGACCTGAACAGGAAGTGACATCAGACAGCCGTGATCACCATGGCGGCACACAGATGAGGGACGTACGACTATTTCACACACTCCAAATAGTGATGACGCTAGTACTTTTCTGAAAGAAGAGATTTTTTTTTTCCCCTGATGAAACCAGATGAAAGACGAGACTTATGACTCAGAAGCCCTGAAGACTTAATACTGCTTTTTAGCTTGTCGTGGTAAATATGGGAAATAAAGACAGACTCAGACACACGAATATCCCAAAATACTTCCAGACACTTCTTATCCCCCCAAATTCCACACATTTCTGCACTGCACACAGCACACAAAAGCCCTGTAGTGAAATCCTGAGGGGGGGGCATTAATCTCTAGGGCCAGTGCAGTCTGAATCTGGACAAAGCATGTCCGCTGACGGCCATGAGTGTGTCCACTCCAACACAAAGCTGAGGTCTTCATTGGAGACCCACAGCCCTCGGGGCCTCTAACTGCCCAGTGCCCACTCACTAGTGTTGGGGCTCTCGGCGGCCTCCGACGCGCTGGAGATGTTGTCGGATGACTTGTCCTCCGAGGAGCTGGAGGAGCGGGTGACGCCGCCGCCGCCGTTGCTGTAGCCCGCCCGCGAGGTGGGCGTGGAGGCGGGCTCGGCGCTGGCGCTGGACTGGGGGCTCCTCCTGCCCGCGCCCAGGATGGACGGCTGCTCCACCACAATGGCCCTGTTGTCCTGAAACCAGAACAACAAAAAAAAATGAAATGAAAGGAACTTCCCACATACTCGCTGAAGACCACCACAGACACGCATTCCCATGCTGATTTACGTCAGAGTAACTGAAGCCATGTTCAAACCCAGAATATGAGGAGAGAGAGAGACTGAGAGAGAGAACAATATCCGTGCTAGTTTAAAATTCAACAACATGGATGTTTAGTCCCTAAATATGATGGAACACAGAGAGAGAGAGAGAGAGAGAGAGAGAGAGAGAGAGAGAGAGAGAGAGAGAGAGAGAGAGAGAGAGAGAGAGAGAGAGGGTTGGCACAATTGCTCCATCATGCTAAATCACCTCCTACACTCCTCTCTCTTGCCCTTATCAACTCACATATTTGACGTAGTCCTTCCACTGCTGCCACCACTGCATGGAGATGAGGAACCAGTTCTGTCCCGCCTGCAGGCCGTGCCTGCTCTCCCTCTCCAGCCAGCCCCTGGACAGAGCACATCACAGACCCGCACTCACCATCACAATCACATTAGATGGCCACCAGGCTGCCCGGTCAGCCTATTTGGATGTCAGGAGGACTTTTGTTCTTTTCTGGGACAAAGGGCTGAAGGCCACTGTGGCTTCTGAGGACAAGTGATTCCATTGCATGATGTGACACCAAACGTACATATGGTATTTTGCATAGCAGCCAGAACATCTGCAGTGTTTTGACAATGTGCTACTGGTCAGATTTTCCCATCAGATGTTTTGTCTAAAAGACAATGACGCCACTGTTTAGAGTTGAGCTCTCGATGGATTGATGAATGGAAGAGATCAGAGAGGTAGAGACGGAGAGGGAGCGTGGGAGGACAGCGTACCTGATGATCTGGCCCTCCTCCTCAGGTGCGGCCGGTCTCAGACCCAGCACTATATGACACACCTGTGGGTTTCATCAGAAGAACAGGAATGCAAAAATCAAGATCAAACAATCTTGTGCAAAATGGCTTTCTAACTGACAATAACATCAACGCTACAGGTGATGAAAGGAAATGCAAAAGAATGATTATTTTATTATTACTTTTACATGGTAATGTTCATTATTTCAGTCTGTTTATTAAACTGTACATTCATCTGTACATTCATTTTGTGTGGAGGATATCAGACCTGAAACAGCAGGTTGAGGAACTCATTGGCGAGGGCGCTTTTCACACTCCAGATCTGATAGTCCTCCAGGGTCAAGTGGCCCATCTGCAACAACACAGCAGTGGAGACGTCAGCGAAAAGACAAACTGCAAAGTGCTGGTGGCACAACCCGACCTGACACCGTTTGAGGATTCATCCAGTAAAAGAGCACAATGTCTCGAAATACAGAAATGATGAAAATATGATTCAGTGATGGTTTGGACGGCAAATCACCTTGGTGGTGTCGTGCATCTTCAGGATGCCCTCGACTATGTCTGACACGTTGGCGAGCAGCTCCTGGGGAGGCGTGAGGGAGGGAGGAGGGAAGGGGAGCAGATGAAACCACAACCAGTCAATAAAAACTAAATGAGCCCGCCGTATTGTCAGTTACGTTGTTCTAGGCAAGGCTTCATAAAAGAAGATTATTTCCTCATCATCGTGTACACAATCCACTTCAAGCCCCAGGGGGAACATCAATTTCGCACACTGCCTTCTGAAGCCAAGTTCGACAGAGAGAGAAACAGAGAGAAAGCGAGAGAGAGAGAGAGGGATTGTGGGAGAAAGAAAAACTAGAGTGGGAGAGAAAGAGCGAGAGAGTGAGCGAGAGAGTGGGTGAGTGGTAGTGTGTGTTCTGAGACAGAGAGGCAGAGGGATTGCAGATTTACTTCCACAAGTAATTAAAATCCTAAAAAGCTCAAAAAAAGTGCCATTCCGAGAGGTCTTGCCAAGTACTGCAGAGGAATAATAATAATAATAATAATAATAAAAAAACCTCCTTTGAAGATAATGGCATGGAGTTTCTGAAGTGTTGTGCATAGCTTACGCAACACAGGAATTGGTTTTAGGTTGTTGCTTTAGGAAAATAAATAAATAAATAAAACAAAATAAAAATAAAAAGAACTGCGTAGCTCAGACAGCCGCACTGCTGACTAATAAATGACGCGGATCCAGGAGCACCGCACTGCTGTGTGAGAGTAATGAGATTTGACCAGCAGGGCTGGCTGTGCCCCTCCACGCCCCGTGTGTGTGTGTGTGTGTGTGTGTGTGTGTGTGTGTGTGCCACTTACAGGCAGGGTGTCCGTGCGGTTGTCCTTCCACACCTCCAGTAGGGCCACCACCATCTCGTGGACCTCCTGTCTGGACAGGACGCCATCGCGGTCCACATCAAACACCTTGAAACAGACTGGGGATTGCAAGAGATGGAGAGAAAGAAGGAGAGAGAGAGAGAGAGAGAGAGAGAAAAAGAGACATTATTCAAAACAGCAAAAGATGAGTGAAATAGAATGTTATCTGTTTACTTGACTTACTCATTCCACTAACTGATTTAAAAGATTGCTGGACTGTGGGAGGTGCTTTTAAGTCATCACTGTGAATGCCTTTAGCTTGAACTTTCTATTTCAGTATCACTCCACTGATTCTAATAACATTACACCATCTGTTATTCAAATGCCACTGACCACAAAGCATGTGCGTATCTGCTAAAAGGTGATAAATGAGATAAGAAGCCTTGCATGCACACACACACACACACACACACACACACACACACACACACACACACACACACACACACACACACACACACACACACACACACACACACACACACACACACACACACACACACACACACACACACACACACACACACACACACACACACACACACACACACACACACACACACACACACACACACACACACACACACACACACACACACACACACACACACAAAGAGCTAAAGTCTGAGCATTATAAAGGGACCGTGATAACATGTGGTGCTGCACTAAGCGGCCTTTTCTTCAAACGCATGGCGTGGGGACGGGGGTTGTTGTGGGGGGGCTGTTGTGGGGGGCTCTTACACTTCTGTCTCTCGGCCACGGGCCCTCTGCAGCAGGCAGACAGGCCGCACGAGATCTCCTTGAAGTCGATGTGATTGTCCCGGTTCTCATCAAAGGCGTGGAACAGGCCTGCCAGAACAGAGAAGACAAAAGAACCAAAAAAAAAGAGAAAAGAATTTAGAGGGGGAAAAAAAACACGTTGGAGGAAAATGTTAACCCAAAGAATCCAATTATTCCTCGATCGTAATCTTCCAGAGATGAGATTCTGAAATAATGGAAAAAGGTGGAACAAAGCACTGTGTATAAGAAAGGCTAAAATGACTGAGCACTTTTTTCTGGTCCTTGAAAAGTATGTTGTATAAGATTGCTCTTCTTTGTAACATAACAGAGAATTACACATTTTCGCTGCAGAACACTTTTTACCTGCCAATCACTACATAAATACCTCATGGATTCAGTAAAGAAAGTACGATTATGATAATAAAAAAAATGCTTCCCACCCCATATGAGCTGCCCCACTGTGTGTCGTGACTGCCTGCTTGTCCATGGACTGCCAGGACCTATTAATGTGAACATGAGGGAAGTCTGTCCGGAGGGCAGCTTCCCCCCTTTCAAGCCTTGGCCCCATGCATATTTCATTACCTTCGCCGAGCGACGCGTGGATGGGAGGTGAGACCAGAGGGACAAAGGTTTCCAAGTCGAAGCGACCCGTCCGCGATTGAGCCTTCAGTAGCCAGTAGCGCTTCTCCAAATCGATGATGTCCGATTCTTCTACTGCAGGGGCAGGAAGGGGAAAGATGGATTGGAAACATGATTACCGACTTCAATCCCGGCCTCATTTAGGAGAAAAAGACTGGGCCCTGTGCTTCTGCTCGCCGCAGCAGAGGGCCAAGATGACTCATTACCAATAACAATGTATGAGCGTCCGTGTGTGTGTGTGTGTGTGTGTGTGTGTGTGTGTGTGAGTGAGTGTGTGTATGTATTCTCCTGCACATCCTTTCAATCCAAAAAGAGAAAACTACGGCATTTCGACAGTTAGCAAAATGTTTGTTCCATCTTGCTTCCATCTTCCGGGCGGTTATATAATAGGTTTGAGGGCAGCGGCTCAGCTAGGCGAAAGCCTGACTCAACTCTAAATGCCCAATGAGGAGCACTATATAGAGCGTGGAGTGGAGTGGGGGGGTTAAGAAGCCCTTTGGTCGACTACCCTTTCATCACCGTAATCCTCAGATTAGGCCTAATAGGATTGCAAGGCCCTGCCACAGTTACCTCCCAAACATTTGAGTCATAAACGCATGGAGTAAGTGTCAGAAGACAGACGCACATCACGTGGGTTTCTGTACACAAACAAACAGACCAAAAAAACACACACAAGTGAATAAAGATGAGGTCATTTTGCATGAGCCGTCCCGGGAGTCTCTGGCGTTAGCTGTGTGAAAGGTGTGTAGGAGCAAATGGCTGGGAGGCTTATTGAGGGGAAAGCAGGCGTCCATGTGTTTCAGTGAAAGGTTGAGGGGATTGCCCCGGACTTTCCCACCACTCCACCGCTCATGTCATGGCCAAGAGCTTTATGTTCAGAGACAGGGGTGACCTTGGTGGAGGGTGAAAAAAACACTTTGGTGATTACACCAGCAAGTGAAAATATGTTGGAAATGTGCAAATGTAGATGCTGGCTTCCTTGGAGGTTTCCTACAAACTCTCATTCTCTCTCTCTCTTTTTTTTCTCTCTCTTTCTCTCTCTCAGAGAGAAAGACATGAGGACTGGAAGCGTGAAGTAAAACAAGAGGGATGAAAAAAGGACAGAAAGGAAGTAGAAGAAAACAAACCCAAAGGTTCAAAAACTACAGCTGCACCGGCTGACCAGGAAGCAGCAAATCAATGATTCAGACTGTTATTTTAGGGATGGTGTTAGGAGTGAGAGTGAGAGAGAGAGAGAGGGAGAGAGAGAGAGAGAGAGAGAAAGGGAGAGAGGGAGAGAGAGAGAGAGAGAGAGAGAGAGAGAGAGAGAGAGAGAGAGTGAGAGAGAGAGAGAGAGAGAGGACAAGAAGGGGGCTGGGTGAGTGAAGGAAAAAAGACAGGGATAAAAAAGACAGGAAGAAGTAAAAGAAAAGGAATCCAAAGGTTCAAAAACTACAGCTGCACCGGCTGATCAGGAAGCAGCAAATCAATGATTCAGACTGTTATTTTAGGGATGGTGTTAGGAGTGAGAGTAAGAGAGAGAGAGAGAGAAAGAGAAAGTGCTGTTTAGAAATGATATGAGGCCCATGAATAATTGACCAGCACATAGAATAAAGGAGCCAGTTTACATCTTACACGCAGACACAACCCACTTAATGTCCCCTCTCCATCCACAGGGTTAGTGTGCCTTCCCCTCATCCTCCAACAAAATACTTCACCGCTTGCCTTGTTCTCCCTTTAGCTTTTCCCAATATTAGTGAAAGCCCAATAAATGTGTGTTTAATACCGCCGGCTGCTAAGGGTAATAGACGACTGCGCTCTTGATTAGATGGAGAGAACAAGCAATGATTAGCTCAGCGATAAAAGCCAAGCTGGGGAAAATAAGACCGGTCTCATCTAGTTGGGCATTATTCATGACCGGGCCGCAACGGCGAGCGACTACTGATCTATAAAACTCATTACCTACGGTATGGATCAGTGCCGGACCATCGTTCACCGGTTGCCAATCAAGAGTACCCGACGCACCACTTTCGCGTTACGCTAAAGACTATCTTCTTTCTGGCTGTCTGACGCAACCTGGCAACACAGCCTCCGGACAGGTCGACATTCAGCACACGTATACCTTGAAGTTATCAAACATGACACCCACCCCGGAGCAGGGGGGCTCCATCGCTGCCATCGTGCGATGTGCTTCTGCCCGTTAGCTTCTGCCCGTGTGTCTCTATCTCTGTCTGCTGGAAGACCTGACAGGCTCGACCATAGACTGCGGCATGCCCGCGGCACGACCGAAATAACAGGGCTGTTTCGGAGAGCAAACTTGCCGCCGCGTATCAAAGCCCGGCCATTAACATTCACTTACGCTCTGATTAAAAATAAAAGTTCCGCTTTTGTTTTTTTTTCTTTAAAAGGTTGACTGGAGGAGAAGCAATTTTACAGAAAGAAAAAATCTTAGTTTTCAAGTAGCGTTAAGGAAAACATACTGTTGTGCGTCAGTCATATGCCACTCTTCAAAGTCATCAAATGATAAAACAGCTTGTCAGAAAATGTCTAAATATATATACTGTATATATAAGCAGTTTTTCTTGTCTGATGGAACAAGAGTCGCATGTTCCAGAATTCAGCCTTACACAAAACGCAACAGAGCTACACAGACATACTGCAAGTGAGGCTGTCAACAGCGGTTCATGTCAAAGAAATGCCTATACCCACCTAGAGGGGCGACTCTGTCAGAGTGGCAACAGAGGAACCATACCATATTCCACTGTGAACATCAAGGGTCTGCTCGCTAGATGTGGCGTGTACCATAGTAGACTCCACACGATTTCCCAATCAAGGTAGGAAAATCAAAACAAACAAACGAGCCAAAAACAAAAACAAAAACAAGCCCGACGTTGGGTCCCGTCTATATCCCTTCTCCGTATGGGAGGATTTCACCAGCTGTCCGCTAGCTTCTCCGCCGTAACGCCACCGTCGTCCTGTGTCATACGGATCATGACTCCACAGGTGGCAGGTAGGGAATCATGGCGAGGCATTTTCTGGAAAACTCCCAGACTCAGACATACAGTACACACACACACATATGCACACACACAGACATGGGCACACCCCCACACCTCCACATACACTTACATGCGCACACACACACACACACACACAAACGCACACCTTGACAGAGCATGCACGCCTCACACCCCCCGGCACGCCCCACCGTGCTCTCTCTCGCTGCGCTAAGAGGATAAGCTGGACTGCGGGCAGCAGATTACACGCCGCGTCTCAGGGTTCTCTCCCTGATTGGCCTCGGGACAGGATCTTTCCAAGTATGTCCTCGCTTGACAAAACAAACCCAGGCTAAATTTACCTGGCCGTTTGTGTAAGCAATAGCCTTTTTGTCTTATCTCCTGTTTGGCTCATTGTTAGGACCCTGGCCTTCAGACTAACAGTAGGCGGACAACATGAAGACAGACACGGGGGGGGGGGGGGGGGGGGGGTTGGAGTGGACACTCCAGAGCTTAAGAGCGGTAAACATGGGGGATGAATGAGATCAGATCATGGAGATGTACTGCAGTGTCCACCTGTCCGCTCTAGAAG
Organism: Sardina pilchardus; assembly: GCF_963854185.1. Taxonomy (NCBI): domain Eukaryota; kingdom Metazoa; phylum Chordata; class Actinopteri; order Clupeiformes; family Clupeidae; genus Sardina; species Sardina pilchardus. The sequence continues at coordinate 8,772,693 of NC_085006.1, read as the reverse complement.
CAAAGAGGCCAAACAAGTCGCGGAATCACAGTGACTCACACACTACTTACATGGAGATACAGGGCTTTTGATAAGGATGGCATCACGACACGGTGATTTTGAGACAACTCAAAACGTTGCGAGGCAATCATCTCCACGATGTCAGATGGGAATGAAAGAGAAGAAAGGAGCGCAACATTCCGAACTGAACTTGTGCGTATCTGACTCAGAGAGTTTAATCGAATAAGCTGAGCGTAATGAAGCACATCTAGGGAAAGCAGACGTGCCTGGATTGATGTAGTGAGGTGCAACAATTCCTTTTCCGCACGATTTAAATGCAGAACCATGATGCCTTTTGGGGATCCACCGTGGTGGAAGTCCCAGTTTTTTTCCCCTTCACTACCCAGGACTGTGTGTGTGTGAAATGCTGTGAGCAAGTCAGACCTACTTTACAGCCAGCGCCTCACGCTACTCTTGCACCATGTTACAGCACATTACGCCGGCTGTGCAATTAATACATTAATACAAAAAGACTGAGGACATGGAAGAAGGAAGAGTGATCTCCCTCGCTTTCCCTCCCTCTACACAAGGGTGGCCTGGGGTGGGGGTGCCTCTTTGTGTGTGTGTGTGTGAGTGTGTGTGTGTGTGTGTGTGTGTGTGTGTGTGTGTGTGTGTGGCGGAAGGAGAACGGGCAGCGGCTGACAGCTGTGAAGACATCCCTCCCACCCAGCAGGGCTGGCAGGCGAGAGGCGTGGCGTGTGGGGTGCTAAGTGTGGCTGTGTCACTTGTAATTAGCTCATGGCAGCAGCGCTCCTGCGCACCAGAGTGGTGATGGTGGGGGGAGGGGGGTCTGGGGGGGGGGGGGGGGGGGGTTCACTGCTAATGCCTAGCGTCTCTCAAGGGGTGGGGGGGGGTTGGGTTAGAGAGACTAGAAGGGCTGCAACCATCACTCCATCACTGCGCGTGTAAAGACATCTGCAACAGCCCATTTGTCTTCGTGGCAGTGTGTGTGTGTGTGTGTGTGTGTGTGTGTGTGTGTGTGTGTGTGTGTGCAGCTGGGCTAGTTTCTGTTCCACGTCACTAATGACTGTTTTCTCGTCTCAGAATAATAACCATTGGCACTCCGGCTGGTGACAGCGACAAAATGGGGGATAAAGTCCTGCAGCCTTCACAGAATCAATTTGGCTGTGAGCTGAGACGAGATGCTATTCCTGCATTGGTATGCACGCGCCACAAACAGATCAGCAGCCCCGCCTCTCCTCCATCCTACTGTCTCTCTCCCTCTATCCATCTCTCTCTCTCTCCCTCCACCCCCAGCATCACTCTATCTCTCTCTCCCTGCATCCCCCTCTCTCTGTTTCTCTGTGCTAATGAGGAAGACTCCTGCATTAGCACGTGGGTAATGAGATGAGATGGGAGATCAGACGTCCCGACTGCTGAGCCCCTTGTGGGGTGGGATCTCTGAGGGCAGGAGGGACCTGTGTGAGTGTGTGTGTGTGTGTGTGTGTGTGTGTGTGTGTGTGTGTGTGCGTGTGTGTGTGGTCGAGATGATTCATGGCTTGGTCAGAAAGAGGTGGGTGGTGTACTGTAGCTATTCACAATGTGCTTTCATGCATAACTATGTGAGTGTATGAGGCAGAAAAAGAGTGTGTGTAAGTTTATGTGTGTGATAGTGTGTGCTCTACCATAACAGCTCACAATGTGTGACAACATCCAGAATATATTTGCACCTTCTCTATGGTGTGTGGGTATGTATGTGTGTGTGTGTGTGTGTGTGTGTGTGTGTGTGTGTGTGTGTGTGTGTGTGTTTGTGTACAAGTGTGCATTTGTGTACTTGTGCGTAGTGTGGCCACTCACAGTGTGTGACCCCGGCTAGGGTCTGGTAGAAGGTGGGCGTGTCGCTGTCGTCGGTCAGGGTGACGCACACGCCTGCGGACAGTAGCCAGCGTGAGAAGGTGAAAGCCTCTTTGTTCTGGAGCAGCCAGTTCCTGAAGCGCTCGTAATGGACTTTCTCTCCCTGGCAGAGGCAGGAACCCAACACAAAAGACAATAAGACCAACCGAGAAAAAGAAAAAGAAAGAGGGAGGGAGAGGGAGAGAGAGAGAGAGAGAGAGAGAGAGAGAGAAAGTGAAAAACATTCATTTTCTATTCATATACTTGGGTGAAATCAATAGCTAAGAGGATTGGGAAATATTTTCTTAATGAGAATTGTAATGTGAAAGACTGTGCGTGTGTGTGTGTGTGTGTGTGTGTGTGTGTGTCTCATGTTGTATTGGGAGGGGAGTGCTGGTTGGGGGATGGAGACTTCCTCTGCAGATGTGCTTGAAGGGCCCAGAGCCAGAGGGAGGCTCCGTTAAAAACCACACAACACACTGCTATTAGGGTGTGTGCGCGTGCGTGTGTGTGTGTGTGTGTATGAGAGAGGGTGTGTGTGTGTGTGTGCGTGCATTCATGTGTGTCCGTGTGTGTGTGTGAGAGAGGGTTGCTTCCAGGCTACAGGATCCACTCAAGTGCTGCACACCTGGGTGGCTTCTGTTACTGCGGCTCAACCGATTACTTATGAGTTGAGTTCTCAAGAGCACACAGAGACACACACATCACTATACAAAAATAACTTTAGCATTGCCTGAGTCACAAAAACACACCACATACTGTAACTGTACACACAAATAAAATATAGAGGGTGGAAAGGGGGACGCCTGAAGTTATAGTAGAGTTAGTAGTCTCGTGTGCTACTCAGCACAGGCTATCTTGAATGTATGTCAGAGACAGATCAACGAACTCAGGTTGGCTGCTCCCGGGTTACTGTAGGTGGAACATAGCTACGGCCAGGTTGTATAATTACAGACAGGGTGTCACTGGGTCATGTTTCTCATTGACAGCTGAGGGCACAGGCCTGATGCACACACAGTCACAGAGTGCATTTATTGACAAGGTCCTGCCATAGAGGGGCAAAGGCCAGACCGGGGAGGGAGAGTTTGGAATTACAAATGGCAAAGCCCCGCCGGTAATCCTGTTATGGGAAATCCATCACCAAATCAGGATACTTTCCCCTGGTGTTAATAGAACGCTTCCGTTTCAAGACAGGCCTCTTTTTAAGGCTTGCCATGATGCGGAGGACAAGATTCAAAACATCATCTCGGTGGGGGGAGGGAATGAGCTCGGGGAAAATAAAAAAGGAAAAGGCAATTTTGTATTTCTTTTTTTTTTTTTCCCACTGTGCTGTTGAGCAACATCAATTCAGCAGAGCGCTGCTGATACAGGGAAACTCATTTGAAGTTGGAATATTTTTATGCTTTGAACTTCGCCTCCTCAGCTTGTTTTAAATTCCAGTTCCAGTTTTCGTGCTCAGAGTTTTTTTTTTTTTTTCCCCCTCCGTTCGTCACGAGAAAGTAAATAAGAAAGCTAACGAGCGCGCAGGCTCACAGGCTTGATCGGGGTGAGGTCGGGAGAGAGGGATGAGGAGTGTCAGGCGAGGCGAGGAGAGGAGAGAGGAGGGGACGCTCAGCAGGGGTTGATCATGGGGGTGTGGGGGGGGGAGCGGAGTCTGACCTCTGCGAAGCACTTCCTGAGCGAAGGCGGGACTTGGCCATCCACAGCGCGCAGCATGCTCTCCACATCGTCCCGCGTGATGTAGCTGCCCGAGTCACTGGCAAACAGGCTGAAGATGTCTGCAGGAGGGACAGAGAGAGAGAGAGAGAGAGAGAGAGAGAGAGAGAGACAGAGAGAGAGACACAGAGAGACACAGAGAGAGAGAGAGAGAGAGAGAAAGACAGAGAGAGAGACAGAGAGAGAGAGAGGGAGACAGAGAGAGACAGACAGAGACAGAGAGAGAGAGAGAGAGAGAGAGAGAGAGAGAGAGAGCGAGACAGACAGACAGACAGACAGAGAGAGAGAAAACTTACAAGCTTAGCTTACATGCTTCACAACCTTGAGGCCCAGAGTTGAAGCCCCCCAACCAAACACACACACACACACACAGCTTATCAGAGCCCCAACAGGCTCGGCGCCTGTCAGCTCCACTAGCCGCAGCTCACCATCAATCATGTCCTGTCAGCCATCACCCTGACCTGTCAGACACCCCCCCCCCCTCCACACACACACACACACACACACACTTCTCTGCTAGAACTCTCATCTCCCTCTCTACTGCACCTGTCCTCAGAGCTGGAGGGCATCTCTAATGACCTCTGCCTGTTCAGGCTACAGTAGACTTCCTTACCAGAGGGAGGGGAGGTACACACACACATACATGCATGCACGTGGACACACACACACACACACACACACACACACGCGCACACACACACACGCACACACACACTCCTTAAATAAGGGAGAGAATAGCTTGTTGGCAGAGCATCTTCATTTACATTCAGGATGGCATAGACCCAGGAGCCACGCCGAGCCCAGGCAAGACAACATCTAACGTGCCACGGCGGAACATATAGAAAGTCTGCCTGAGTGACACATAGGTAGGTCTGCATGCATAATGCATCCTGGTTGTGAAGATATGGGCAGGGCAGGTTTAAGAGTCTACACACGTTTTCGGAACGCTTTATTCCAATCTAAAAATACACACATCAGAGGTTCGCCCCAAATAGCAGGGGTGTCGGCGCATCAGCAAGCGCTCTTTGATACCAAACTTCATATTATCGCGAGCAGAAAAAAAAGCGTGAAAAAGAGCGATTGTATGGAAGACGTGGAATGAGAGCTCGGGTGACTCACATTTGGCTTTCTCCTCATCTCGGCCTCGAGTGAGCAGGACCAGCCCAACGATGAGGTTGTTGAAGTGGAGCCCTTTGGAGGTGCCACCGAACGAGGTGTAGATCACCTGAAACAGAGATGAGAGATTCGGTGAGTTATTTCTCCCCCACAGACATGTTAGAATGCAGACTGCGATACCTCCCAGAGGAGGCAAGAGTGGAGTTTGTTTGTGATGGAAAGACACACATACACAGAACGCCTGTCATCTGTCAGAATATAGGGGTAATGTTTAGGCAAAATAGAGGAGTAGTTCACCTTACACACAGACACACACACACACGCACACTCACATTCTCTCTCTCACACACACATACACACATCCACACACACACTCACACCCTCACACTCTCCAGGAAAAGCACATCCTGTCTGGTAGTGAGTGAGTTGTGATCCCCCCGGGGACAGCCTGACAGTGTCAACATGAAAGGCTCAATTTCTCGTTCCTGCTCGCTGCCTCCTGCGTGTGGCACTGTGTTCTCTCTCCACTCCTCCACGCTGGGCGCGTGCCACGCTGCGCCGCCATCCATCTTCCTTTGAGACACCCCCCCCCCCACCACCACCACCTCACCCTCCCCCGCCACACACACACACACACACACACACCTCCACCTGCCCGCCTGGCTGGTTGCTCAACAGTACACCTGGACTGAGGACGGTGAATGCGGTGGCGGTGGTGAAGAGAAAGTGAATGGGGCAGATGTGTGTGTGTGTGTGTGTGTGTGTGTGTTGGTGCACTGGAGAGCAGCCAGGCCCTAAAAAACAGGCGCTGAATCAATACCTCTGTGTAGGGCTTTGCTAAGATTCATCTGACGAGGTCCGTCTCTCCTCCTCCCTCTCCGTTCCTCTCTCGCCCTCCGCCCACCAGGCTCTGAAATCAGAGGCCCGGCCGCTTCCACAGTCTGTCCTAATGCAATTCAACAGCACCGGCCACCCATACATCAGGGAGCACCGCACTCTCCGGTAGGGGCAGAGGTCATGGCTTGAGGGGGAAAGATGGTAAGTCAATGTGTCTGTGAGTGTGTGTGCGTGTGCTTGTCTGTGTGTGTGTGTGTGTGTGTGTTGGGGGGGCTGGGTGGAGTAGTCGTAGAGTCTCCGACTGAGAGAGTGCGGCGTAATTCAGACCGCTCCCCTGCGCACGTCTCCAAGTGCGGGAACGCTCGCTGGCATCTCACAGACTCGCGATCCCATTTCCATAATGGGCCGCCGCCTTGCCTTCGCACGCTTATAAATACCCCTCCTCTGGAGATGTCTCAAATACAGGATTCGTGTTATTTATGTAAGCATTCTCCATTTACTCACATCTATTTGTGGACACAAAGAGGGCCCTGGCACAGAGAGGAAGGGGTGGTATTCACTGTAAACGGGAACAGTGGACGCTGCAGGACTCCACACACATTTCACTTTAACGCCACCGTAAATCACGATAGCCCGGGACAGCATCCAGCCCTTGCTTCATTTAGTGTGGTGATGAAGAAGCATGGAACAGATAACTAATAAACCACTAAGTGCTGCTGTGCATCTGTAGCTATAGCGTTGGGACAGGAGGGGGGTGGGGGGCGGGCGATCACATCAACAAGAAATATTTCTACTTCTATTGTAACTCACTCGTCTGGAATCGCACAGACAGGATGTGATGTTAAATTCCTTGTGCCAGTGTGCTTAGGGGAGCAAAAACAAAAGAGCAGGCATGGCCCACCACAACAACAAATCAGACGCACGCCCGTTTAACCCTCGCTGTACCGCGAGGTGAATGAGGAGCGGTCAACAAGCTTGCAAATTTGCAAACAGTCTTTTTTTCTGTATGGGTACCATGGACACCAGACACATAAACCAAACACCATGAAAACTATACAAAACCCAAAACAGGAGTGGCAGTGCCTTATAATGTGGGCATAACAACAGTGAGTGTACCCTCCACTGGCGTCTGTCTACTGAACAGATCATGGCTCTCATGTCAGTGGAGCAGCTCTGCACCTTCGTAGAAGAGAGACTGGACAATAGGCTGCAGATAAACAGGGTTTTTCTCCCCTATTCTTATAATGCAGTGACCTGATTTGACCAGATACGATAAGAGCTGGTCAAATTATCTCAAAAATAATTATGATCTCGATAAGAACTGATCTCGCTGAGTAAAAATGTCTGGATGGTTCTTTTTATCATCTTCATCAGCATAGGCTGCTGCTGTGAATCATTCTTTGCTAAAGAAAAGGAGACAGTATGATCGCGCAAGTCCTTGCAGTGGCCATATTTAAAGGCCCATGTCAATAACATCCATGGCCAGAATAATAACATGGCCTTGAGTAAAAGCAGTTGGCTTCTCTTAACACCGCGGTTGTCTTTTCCTATGTCCTCATGAATTCTCCCTCACATCTTTCCTTGACCTCATGTCATTTTCCACTGAGGTCAAAGAAAAGTGGCTCGGAAAAAAGACGCATGTTGTTATTTCTTTCTGACCGCAGCCATATGGCTAAAGAAATCTTAAACATCACACGCGCCACAAAAATGCAAGAATGTGCAACAACGCAAAACGCTTCGATGTCAAACACATACAAAAAAATCCATTTGCACTTCAGGCCAAACTGAAGCCTTGTGTTCCCTGTGTGAGTGGCGAGGCGGAGAGGCTGCACGTAGTGTGCGAGAGGGAGAGGGAGAGGATAATGGGCTGACGTAGAGCGGAGGGGGCCGTGGGGAGTCACTGATCATCTCCTCTGCAGGTCACAGAGCGCAGCGCGCTCTAAAGTGATATCTATAATGCCTCTGGTCCCAGCCCCACTGCTCCCCAAACGCTCTCCTTGAGAAGTGCGAGAGATGAAGTAACAATTATGTGTGTGAGTGAGTGTGTGTATGTCGGTCTGTGTGTGTGAGTATGAGTGTGTTGGTGTGTGCGTGTGTGTGTGTCTGAGTGAATGTGTCGGTGTACGAGTGTGTGTGCATGAATGCGTGTGTCGATGTGTGTGTGTCGGTTGTGCAATGCGTGTTGCTGTGCTGAAAGAAGCTTCTGACTGACACTTGGTGCAGCTGGCTCAGAAACAACAGCAGCAGCCCACCAGTTCAGTCCAGCCCGGCGGTCCACTAATCACAGTGATTGAGGGCGCCGCTGGGGCTGTGGCCAGCTCCTCCTGTCAGGCCCACCGTGATGGACGCGGCTCTGGGTGTCAGGACCCGTCTGTGGCGGGAGGATTAACAGCCGAAGGGCTACTCGCAACCACCACCACGACTGCTCTTGAGAGTGTGTGTGTGTGTGTGTGTGTGTGTGTGTGTGTATATATGTGTGTGTGTGTGTGTGTGCGTGGTCACACCACACCTAGGTCAGATCCATTATTGACCCAAGGCTGACATGTTTGCCGTGGATGCAGAGTACTGAATTGAGATGCTCCAGGAAGAGTGATGGGGTTGTGGGGGCTCAAGCCCCTTTCCCCCCTCAAGATAAGACGAGACGACACGGGGCACATCACAGGTGACCTGAGAGGCCTTGATCAGAGGGCCTGGGGGGGGGGTTAGCACAAGCCTTGACACTGGCTGCCTAGTCTATTCATCTGCATTAAAAAAGGCTTTTCTCCAAGGGTCGCTTGTGCGGGATAAAAAAAAAAAAAGCATGACACCCTGTGCATATTGGGACGAAGGCGTTAATAATTCACATAAAAAGTCGGTCATGGCTAAAAGAGGATAAAAATAGGTCGCCGCCGGGTGAAAAAGTCGTCCCTCTCCTGGACACCTCTCCCTTTAATTAAGACCCGCGCTTCCATCCTGCTGAGTGGCACTTCAATTCGGCCGAGTGTATGTAACTGGGCAGCCCAAGCATCCCAGACACCTGCCTTGCCAACTAAAATGGGCTCCAGGCCAAGCTCTGAAGAGAGGGCACTGACAGGCAACATTACCCTGGCGACAGTGTTACTGTGGACAAGTTGTAATCGCTGAGATTACAGTACATGAACGTAACGACTACAACATAAATACTCAGTCCAGTCGTCGTTATGGCAACAGACCACAGAGGTGAGCTAAAAATGTCTGTTTTGGCTATTTGATATAAAACATTTACATTTAAAAAAGGAAGTGGAAAAAATAGTCTCGGCCCCTCACAGATGCATACACTTCTGAATTTGTTTCACTAATGGTTATTGCATTTTAATGATCACATTATGTAAAGGGATCAAAACCCAGATCCCCTGCATGAAACCGAGGACAAATTTGTGTTGCAAATGCAGTGTCCGCTCTTTGAAGGCCAGTCACGTGGCCTGGCGTTGCTCATCAATAAAAGTCAACAGGGCAATAGGCAGATCACCACCGGCGTATAAACAAATATGATGTGACCAGAGACTGATGTCACCATGGCAACATTTCACTGAGGCCACTTTGGTGTTCCAGCGAGCACAAAGGACAAACTCGTATTCTGCGATAAAGTTCAGATGAGATATGCTTCTGGAAAAGGCCGGAGTGCTGACTAAATCAGTGAGGGCGATGTGGTGTGTGCGTGAGTGTGTGTGTGTGTGCTTTTGTATGTGCATGCTTTGTGTGGTTTTGAGTGTGTGTGTGTGTCTGTGTGTGTGTGTGTGTGTGTTGAGGGCCAGGTGGACTGAATCCCCTCATCACAGGGACAGGCCCTGGCTGAGTCCCAGAGCCCAAACACAGGGAGCCACAGTGTCTGTTTAATGGCACAGAATCTCACCTAAAGGCTACAGCTGTTCTACAATCAACTGAAAAAAACAAACAAAGCCAAACAGAACACACATGAACTAGCACAAACACATCAACACATAACCACCAGCACAGGAAGAAAACTGAAGAAAAAAAACAACTAAACAATGACATTTAATGACAAACTGTGACACTCACACTACATACCGTAATAACAACATGACAACATATCACTACTGTGACAGCCAATAGTGATGTTCATTTTGATTACTTCAGAGGTGCATCTTAGTGTAGTTCAATGTCAGTGTGAATCTCACTGTATTATTGGTAAATTCAGCTCTAAAACGGTATTACAACAATGTGTTTGCGGTTTAGTTACTCAATGTTTTGATGGTGTGTCACGTGTTAATCAACGCTAACTGTTTGGTTTTGAACATTACCTTTATATTGTTTTTTCATCTATTTATTTAAATAATCGGGTAGATGTGTCACATCTTGAAAGTTAGCTATGGATTTGAAATTGCATTGCACTACCTGTAATGGAAAGTGTCTGAGAAGCTAGTCTTTACAACAAGTCACATATTCTTACTTAGTGTGTTTTTTCAAACTGGAAATGAGGAAGTAACTTGATCTACCTATTGTGGTGCTGTTCCTCATTACTGTACAGACCAACACTATCTCCACAACACAAAATGTCTAATGGTGTTGGATTCACTGGTTTCAAAATACAATCTATCGGGCATGACGCGTCCTCTTTCGACTTCACAGGTTTCAATAGACCCAGAGGGCAATACAAATAAGAAATCAACCCTTTTATTTACGAGGCAACCTGGTTTGTCAGGAGATGGAGTTTTTACTACCATCCTCCTGAGCAGCATCGTTAACAATGCCACTTCCTCTCACAACACACGCACAGAAAAAACAAACTGGTACATATTAAACTTCTTGTTGTTGTCTTTTTTTTTAACACGACCATTTTAGAAGACTAGAGAGGCTACTTGGACACAGGCGAAGGGGATTGGCAAACGGCCACAGCTCCGGGTACCATGGAGACAAGGAGACATTTCCCGCTGCTTAATGGGTTTCACTTTTATTCATGAAGGAGCCAAAAAAACGAAGCCTTGCCAACGAAGAACGCTACATTCCAGAGGCATCTAGTTTCATTCGCACGAGCCAAGCAAAAGTCATGAGGACCATTGCGGCAGAGCCAAGAGAAAATTGGAAGAACATTCTGGAATGCACTTTGGAGGCTCCAGGGGCTTTTGAAGTCCACTACGCACATTCAAACCTTCTCTTCAATTAACACAGCATGTGCAAACGAGGCACACGTGAACATGTCGGGTAACAACCTGTATTTGATAGGGACAGTGTCTGTGTGTATGTATGTGTGTGTATGTGTATGTGTGTGTGTGTGTGTGTGTGTGTGTGTGTGTGTGTGTGTGTGTGTGTGTGTGTGTGTGTGTGTGTGTGTGTGTTTTCAGACCCGTCAGGTCTCTCATTAGGTTTGGGTGTGGGACCCGTCCGCTCGCCTCCCCTGACCCCTGGCTTACCTCTGCCACCTTGGGTGGGACCCCATCTCCCAGCACTTCCCTGTAGAAGCACTGCTGGGTCATGTAGTAGGACACGCCGCTGGTCCTCTTGAAGGCATCCTTCAGCCGTTTGAGCTCCACATCAGTGACTGTGTGGACACAGAGGAGAAAAGAGGAGTCAATATCAGGGATTCCCTTCAGCAAATTAAGCAGATAAGAGAGGCATTTCTCCCTTATCACACTGTAGGCAACTCTCAGACCACGAGTCAGCCTACTACGGGATTAACATATTGCATTAATCCAACAGTGATTAATGCAGAGGATCTTTCTAAATTAATCTGAACAAGGTGTTCATGTTAATTCAACAAAATCAATTGTTACAGTTAAGCGACGCCCACAGAGCTTCACAACAGACACCTTCAGCTACTTCCAATTCCGCCATTGATTTGGAGTGCGAGTTCTTACACAGGTAAGTCTCGCCACTTAGCAGCCATCTTGGTAACACCTGTGGGCAACAGTACTAAAGATACGAGACCATGTTCCTTTCTAAATGAGTGGGTGACATTAAGGGTTTTCCCATACATGGTGCCAAGCCTGGTCCTACAATAAAAGAACACTTCAGTGGAAAAAAAATAAAACTAGGCATAATCCATGTGCTTTTAAAAAATCTGACATTTCAGCATAATAACTTCTCAGAGAGTCATTCAAATGATCAGATCATTCAGATCAAGCGAAACCCCCCCCCCCCCCCCCCGAGTTATCCGTTATCCTAAGCCTTTTACAACAACAGGCTTCACAATCTCAGCACGCAAGGCCTCCCAGCCCGGATGCACTCCTCCATTCATTCACTTTTAGTGGGTCGTCTCCTGCTGTGATGTGGCTGGCTTTAGCGAGTGTGAGGGCAGGCTCACTGCGAGAGAGGGTGAGTGTGCCACCACCCCTGCCAGCGCTGACGCCTGGCACTTGGGCGCCGGTGAGTGGTGACTTTGCCGACTCGAGTGGAGAGAGCGGGCTGGAGAGGGGTGGAGAGGGGTGGAGTGGAGAGGCGTAGGCGGCAGGCTGCTGAGCAAACGCGTTCTGTGATGAAAGGTCACCGCCACCTCGGCAGATCTCTCTGTAAGCCCCGGCTCCGCCAGTGAGTTACGATGGCAGATAGGCTGGAGGGGGGCTGCAGTCAGCGCTGGCTCACCATGCTGGCCAGTCTCACACACACACACACACACACAGGCAGTGACACAGGTGCTCAAACACACAAACACACACACACACATAGATGCATAAACACACAGACGCGCACACACACACAGGGAGACACAAAGGTTGGCAGACAGACGCGCGCACACACACACACGCAGACAGAAAGATAGATGCACAAACACACAGAGACATACATGCACACAAAGGCGGACAGACACACAGGACACACAGACACACAGACACACAGACACACAGACACACAGACACACAGACACACAGACACACAGACACACAGACACACAGACACACAGACACGTCGCTGCAGACATCCCCTGTCTGTATTTAACCCACCCTCCTACGCGAGGCCATCCGTAGCGCTTACAGAGCCCTCTCTAAAGCTCTCCTCCATGGCCCAGGATCACACTACTGAGGGGGCCGTCTTGGAGCAGAGGCTGCACACAGACCTGATGATTTAGCATCTCCCATTCTCTGGCCATGTTCACCTTTCTTCCTTCCTCCCCCCCCCCTACGGCTCGTGGTCACCTTTGATTTGCGGCGCACCCGCTTCGCCTCTTACCTTGATCCTGACCGCCATCTTTAACACTAAAAAACCCTCCCTGACAGACTAGCCCGGGACCACATAAAGAGTACGTAAAAGGAAAGGCCAGGGGCAGGAGTGGACAGCGGGGGGGCCACTGGCCTCGTCCTTGAGAGTGCCCGCTAATGACCACACTGGTGCTGCTGCTGCTGCTGGAGACACAGAGGGGTGAGGGGGGGCAGCTACCGCTACCGCTACTGCTACCGCTACCGCTACTGCTACCGCTACTGCTGTGGGATGAAGGGAAGCACATGGGACACAGACACAGAGTTGACCCACATGTCAGACGGAGCCGTGTCACCGAGGGAGACAGAGTAGAAAAGACAAGAGTCAGAGAGGAATACGGAGAGAGAGGGAGAGAGGGAAACAGAGAGCAAGAGTAAGCAAGGGTGACAGAGCAGCGTCACAGAGTGAGATAGTAGAAAAGACAAGAGTCAGAGAGGAACACACAGAGAGAGGGAAAGAGAGGGAAAGAGAGAGAGAAAGAGAGTAAGTAGGGGTGACAGAGGGAGCGAGTGAGTGTAGCAGTGAGAGTGATGACAGAGGGGGAGATGGAGGGGACTTCTCCTCTCTCTAGAGATGCACACGATGGCCTGGGTCACACACACACACACACACACAAACATAGACACACACACACTGCTGGCTCTTTCTCTATCTTTTGTTGTGCAGCATGCCTCATCTGTTTACGCCGATTCCCCCCCCCCCCTCTCTGCACGCCATGTGATTATGGCGACTGGCATCAGTGCTGCGACCAAAGCAGGCTCGTCTCAAACCCACACACACACACACACACACACACACACACACACACACACACACACACACACACACACACACACACACACACACACACACACACACACACACACACACACACACACACACACACACACACACACACACACACACACACACACACACACACACACACACACACACACACACACACACACACACACAAAAACCCTCAACATTCCAGCCAGGCGGCGGCGACAAGCGATCAAAACGTCCGGCGGGCCGCGCTGCCGAGTCCCACGCTGCATACCGAGGGCTCAGCGGGTCGGAAAGGAAAACAGCCGGGGCCCTGCGCCCGGTGCTCTGAGACACCCGCTCCCCCCGCGCTCTCACGCCTCCGAACTCCACCCGCTCCTCCACCCACCCAACCAGCGTCCACCCACCCAGCGTCCACCTCTCGGGTCACTCGCCGCGCTGGATCCGGTAGGAAAAACCACCAGGTCAAACATCTACTCTCCTACTCTCATCTACGCTGGGGGGAGGTAAACATTAACCACGCTCACGTGCTTGGGAAGGAAGGGCTCCCCAACACTGGCGTCACACGGCAGGCACACACACACACACACACACACACACAGGGCACACACACACACAGGTACACACACAGGCACACACACAGGCACACACACACAGGCACACACACACAGGCACACACACACAGGCACACACACACAGGCACACACACACACACACGGGAGGTCAGGGGTAGGATGTGCCTAGCGCAGTGGAACGAGGGCACATGAGGGGAGATTGAGGAAGTGGTGTAGAGTTCACGCAGGTCGTCTGCGGAGTGGTGGAGAGGCGTGAAGCGCTGCGCCACTCCTGGTTGGCTGGCTGGTGAAGGGGAAGGAAGAGAGACACCGCAGGAGTCCCTGGGGCCTGGGCTCACTCTCTTCCCCCTCCACCAGTCCTACAGGAGGATGGAGCAGACGGGGAGGACACTGGAACAAGGGGGATGTCAACACACATACACACACACACACACACACACACACACACACACACACACACATGCACACACACACACACACGACCTCAACAAGCTTCCAACCTTTATTTTCACACAGGCAGGCACACACACACGTACGTGCACAAGTACACGCAAGTACAGTACGTACACAAACACACACACGTACGCGCAGACACACAAACACACACCCAGAGGTCAAAATAGTCAGCATAGTAGTGTGGCTGGCCAGAATATCTGGTTATGTTTGGTTAATATGTCTCCAGAAGTCCTGATATGACATTACAGTTTAATGGAGCGACAGAAGAGAACAGGATAGAATACAAAAACGCTCTCTGCCCTCTCCTCTTTTCCTTCCTCCCTCTCTCTTTCTCTCCCCCCTCTCTCTCCCTCCCTCTCTCTCTCTCCATTCCACGTCCGAGTAGAGGAAAAGACGCCATAAAAGAATAAAATGGACATAAAAAGCTCCAACAGCAGCGAGTGAGACATCCCAGGCAAGATGAGGAGAAGGAGGGAGGCTCTGGCATTCAGTGGAGCAGCGCTGATGAGTGGTGCGCTGTGCTGCCAGCCTCCTCTCCCTCTCGGCCGTTAATGGGCAATTAGAGCCGGCACATTAGCATGTTTTAGAATGGCGCAGTCTCGGTAGAACGCCGGGGCGAGAAGAGAAAACGGCAAAATCACAAGGCCGGCTCTGATCAGCTTCTCTCCGAGATAGAGGGTGAAGCGGCGGCTATTAACGTGCGGCCAGAAGAAGGCCTCAGAAATTGCTCGAGCATCACGCACACACACACACACACGCAGCCACACACTCGCACACACACACACACACACACACACTGACTCACTCACTCTCACACAAACACACACAGAATTGAATTACTGGAATAATTTTCGACGGCTGATCACTGTGAGTGAACAGAGAAACTCATCAGGACCAAATTAAAACCTCAAAGCCCAAAGTCAAAAGGACGCTTGAAACTGGCACATGTGGCTGGGCCTGATACAGCCAAAAACAATCATCTCAGTGGCACGAAGCAGGAAGAACGCCACAGGGACACAACAGGGGAACTGCCCATCGAACTTCATCAGAAACGAGGCTGAATAGCCTTTGTTTTTAAAGCAGCCACCGCTGTGGCTATTCGTGGTGTTTGTAAACATCCAATCGAAAGCGTACAGTCCCTCGAGTTGACGTGGTTTGTTTCAATGCGCCTGGGCAGCAGTGAAATCTCATGTGTGTGTGTGTGTGTGTGTATGTGTGTGTGTGTGTGTGTGTGTGTGTGTGGAGTCTCGTCTGAGTCAAAGACTAAACAGCGCTCGCGCATGCAAATTCAGTGAGGAAGAAAAAGGGAAAATGTCAAATTACAGCAGAGAGGAAGTAGTCAATGACAGAAAATGGCTTTGATATGACAGCTTCTGGCGCAGACCGCATAATCCCACGGCTGAGGCTTCACAGGCCGTTTGATTTTTCAGCTTTTCTGTGTCTCCCACCTCACCCTTCCCCACGCTAACCCCCCCCCCCCCCCCCCCCCCCCCACTCTCGCCCGACGCCTACGAACTTCAAAGTCGATCACCTTGAGGAATAAGTGGCACATCCACGAGGCTCCGAGAGTCTCTCTAAGACTTCATCGCAGCTGGATGCTCTTGTCGGCAACGGACTCCCTGTCGTAAAAATCCCTAATTCGGGCGCTTCTCCTACTAGCAGAAACGTGACCTACTTTAAGATACCTACGCCCACCCCGAGCCCGTGCGCCACGCCGAAACATGTGGGTCTGTAGGTTGAGGCCACGCTTCGGTGCTGAGCGAGCGTGAGAGCGCGGTGACGTCCCCTCTGAATGCGACGGAACAAAAGCGCTGACCCACGCCCGGCGAGGATCATGAATGAACGAGCAGACGCGTCCGGTCGGCAGCTCATCATCTCGACGAGGAGAGCTTTGACGCGCCGCTCACCTCGGGCGAATCCATCACCGTGTAACGTGGCTGGATGACACCGGCGCTCTGATTGTGGCAACCTGTCAGAAAGCACACAGGGCAAGTCAAGGACACTGGGCAGGAGGCGTGACGTATGAACACTAACACTCAATGCCTAGGCCACACACCAGTTGCAGTATCATCTTATTTTATGGGGGCAGCCAGCATGAAGTCATTCATTGTTCTCTCAAAACCCATTCTTGCCAATGGACAAGAATGGACTAAAATAGCCAGGATAAACAATGCTTCGGCTATTGCCGCTTGGAGACACTGCTCGTATTGTGGGGGTCGTGATGCAATTTATCTGCATTCTTGGACACCAAAACCACAACACTGCGAGCAAGCCACTGCTATGTAAGCAGAGCTGGAGAACAATTGGGGCGTTTCAGGGAGCTTCACACCAGCACGCTCTTTCTTTCTTTCTTTCTTTCTTTCCTCCCTCTCTCTCTCTCTCTCACTCTGTTCTTTTCTTCTCCAATTCTCACAGAAAAACAAACATGCCTCTGTCAGAGACGGTCCCATTCCCCATAAGTGAAGTGACGGAGGGGGGGTGGGGTGGACTGGGTGGCATGTTCACTACAATGCCACTCAATCAAGCCTGGACGCAACCTGAGATAACCGAGGCCGGACGGGACCGGTCACATCACATAAAGCAGAACTGAAATCAACGGGGCCGGAAGGAGAAGGACAAGAAGAAGAAAAAAAAACAAGAACATCACAAAGCGGTGCGGTAGTGGAGAGAGAGAGAGAGAGAGAGAGGGAGAAGGGAGGGAGCGTGTACATCTGCATAGTGTGTGTGTGTGCGTTTGTATGTGTGTGTATGTGTGTGTGTGTGTGTGTGTGAGTGCGTGTGTGTGGAAGGGAAAACATGGCATGCGAAAGAAACATTCCCGATGCAAATGAGACACCTTTGTGTGCTGACAAACTCTCACCACGAGCAAACAGAGCTGACAGAAGCCTCCCGCGCGAGCTCCTGTACAACGGCGAGGACTAGACTAAGGTATTCACCACACACAGCTCAGCTGATAAACAAGGCTGTGCTCCTGGGTGTGCTTGCTTTGTGCTTTGAGACACAATATTGCAACGACATGCAAATGTGGACGGCATTAAACAAGCAACAGCTGAGCACGCCTTTTTTTTCGCCCCCTTTTTCCAGACGGAGGTGGGAGAAGATAAGTCGTGCTGACACCGCAACTCCCCAGATACAGGTGCCAATCTGACAACTCCTCTCAAGCTCCATGTCCGAGATGCTCTACCCCTCCCCCCGCATCCAGACACATCCACACACACACACATCCACACACACACACACACACACACACACACACACACACACACACACACACACACATACACACATACACACACACACACACACACACAGGACACGTCCTCTGTGCACCGGTGCATTGGAGGAGCCGTATGTTGCCCCGGCGCTGCAGACGCTGGAGAGATGGCTGCCGGTGTGCATCAGTGAGCCCACAGACTTCCGCCGTCTGCCGAGACTCTCAGCAAAGCAGCACAGCACAACCTGAGATATACGTGCCGGTGTGTCCAAGCCTCCTGTGCTATCTTGGAACACTGGGGTGTGGGTGTGTTTACTTTCTGTGAGCACCACTGACACATCGCATTAGGCCTACACCTTCATTAAATGATGACGGTGTGACAAAGACATATGAATAGGCTAGCCTTGTTTCGAAAAGGGCAAATGAGCAGTTAATCAGTCGATAGTGCAAATGACCCCATGGAATGAGTCATGTTCAGTGTTACATTTTATGGCAGATGCTTGGCCATAAAACCCCATTTTAGTAAATAAATACATGCCGTAGTGCTGCGGGCTGTTCTTCCTCCACTGTGCCAGTCAAACAGTTCCACTCTGACGGCATTTGAGATGAGAGTTTAACGGAGGGGTCAAAGTTTAGTTTATATTGCCTTGGGTTCAAAGTCCATGAAGAAGGCTATCTGACATAACATCTGGTGGCGTCGAGTATGATATGTGCAACACAAACATGGTGATTATGACATTAGATAGGACACTTAAGTTATGCAAAGTTAAGTTATTTGTCCAGAGTGATTGTTTTCCTTTGCATTTCACCCACCTGGGTACGCACACAATATCATTGAGCTCACCAGGAGCACACACATAGCCTACTACATACATTCACACTCGGAGCAGTGGGCACTCGGCACGGCAGCCCGTGATTTGGCACCCAGGGAGCAGTTGAGGTTTAGGTGCTTTAATTGCTCACATCAGCCGTGGATGTAAATGTGGGAGTGCTGTTTAAACACTGCCCCCACCCACATTGTCCCTCCCTGTCAGGGATGATAAGATACCCTTCGGTTACAAATCCGATTCCCTTACCAGGCCATGTATCTGCAGTGACAACCACTGACTGAAAAAAAAATAAAAATAAAAAAAAGACACCAATTTCCCAAACGGTAACTGGGCTGCTACGCCATGACCCTGCTATGGTGTACCACAATCTCACACTGTCTAAAGACAGACTTTTTGGAACGGCGTCACAAGTAGCCTACCATCAGCCACGAGATAGGTGCGCGCCACCACAAAGCCATAAATATGCACAACCCGTAGAGCTACAGTAGTGCGCGTATAACGTTATGGTATATCGTACAAGGTAAGACATGCGTTGCTGATTCTGACACGATTTGACAGCAGCCCAGTTACATTACATTGGGTTAGTGGAGGATATCTACAATAGGGAAAAAAGACAAATGACTATCCACACAATTACTCTTTTTAGCAAGATCCACGTCTGACTATTCTGCAATGACGACCAATGACTGAAACAAACAAACAAACAAAAAAAACACCAGCTTCCCAACTAATTTATAATTAAATACTACAGTTAAAATCACAGCATCTGTAAAACTAGCGATTCAAGTCTTGATGTGTTGCGACGGATTCCACCATCATCAATACCGTTACAATCATACACACTTGCTTGTTTGACAGGTCATGTTAGGTGCCAACTTTCGAGATGAGTACACCACTCGACTTTAAATTTCTAAAGCTGACAAACACGTATTTCTTTTTTTAATTTAGAATATAGCCTGGTGATCTTGGTTACGGGTGCGCAATTACGAATCGGGTAGGCTACAGCTAAGGAGCGAGATATTGCAAATTGTGTCTAGGCTACTGTACACTTGCTAGCTTGTCAACAAGCTAGTTAGAAGGCTAAAGCAGACCGCAACATTGCCAGCAGTCAAAGCTGCTGTCTGCTAATTCGTCTGGCAACGTTAGCTAGCATCCCAATAATTGAAAGTAGGTGGCTAGCCAGCTAGCAAGTTTGCAAGAATCAGCCTGCGGGTAACATTACTATATTGACAGACGTGCCTACCTCTTTTGACGGCCTCGTCGTAAGAAAGGAAGCCTATCCTTGACTCTTTGGCTCCCATTTTACCCTCATTTCACTGCAGTATGAAAAATGTTTGATGTGCAGCCCAGTGCCTGTTGCCT
The DNA here is from genome assembly GCF_963854185.1 of Sardina pilchardus. NCBI lineage: Eukaryota > Metazoa > Chordata > Actinopteri > Clupeiformes > Clupeidae > Sardina > Sardina pilchardus. The sequence continues at coordinate 8,752,777 of NC_085006.1, read as the reverse complement.
TCTCCGTGTTACGTGTGATCGATAGCAGCTCAGTACTCCTGTGTTTTCACCGAATGACGCCTCTTTTGGCCGACGCCTCCATGCTTGGTCACATGACCATTGCACTGTACAGTCACCTGATCAGATTAAAGACTTTTCAGGTGGCTTTGGAGTTCTGGAGACAGTAGTTAGTTGCGCAGATTTCTGTTTTGTACTTTTGTTTGCCGCACGTTTCAGGGAAATGTGTAATATCATTGTGAGCATTAGAGCTTTCTTCAGCTTTAAATCGACGATTCACGACTCAGGCACTGAAGATTAGTGTTAGCTAGGATGCTGGCCGTCAGAACATGTATTGTCGTCAGAACATGCTCTGATCTGTCTATGAAGTTGGACACAAAACGGCATGGCAGTTGCGCGTCACAGGTGTTACTTGCACATTAGTAGAAGACGATGGTGTTATCTTGGGTCAATATGCATTTAAATAAATCATACTGTCCCAAAGAAATACACCAAGTTACAGAATAGGCTATCGGTGATAGATCGACAAAACTATGCCTCTGACTCCCTCCTCTGGACATTTACGCAGTACGACAGTTTAGCTCCACATGTAAGTCGTGCGTAAAAGTATTAGCCTACCGATTGGTCTTTGATCAAATGGTGTTGTGAATAAACTTTTACGCATATGTTGTCACTGTTCTTGAGAAACAAACAAAAATGATGGTAACATGATGAAGAGGGCTTTGACATTAAGTTTATTTTCACCTTCAGAAGGAGAGCTCGTTGTGACGCAATATGGTACATAGAGGTGAGTACGCGTGTCGATATAAGCCGTTCTCTGACTGGTAAATCTCAACGGTTTAGACTACATCCGCTAAATGTTGTTGAATGTTGTACAAATATACACATGCTATATTGTTTGCTGTTCTTTTGAATAGGTACAGGAGACTCAGAAGATGAGCAATTAGACTACTAAACACGGAAGTGGATTGCATCAGGCACCTGCATTTCTGAAATGTCATTGGAGATATGTTTCTTTGTTCCGAACATAATTGGTGAGCGACACATAGATATCAAAGACATGATTGACAACATGAAGACTAATTTACCGACGTACAGTATTAAGAAAACAGGTCATGATGACTGATTGCAATGATGGCCTGGATGCAATAAAAAATGTAGGCTACGTGTTGGCCAGGTCTATATTTCTTATGTGTTTTTCTTGGCTATTGATATTCTGAATATTCTGAGCAACACTTATTAGGAGTCAGCAGAGGAAGAGTGCAACATCACTATATGAATTCCACCATCACAACAGTATGCTTAATGTGCTCTCTCCTCCTAGGCTACATTCGGATAGTCCTGGTCCTCGGTGCTTGGTGTGCTTTCAATAATCATGCACTTTTCCTTCCTGCCTATGTCACCTCCATCGTATTAGATGGTAATGACAGAATCTGTTACACGATATTGAAAGACTTATCAATCATTTAATTTTAAAATGTTATCACTTGTTGATTTAAAAAAAATATTTTTTATTTCCTCAGGCATTGATGGCTGGGTTGCACGGAGGCTCAACCAAACTTCCAGGTTTGGGGCCTGGTTAGATGTCATAATTGACAACATGGGTCGGAGCATGGTGTGGAATATGCTGTTCCAAGTATGTGTGTTGGTGGTGATTCAGTCAAAACATGGCAAAAAAGAGAGATAGTGGGCCATAAAATGGACTCGCGCTGTTTTGACAAATCCTATCTCTTGATTTACAGTGGGGCTGGCTAATTTCAACTCTGGAGTGGTGTGTGTTTGTCTGTAACCACAGTGCTTTTGGTGTTCAGTGGAAGAGTAGCTTTAAGGAGAGTCCATATTGGGTGAACGCTATCATGGCCAAAGGTACAGATAAAACTTTGAATTATTTTCTTCAAAATGAATGTGAAATCCAGTTGAAAACAATAACAAAGTCATGCAACCTACCCTACTTCCTTCAAATAGGTTTTAAGACACCGCTGGGAGTGTTCACGATTGCTGGCCTGCACATCTTGCCGGTGTGGCTGTATGGATGCGAGACTGGGGTTCTTACCAACACATTTTACATCCCAGAATGGTCCCAGGGCTTGGTGCTTCTGCTTTTGATTGCAGGGAGACTGCTGTGTATGTCTGTGGAGGTCAGTATTGTTTCCTGTTATATCCGAAGAGGTGTTATATATATATAGGCCTAGGGTACAGCATTCAACCATAGGTAATGTGTTGTTTTTGCTCACATTCCTTAGATGTGGTGCATTTGGACCCATGTGCTCTACCTCACCGACATCAAGGAAACCAAACGCGACTGACAGACTGGGAAGGTTACTGCTCCTCAGCCAGCAGGCCAGTGCACATACTGTACGTCTTCCCTCACTTTTACTGGCACTCCTGGTAAAGAGGAATAAGAAGAGGTGTAAAAAATCAATTAGAGCAGTGGTTCTCAAACTGTGGTAGAGGTACCACTGGTGTTACACGGACTCTCTGTTGTGGTACTCCGGGAGGTGGTACTCATTGTAAGAAGTTTGACAACCACTGAATTAGATGATTATGTGAATGGGATTAAGGGACTCTCTTAACTGACAGGGAAGTATCTTTTTATAAGATTCAAGGGATAAATAAGGTTTCAAGCCCGGCCAAAGTTACAGAAAGGGAAATGTTGAGGATATGTTTAAGTGCTGGAAAATGAATATGATTACTTTGTAGCTAATGCATTAGTCATGCACTTGAAACGACATGCTACATTTTCAAGAGCTTTGTACTGACGTGTTATTTATGTATACACTATTTATTTTACGGTCACAGGGTTTTGAATTGTGTCAGGGTATTTTTTATATGTATGTCTTTATAGTATCATTTGCCTCTCCACAGGGGCATTAATATTTGAAATTAAAAGTGCAGTCAGGGATTTTACATGATTTCAAGCCCATACAATTTTTGGTCATTCAGCAATCATCTCAGTTGCCCACTGCGCAAGTGCACTGTTAAAAAAAGAAAACACCCGGTCTCTGTAGGCAGCCCAGGCTTCCAAACCCTGTGTGGAATTTCTCTGGGAATACTGAAGGTAGGGGTGAGTTACCTTTCTGGTTTTAGCCTGGGTGTTCCCATGCTGCCTTGCGCACGATTTGATTCGCACTGCTAAGGCAGCCTACCGCCCTATTTTTTGCCTCAGATAGGGGACCTATCACAGAACAGGGGGAAAGCAAGACGATGACGCTACTGTATGCATAGACGCATTTGGTAGACATCTGAGGCGCCCGGATAAACGGATCTGGACATTTTGTAAAATATGAGAAAGTGAACGTTTGGTTGCCAGACCATATCTCATTGAGAAGTGGTGGCACTAGCCAGGCTATCTCTGTTTGGTCCTTGGTTCAAATAAAATTATGTTTTTTTTGTGTTAAACAAAAGCGTAAAAAAATCAATAATACATTTACATACAAACATAAACACAAACAAACTTGACTTCAATGCACACAATGCCTGACTGCACCTTTAAGAGTCAATCATAATCAGGTTATCTTTGTATTGTTTTCTAAATCATATGCATATTCCACCAAACTGTCTCTACATTGCTTCATCCAAACTCTTGTCTTGGTCTGTTTGCTTTTATTTATTCTTCAGACATTGAGGCAAAGTGTATGTTTTGGTCACTTAAGTGACCTTTCTCCACTAGACATCTGTTATTACTTAAACAAGTGACAGATAGTGTTTTTATTGCAGGATATTCTGAGATATTACACTTAAAGAATGCTGACCGCTATTTACTTTTGACACTGCCAACACCATTTAACTGTTAACACGACACAATTAAAAACCTCTCTTCAGAAAAATGGTTCAAAACAGTGGACAAGCACATTCAGTGCACTTTGAGTAGTGCGCCCTCTAGCAGTGGTGTTCAGAAGCATTCTGCCGTGATCTATTTGTTCACGGCAGATGTTATCAGGTATTCCCAACACTACAAGGCCTGTCCATCCTTTTACAACAAAATGGAGTTTGGCAATACGCCATGCCTGTTACCTTAGGAGCGGCACTTTACATGCCTCACACGTCAAGGTTACAGCACTATTTGATTACATCCCATAATATCTGAGTGAAAATCTCTTCGGTACAGGAGGAGAGGAAAAACAGCCTTTCTGTAGAAGTCACAAGAGAGTTGCAGCAATGCCAGAGAAGACGTGTAGAAACCAGTATTTATTAGTAACATTGCTTCAACTCTTGCTGTGGAACAGCTTCAGCGTCCGCTCGGTACACCCATACAATGTACAACAGTCACAAGTCATATTCCACCATTGTTAACACATCACTCTCAAGCATCCCACAGTGTTGATATAAGTGAATGGACAATTCCATTTTTTAAATTCTCTGACAAGTTCATTTTGGGATGTAATTCCGTTTTGATTTCAGAGGCACAAAATTTCACTTTTTTCCATATAATCATACTTACAGGTGTCATATCTATACAGAAGCTGGTCCTTCTAGCATGTACGTTATTGTAAAGTTCACCAGTGCAGTAATCTTTAGCATCTATATCTATACCTATATCTACATAGAATTACTCAAAACATGCAATTAAAGGCCAGCTATTCTTTGCGTGAGAACACTGACATGGGGGGGAAACTTCATTGGAGGACTTCAGGTTATTTACCATTTTGGATGCTGCTGTAACCCACACATACGTTTAGGCCCTTAATGTACAACCCACACACAAACCAATGGAATTAATCGCCAATAATAATAATAAAAACCCAAAGCAAAGAAATACCACTTGAGGTAAAAAAAAGTCTAAATCAAAATAAAAAAAGAGCCCTTAAATCAACATTCGCAAGAAAGCATTCATTCAGAACTACATTTTTTTGTGTGTTTTCTTCACACATTTGTGAAATTCATATGGGTGTGTCACATTTGCAAGTGATGAGGGACCATCAATGAAAAGTGATCTTGTATTTTGTGTCAGTGCTATATGTGGATTACACTGGCTACCCAGGGAGTAGAGCTGGTGGTGGTGGTGTGAAATTAAGTGACCTTGTCTGTCAAGCTTAATGATATCTATATTTTTTATTATTACACTGTCACATCCAATGATTTTACTCTGCTAAAGGTCAATAAAATGGAAATGCACTTTCAGCGTTGTTTTTTCCGATATCACAGCTTTTATTTATAAATGTTCCACTTGACCCAACTTAATTCTGCTTTGTTTTTCTCTACGCAAGGCAATCCTCCTGTTCCCTCACATCCCCTCCCTCTGTCCTGTGATTCCCTTTTCCCACTCATCTGTACAAGCTTGGGTCACTTTGCCAAAAACACACCTCTCATTTCCTGCCATTCAGGGTTCTCTCCGTTCTCGGGGATGTGTGTGAGTGTTGAGTGTGTGTGTGTGTGTCTGTAATGGTGTTGCGTTTGTGTCTCCGCCTAAACTGACTCACAAACAGGAACTTGCACGCTGCCAAGACGATCGGGAGGATCGTCTAAGCCAGGCGAAAAAAGCCTCCGCTGTGCCTGTGATAACTACCAACAGCAGTCGGCTCGGTTAGGGATTCGAGAGGAAGCAAAAAGCAACAAAAAAAAGAGAGAGAACGAAGTCGAAAGAAAGGCTGCTGAGAGCCAAAGCACCACTAGCTGAGCGTCCTTTAAGGCTAAGGCTTGGACTTCAGCTAGAGCCGGGGCCCCCCGGTGTCACGAGAACCAGCTGGGGTAAAGATCTGCACGTCCGACACTCACTACCGTGAGAGATCAACACCCACAGCATGTCAAAAAATACGTTCCGCCGCTGCGCTGAAGCCAGGGCACGGTTCAGCGTCTTAACAATAACTAAAAAAAGAGAGGAGGGTGGAAAAAAACAAAATAGGTGACACGACTGAAGACAACATGGTGCACTACCACTTACGGGAGAAACAATGTGATACCTAGACGAAAACATAGCATGTACTGTAACTTCAAATCACTTTTTCTTTTTAAAACAGTTTGTAACCGTAGTCCTGGACACTGTGTTAACAATTCTCTTCAGTGCTGTGATTCAGCTTGTTAGAAGCAGGCAATTATAATCTTGTAAACTCAACTTTGCAAAGCCTTTTTTTTTTTTTTACCGAGAGCCAATCTTTGGGGGGAAAAAAGCGTAACAAAATGGGGTGGAGGGCCGGCCAGAAAAGGAGGGAGACACCATGTTGCTCAACTGCTCCAACAACTTCCAGATCCGTGTCCCGCAAGGACCATGGGTGGGTCCTTATACAGGATTAGGTGGTGGGTGACCTATTGTACCCCTCACAATCGTAAATGCTCTGCATGCATGGGCACACATCTTACATAATACCCCCCCCCCCCCTCCCATTCCCACTCTCCCTCGCCCTGGGGGGTGAGCCCCCTTTACAAAAGCAGGTGCACCCGTCAGCTCTTTCCTACATGGTCCCCTGACAGCTGGCTGTGAGCCAGGGAGGACGGCTCCATGAAAGCAATTCCATCGAGGGGAGGGTGGTGGATAAAAGGTCTGAATGGATGATGATGATGACCGCTTTGAAGAAAAGCCCGCTCGCCCCTACAGTTGATGCGGCGACGGGTAGGAGACACAGCTCAGAGAGCTCTCTGAGCAATATGGTCTCCCCCTCCTCGTGTAGACCTGTGCCCTGATCGCCACGGCCCCTGGACCCCACTACGGCCAGAGCCAGCAGCTGACTGCTCCCATCCAAGTCCAAAGACCTCCATTTGGCTCATCTATATGCAATGTTAAATCTAAAAGTTATAGCACGCTTTGCATATAAATTATTGGCATTTAAATTAAACTAGGTGTCTACTTAAACATGTCAGTGAATACAAAAAAAGAAATAATAATATAATAATAATAATAATAATAATAATAATAAAACTGAAAACTTTCAGAACATGTTTGCATCCAAAACATTAGTATAACCCTCTGGTCCATAGAATTCTCTTGTGACAGAAGACACATTGTGGTCCCATCAGAAGCAGTAATGGGCCTTGCGTGTATGTCTAAGGTCTGACCTTAGAGTGACAGAAAAGTTGTTTTCTTTTCCGTGTTTGTCTTTCCTTTGTATTTTCCCCCCAGGTCAGCAAGTCGTCATTACCGTGGGTATTCCTTCACTCATCGTTATGGGAGGAAAGGAGAGCGCGGGGCTCTTTCTGGCACTTTCTGTGGACACACAGAGCCCGACCAGTTTCTGGAGGGCTGTTAGGACATGCTGGATCCAACCCTAGACACGGCGCACACGCGCAGGGGGAGTGGGTGGGAGCGTGGGAACACCGTGGACACTGAATTCCCATGACGCGTGAAGCAACTCAAATGTTCAGGTACAACAGATAAAATAAACACAGGAGAAAAAAAAAAAGGAAAAAACAAAAAACTTACAGGGCATTATACAATTAAAAGGAGGGCCACAAGTCTACACTGGGCTTGGGTTATCTTTTTTTTTGTCATTTCTGTCCTTTTCATCTCCATTTTTTTCCTCGTCATATCCTCCTCTTCCTCTCACGTTTGCAGAAGTCAGATAAAATCGCAAATCTCCTCGGATTGGGTTTTTGCTCCATTCAGAGAACCTGAACCAGACGGCAGGCCGATTTGATCCCAACTGGGCCCTCTTCAGAGCCCAGAGCTGCAGACAGGCCCGTGGTGGTCTGTGGTGGTTTGGTGGTGGTCTGTGGTGGTCTGTGGTGGTGATGGTGGTTGTTGGGGGGGGTCGGCTGGTGCAGGCTGGCTGACTGGTATGGAGAGCCTCGGGGTCTCAGGCCAGAGGAGGAGGCTCCCCTGATAGCACCAGGTTCCACTGCAGCTCCAGCGAAATCCGTGTGGGTGACCAGACGCCCGACGCCAAACGAGTCAATGGTGAACCACGTGAGTGCAAGTATGTATCAAACTGTAATGTGTGTGTGTGTGTGTGTGTGTGTGTTGGTGTGTGTGCACAAAGCACACACGCGATTGTGTATTTGAGTGATCCTGCTGAATGACCGTTTGTGTGTTTTCGTGTGTGTGTGTGCGTGTGTGTGTGGGTTTGAGTGTGCGTCTCCGGACGCCGTCAGGCCCCCCTAACAGGGGTGGCTGGCCCCGTGGCTCTGCGACAGCAGGAAAGACTGCACCACCTCGTCGGTGGCCTGGGGGCTGGTGTTGACGTCCTCGAGCGCGTCCGCCACCGCAAACTGCCTGTCCCTCAAGCGGTTCCAGTTGGATAGTATGTTGTGGTACTCAAACACCTTCTCGTAGTTGCCCACCGAGTTGTACAGTTTGATCAGACCCCGGTAGTCATACTCCAGTCCACTGTAGCCCTCCCCGAACAGCTTCTTGCCTGCGTGCGTGCGTGCGGGATAAACATGAGAAAATTGCAGATTAGAGGACAGACATTTGCATGTATGTGGACAAGCATATGGAGGGGGGAGGGGGGCTTGGGGGAGATTATGGGCGAGGGAGGATTTCGCTCGGAGGCCGGCGTTGGCGCGTGGTCGCTCACCGATGGCGATGGAGCGCAGGTAGAGGCGCTCGGCGTCCTCGTACTGGTTCATGTCGTAGTTGTAGAGGGACGCCAGGTGCCCCACGGACAGCGCCACCTCGTAGTCCTCCTGCCCCAGGAGCTGCTCCTTGATTTGGATGGCCTTGATGTGCATCTCCTCCGCCTCCTGAAACAGCAACCGCAAACACACGCACGGTTGGTGGTGGTGGGAGTCTAGTGGTTAGGGATCTTGTCTTCCATGTGGAACACCAGAAGGTTGAGAGTTCAATCTCAGGGCCCGCGGACCATTATAGCCAGGAGTTGCTCCAAGCGGGCCTGCAGTTAGTTCACTGTAACATCGCTCTGGAAACTCTACCGTTTCTTGTACAACAAGAGGTTAGCTTTGAACTAACATTGTACGATCGTTCAATTATTCAACATGTAACTAACAACGGTTTCCCCAAACTCTACATAGCACTGCACACACACACACACACACTGAGCAGCACTAGGGGGGGACCACAAACGCATCAAACTCGTTGACCTGTGAGCACACAGCATGGGCGCACCAACGTTCTGCCAACATTTATTTTCTTCTTCTCACTGAAGTGTGTCACAGGGCCATTGAGGCACTAATCTGGGTTAATGGAATTAAGCACAACACAATGGGCAATTCTAACCTTGAACTTGCGCATGGACTGGTAGAGGCGGCCCAGGTTGCCGTAGTGTTTGGCTGTCTGGACATTGAACTCCCCGAAGGCCTTTTTGGCCAGCTGGAGGGAGGAGAGGTGCAGGTCGTGAGCCTCCTGCAGTAGCCTCTCCTCCGTCTCTTTGTTATGGCAGTCAATGGCTATCTCCTCCAGGATGAGAGCTGCGGAAATGAAAGTGACACAAGGATAACATTATTTCCCCACCCATTTTCAAGGACCCCTAATATAGCCTGCAGCGAAATGTCCTGGGTTGAAATGGACAAACATCATTTGGCAAACAACAAGTATTGCTCAAACTCCTGAGTACAGGGTTACTGCCCATTTTCATTGACAGTATTTCAGAACCTTTCCTTCATGCTTAAATAAGTCTCCATGACCTTGCTCATCTTACAAGTACACCAAACTACCGTACTGGACAGGTTGAGACACATTATCGAGTAAAAATGAAGCTACAGCCTTTTTCGCTCTTTTTTCTGATTTCATTTCAGGCGGAACCGGTCCTACAACAAAACAATGCGCAATGAAACATTATCCATGGCAGAACATAATGTAATTGATTTCATGACTTTTTAAAAACCTTCAATAAATGTTCTATTAGACAAATTCTATGTCTATATTTTCATGACCGTAGAAAACCTGAACACAATATAACAATTCTCAGCAGGCTTGACTGGGATTATGGCATGACTCTAAAACTTGCCAGGCTACGGGGGTTTAGCCAGTGGTTTCTGTTCAGAGCCTTTGTGAGTGTGGCCATTGTTTTTTAAAGTTTAACAGAAATTACATTTAAACCAATTCTAAAATAAACCCAGGCAGTGACGACACACAGCCTTGTAGAGGACGCCACAAAGAGACCTCTAACTCTGACGCTAGAACATTCTACAAGAGCTAGGCGTCGTAAATGCTCGAGACGCTTAGGAAAGCTGCAGTCAGTCAGATCCATACCTTTCACCCTTTTGGACGAGGCCAGCAGCAGATGGTCCTCTGGGAGAATGTGAGTTATGATGTCTATGGCACGTTCTGCGTGGAATCTGAAAGCAGTGGAGAACAGCGCTCGGGTCAGGCAATGGGGGAGAACACCACCCAGGTCAGACAAATACATAGCAACTCCCAGGGAAACAGGGCCACTAAACAGTTCCCTGAACAGAATGAAAAGCCATAATGCAGGCGGGGGCTGGTGCCATGCCCGGGCCTGACTGTGCAAAAGGGGATGTTGGGTTCCTTGTGTTGGAGAGACAGGCTTGATGAGCCATCCAACTGGGTGCTTTCTCAGAACAACAGACTGAGATGTCAAAGTTGACAATGACTCAGAGAACAAAATGTTTTCCTCTCGAAATAAACAAGAAAACCTCTGGAAATATTTGAGCAATATCACAATGATGGATGGAAATAGTAACACTTGGAAATTACAACAGAGCCTGGCAATCTGGATGGGGCACTCCTCAGGATGCGGAAAAATAAACATCAGACTAACTCAGAGAGGAACATTTCAAGAAACTTAAACTTATGTGACAAAGTACATCAACGGAATCATCGGAAATGTGTGTGTATCCGCAGTGAAACCAAGAATTATATCCCAATAAATCATATCTAAAAATGGCCTCCCCCTGTTGACAGCCGACTAATTAAAATATCTAAGAATAGAATGGACTACTCACAGTGCATTGTCGAATTTACCAGAGCTGTACTGATGCACATATGAGGAGTATGCTAGATCCTCATGTGCTGTGGCTACATGGATATTCTTCCCTCCGAACACAGATTGCCGAATATCAAGGGCGGTCTGAAACAGAAATTATCATTACAAAAATGAAATCAGTGCAAAATGTTATAGCATCTTATATGAAGAAAGTGAGGTAAATAATATTTTTGATCGCCTTACCTGGTAAATAGCGACTGATTGACATATATTGTCTACATTAAGTAAGTAGAACCCATAGTCTAGTAAGGTGTCAGAGTACTTTGGGTGCTTGTGTCCAAAGTGTTCCCTGAAACATGTAAACATTAGATTAGAAAATGAAAGTAAAAGGCATGTAAACACAAATATGATAATGTATGATAATGTGACAAGAGCCCAGGAATCTCACCTTGCCAGAAATACTGCATGTTTTATGAGTTGTTCGGCCTTCCGGAACTCCCGTTTCACAACACATGCCTGTTCACAACACAATAAATAAAACATTAGTGTCAACATGCCCCACAAACCTCTCGAAAACAAAACATGTCTGTGAACGCAGTGCAGTCATGACAAAAAAGGCCCAGTTAGAAAACATGGCACTGACAATTATTTCAGCTTTGATCTGGTCTTACGCACTCTCCTCAGCAGGTGAGCAGCATGACCCCACACACACACACAAACACACACACACACACACCTTTGTAATCAAGGTTTTGATAACACCAAACATCACAACTACCTTGGAGGCTTGTCTGAGGACATCCACCACCACTTTGACCGGCAGGCCGACGGTTATCTCCTTCATGGCCTCTATACACCACCTGTACGCCTACAACACAAAAACAGATCCCATTTAGATTAGATCAGATTTACTTGCATTCTCATCAACACATTTCCACTTGCAACAAATGACACACTAGAATCTGTCCTTGAAGTCCTACCTCGTCATAGTGGCTTTTCGCAAAGAGCAGTGCGCACAGCTCTCCGTAGAGAGCCGCTTTGTTGGCCTGATGGCCGTGTTTGGCGAGTTTGTCCATGTAAGACTGGGCCAGTTTGAACGTCTCCTCTCCCAGGTGGTACTTGCAATTGCCATTACGGACGTGGAGCAACCTAATATAAACCACAAGTATATGAGGAAGCATGTGTTAAAGACTGCTGCTTTAAGTTGTTCTGAGGGTACATTTTATTTGTGGTTTTGCCATCATCAGACATGCAGTTGAAAATTAGTTTCTACACACACACACACACACACACTTCCAAAAATACTCATTTTCCTCACTTCCAAGAAAGCTCAGCATACTGAGCTGGCTGGAACTGTGGCAAAAGAAGGCTCACCTCACACAGCATTCCACGGCCCGATACCAATGCAGGACTTCATCGTGGAGTGTACAAAGCTGGAGACAGGACAGAAAGACTTTCTCCGCATCACCATACCAACCAGCATCCGACAGGAAGCCACCTATGGGGACGGGGAGATTATTAGGACTCTGAGCATCATCAAACCATCTTACACATTCCACTCCATCACAGTGTGTTTCCTTGCGGCGGTTACCTAAAACAAAGCCAAACTGAATGGCTTTTTCTTTGACATGGGCGTCGGATTCGGCGATGTAAGAGCACCGACGGCTGAAGGAGTTGGCCAAAACTGAGGCCACTTTAACGCCATGGTCCATCAACGCCTGGAAGCAGTGGTGTAGGAGGTGTCTACAGGAGAGGCAAGAAAATTCACATTGCATGACATGACATGACTTCACCCATAAGAGATAAGTGAATGATCAACGTTCGCTGAACTCTCATCACACAGGGGCTACATTTGAGAAATAGCATGTTCTGTTACATCCCTCTAAATTTACCATTAGACAACACAGCTGACTTCTACAAAAACTAGGCCATACATCATGAGACTGGATTGATATTGGTGAGAAAATACACATGCCCAAGATGTACACCATTTTGACTGATAACTATGTAACATCCATGCAAAGCCACAATGAGGTCAAAGTGGTGCTCCACTGTAACAAACCTTTTGTCAGAAGCGCGTAGGACTTTGGCGAAGACCTCCAGCTCACAGAACTCCCCTCCCAGCTGGCAAAGCCGGCCCTGCTGGTAAAGCTGGGAGTGGGACGGAAATGGGAGAAAAGGTAAGTGTGACATCCCTTATTGTCCAAGTGACACAAAAGAAAACCCGCAATTCCACGAGGAGCAAAACACTCCTACAAAGTGGATACACCGTAGAATTGCTGTATTCTGTCAGTTTCAGTTCACAAAAATAAGGGACTAAAACCAACCTGTGTTCTCTATACTTCCTATAATATAGACCTTATTAAAATAGCCACACACACACACACACACACACACACACACACACACACACGCACACACACACACACACACACACACACACACACACACATTAACACATTAGTTTATGTGTTTATGTGACCTACTTCAAATAATAATAATAATATCATTAATAATAATAATAATAATAATAACAATAACAACAATACGTGGTAATTTAATATCTAATGCACTAATTACATTTCTAATTGTTACTCTATGTACAAGTCAAGTACATAATTACATACACTCCAACGTAAAAATGAATGACAAACTAATTAGACTCTTGCTAAATCTAGGATGTCTTCTGCATAGTAAGAAGTATGTGTTTGGAGAGCTCCCTGACAACTGAACATTACTGCAGTTGTGCTGTACTTGTGTGGGACATGCAACTACCAGTATGGGTTGACTTTTGACAACGTTAAGACTTCAAAACATTTGTCAAGATCATGCATTTTCTCTTAGAAATCAGTCCATGACAGACTGAGATATATCATTAAAACGACGGCATTAATTAAAGTCACAGCGATAATGATGTTATATAGATTAACAAAGCGCGGCGCTGAAATGTTTTTATATGCAAAAAACACATTCGGACAAAAAGCAGGACAGAACATTATGTTGTCACTGGGATTGAAATGATCAAACACGGAGAACCATATCAAACTACCTAATTAGGTCTGTAATTGTGGACTACATGCACTTCGACAATGGCCCATACAGAGATACAAACAAAGCAATCGCTGATGTCTGACATCCTATTTAACGTTACTCGGCTGAACTGAAGGTTACGATACATTGTTTGGGCTATCGGTAACAGTGGCCTAGTATGGCAAGTGGGCAAACAAAATAGGATCTTATTGTGAACGACAAGATTATCAGAAAGATGCGCGACTGCTTTACGTGCTAGAGGGACCTAGATACAAACCAGTTATGCCAGTGAACATTGATGTCAAGAAGGACAAGTAGCTATCTAGTTAGCTGCGGCCAAGACTATCCAGAGTTAATGTTAGCTGTCTAACGTTAGCTGCCAGTAGCTAACTATAATCATCAATTTAAATGTCCGACAGACACCTCAATAAACGATAAAAACGACTTAAATAGATGCTTTGAAAAGTAGCCCATCTCAAATGCGATAACCTATCTAGTGAACTGACAACAATGTTGTCTAATGCCCTTTCTGACAGTTCACGTTACAGAAATATTATCAATATTGTTATCATTAACGTTACCGTTAGCTAACTTTAGCTTTCTGTGGAGCTAACCTAGATTGAGGTTAATATCGCAAATCTTAGCAAAGATCCCAAATAACTATGCGATATATATTGTGTGCATTCTCCATCACCTCTTCTTAACATTTTAAGAAAGTCACGCTACCGCTGGTAAACTTATTGATAACCTCCGCAATCTTCAAAGACAGCGAGTTGACAAACTAAAGGGTAAGCTAGCAAGAAGCTAGCCATCTAGCTAGGTAATGCAAGCCAGCCAGCCAACCAACCAAGAAGACTTGGGTCCTAGCAAGCTAGCTAGCTACCTAACCCCCGGACAACATGCCTTGAATATAGTCGAAAGATCACCTTACCTTGTAATATACATCAAACTGTATGTTTTCAGGAAGAGACCGAATGTCTCTTCGCGATCGACTGTAATTGTCCACCACTGCTGATATAGCAGTGTTGTACAGTGTTTCTGGGATCCATTCTAACTCCACTGCGGCCATATTGTTTTCCTTCTCTAAATCCAACACCGCCCCCCCTCCTACTTTCACTTCCCTCGCTACCTTATAGAGGTACAAGTATTTTCTGTGCTAGTCGTCATACACCCCTCCACTGCAATATCAAAATAAAACACGGCAATCGTCGGTCGGATTATGAATGCAACCCCTCTGTCATAATCTCATGTTTAGCCCTCCCGTTCCAAGGTTCCAACACCCCCTCGGTTCCCCAACATTCATCAGAGTACGCAATGACGCAATTACGTTCTGATGCCGAGACTGGAGTGTGCTCACTGGCATCACGACTGGCCCCAAAAGTGTTGCAAGATAGGTTTGTTGTAAGTAGCCTAATGTAAACCAAAGGTTATACGATACACAGTGTCTTTGGACAGTAAGGTAGCATTTTCTCCCGTGCTAACTGTTTAAAGAATATGCATGACCTTTCGATAAATCTAAAGAGATATTTGGATATAAGGAATGTGAGGTCCGGATTTAGATTAGGCCCTAATACACCTGTGTCATTAGAAATTAAATTGACAACAGACTGTTGGCTTTTAGGCACTCATCAACTAGCACCATTTTTAAAAGCATTGTGTACTTATGTATGTACTTATTGTGTCATATTTTGAATATAGGTTAACATGTGGTCCAGCTTTACAAAAGGTTTGCGCATAGGCTACCCTATTTTGCTGGTAAAAGAGTCAGACTATTGACAGACTGTCTCAGTGATCTGAATTTTAAAAAAGTGATATTTCCTCATTCATCATCCTCACTACTAGAAATCATTCTGTTCATCATCTTTGTGTAGCCTAGACACCTGGGCCAGGACTACCCATGCAAGTTTTAGCTTTCTGTACCTTGTTATGGCTAGGTGTTAACACAATGCCTCACCAACCAATGAAGAAAAATGTCAGTATACAAAATAAAATGCATAGATATCTCACGTAAAGTGTACGGTATAGGAATCCTTACAGATAAAAGCACGGAAACACACATACAGAAGAAGACAACACTCATTGTTATTGTAGATGTCAATTTTAATTCACATATTAAAAAAGATAAAACATTTTAGGAGTGATATAATTACTGGAGAACTGTTCCTGCAGCATGTGTGTCAGTGGAGATAGCATAGGCCTAAATGGGGATTGCTATAACCAAAAAAAAAAGTGCACTGCAATATCACAGTGCCACTGCAACTATTCAAATTACTGTATAATATCTAAAATAAAAATGGTTCTAGACAAATACACTGTGTATTTGACAATTCTATTAACAAATGTTAGAAAAGACAAAACAAACTGAGGCAATATCTACCTAACCAAATTGAACAGTAGGCTATCTAGCCGTCCGAAAGGTTTGGCATGGTGGGCCAGATTCCCAATATTTCTCCCAGGCATGTCTGCGATGACATGAAATAGACCACAGGAGGGCGCTCTAACTGTATTCAGATTCAGAGCATACGTCTCTGATTGAATTCAAAACACACAACTCAGTCAAATTAGCTAATTCGGTAAACAAACTATTTAATTGACTGCAAATCTAAGTAGCCTGGCTTTTAAAGTTATAGGCCACAGGCAACAATGTTCTTTAATGGATTGCGGCTACTTCCTTACTTTTAAAAAATTGTATAAATGAAACATAGGACTATGTCAAGTTAGCTTGATGTTAATACAATAAATCATCTTAATAAATAATCAAATATACTAACCATATTTTCACTTCATACAGAGTGCCTACACATTACATTTTGGAAGTAGCAGTGATTCTGTTGCAGTTCAGAAAATCGACCAGCAGGAATCACTGTTCAATAGCCTTCCAGAAAGTGGCGTGATGACGGCTGCTTTCTAATCACATTCAGGTCTGCCCGTTCCTACAGCGCTTTCTTCGGCTATCCAGAGAGGACTCAGTCACCAGTGTCACCCATTACCCAGAGAAAGCTGGATACTGGATAACGGTGAGTGTTTTGTAGTTATCAGAAATATAATTTACACCTAGCGAGCTATGTAAGTCAAATAATCCTGACTGGTAATGCTTAAAACTGAAACGGTTGATATGATCCCATGCATGCAGTGGTGTTTTCATCTGAATCAGCACCACCAGCCTGCTGGATACCACAAGGATCTTAGCACACCAGTTATTTGTGCTCTTTAGCCCGACGTAAAATACATACGAGCCGTTTTATGGTCTTTTGTTCACTCATGTACATTGGTATGGTCGTTTTTAAAATTATACGTTTGAAAAGCTTTTCAGTTTCTATTCAATCCCTTCTTCTTTCATTACTGGAGGTGTTCGAAGTGGCTAGTTAGCCTTTATCTCTTTTTGTCTCCATCATTGCCAGGCAGACATGGGATCTTTGTTAAAGTCCTGATCCACTTAGCCGCAATTAAACAGGGAAGCTTTGTTAATCATAAACAATAGTCTATTTTGCAAGGATCAAGGCTATTTAGTGCAGGATTCTTTCGTGGAAAACGGCAAACATCTGCCTGGTTAGACTCCGCTAACGTCAACGCTAGCTACCCCCAAATCAGTATGTGTAGTGCAGATAAAACGTGGGTTTATTCGGCGTCATGTTGGGTAGGTGTGTGTATCTGCAAGACATGGATCTGAAAGGACGATACGACACAAATGGTGCTGTAATCAGTAACACCATTACTAGCCAGTTCTGGAACCACCTATTGGGTGTGCATGGACGACGAAGGTGGTAGGTGAAGCCTCCAGGAAGTTATTGCCGCAACCACTGTATCCTGATTGGAAGCAACGCGTGCTTTTGGTTTTTTGGATGTTCACTTCTGCATTGCAGGCACTACTGCATTGACTTCGCTCTGTTGGTAAACACAAAAAGGTACATGTTTATCTATAGAGAAAAGGCTTATTAACATGTCATGACTGTGAAGGCTGAAGTTTGTCTGGCAAGATCAGTGCAATTGTGTATTATGTTGTCACTGTTTTGATAGCTGTCAACCTCATATTCAGGTGAACTGTACGTTGAGGTCATTGGACCTTTGTATTAAGGCAGGCAGTGTTGTGCCATACGTTCCATCTGAATTGATTTAAAGTAATTTGCAAGTCTAATGTCACATGATGTTATTTTATCTATGCTCTGCTTCAGTCCTGTTGTTTGCAATGCAGATAACAGATGACAGTCACTGTCTTTCTTTCTCTGAATTTGTTATGCATTTGATAGAGTAGGCTAGTCACAATATTTAGCTTTTGTTATGGTGGATCATCAGTCTCACATCTTCTCTTAACCTAATATTTATCATGCAAGCACATATTTGGCTACTGAGGAAGACTAATTAAGGGAATCATAGATGAGATCATAGACGGAAGTCAATATGGTTATGACTTAAAATGAGTTTAAATGCCCACTCCATTAGTCGGTTTGCCATTGTGTACTAAAGTCAGTGTCCTTGGGAGTGCCATTGTAAGCTTGTTGTCCACACGCTTGTTTATGGGTTTATGAGTTCAGTGTTCACACTGAGCTGTCATTTGAAGTGGTTTATGGTTTCCTTTTGCTGGACTGAACAGTCATAATTTCAAACCCATCAAAAAACACTCACCTGTCCATCTAGGCTACAATCTTGGAGAGCTAGACTTCCTGTCTTTTTGGGGAAGAATCTGGCCACTCTCCCTTGGTGCTTGTTTAGATGCTGGGGGGGGTCTCCCGCTGGTGGGAACCAGAAAGTTTCAGAGAAAGAATCCAAAGATTTTAGAAAGCTATGGCATTGTATGTAGTATAGTTATGAAGTGACACGCTTGGCCAGTCATGTCAGTGGCTAAAGACTGCAGGTCAGAGTCGTGACACTGTAAAGTGTCTTTCTTTAAAGTTAGTTTTCACTGAATTAATTCAATGTTTTACGTCGGTTTAGGCTAAGTGATGCATAGGTTTCGGGATCATAATGATCTCACATGTAACAGCATTTCTGTGATAGAGCCTAGGGAGGTGGTGAGGTGATTCTTGGGGCTACTCTCTTGTGGGGGGGGGGTAATGAAACACAGATTTAAGGGCAAGGGGGTGGAGTGCACCCCTGCCCCCTCTGCTATGACGAGAATGTCCTTCTTTCCACCAGTGAAGGATTTGTGCAATACACATCACAACAGGAATGTTGTTTCTGAGAGCATAACCCCCCCCCCCCCCTACACACACACACACACACACACACACACACACACACACACACATACACAAGGAATGCTATATGTCATTGTTTGCTCTATTTAAACTGTGGTTGTTTGCTTTGATTGATCCAATGTGGTCAGAGAATAGTGTGGGGAAGAGTGTTATGCAACATCCACAGGGAGGGGTCTCATAATGCAATCATTCTGTAGATCTTTAAATGCTGGGATTCTTTTGGCATATCTAAAGTAAAGTGTTTCTTCACATCAGTCTCTCTCTCTCTCTCTCTCTCTCTCTCTCTCTCTCTTTCTCTTTCTTTCTCTTTCTCAGGCCTGGTGAAATAGAGGAAATAGAGTCCTCTGCCTTCAACCCCTCCTTTGCCTCTCTGTATGGCAGAGCCGCTTCCGTGTGATGACCTTGTAGACACACCGCTTGGACGTCGCAGTGACCGGAGCAGCCAACCACCACCACCATGTTCAACTTCAAGAAGGACAAAGAGAAGGATGGCGCGCGCAAGGACAAGAAGGACAAGAAGGACAAGAAGGAGCGCATGTCGGCCGCCGAGCTGCGCAGCCTGGAGGAGATGAGCATGCGCCGGGGCTTCTTCAACCTCAACCGGGGCTCCAAGCGCGACTCCAAGAACAAGCTGGAGATCTCCAACCCCATCCCCATCAAGGTGGCCAGCAGCATGGAGCTGAGCTTGACCGACATCGAGTCGGACGGCCTGAGCAACCGCAGCAGCATGGTGCTGGACATGGACCAGCTGAGCGCGGCGAGCTCCAGCGACGACCTGAAGGGCGACTACGGCGGCGGCGACCCGCGGGACGGCCAGCTCCGCAGCTCGGTGAAGGAGCGGGCGTCTCGCTTCGGCTCGCTGGCGGCCATCCCGGGCTCGCAGGTGGCCGGGCAGATCATGAAGCGCTTCTCGTTCTCCCAGAGGAGCAAGGAGGAGAGCCCGTCCGAGGGCTCCACGCCGTCCGGCCAGAACTCGGCCGCGCCGTCCCCGCAGGTGGAGACCAAGGTGTTTGACCCGCAGCGCAAGCAGAGCCTCCACAACCAGCACCGGGCGTCGCTCCCGCCGCCGCCCGGCCCCCCGAAGAGGCTGCGCATCCCGGAGGTGGTGGACAAGACGTTCGCGGCGGACCTGCGTCTCCCGGTGGTGATCCCGCCGCACACGCCGGAGGCCCGCGAGCTGGAGCTGCAGCGGCGCAACACGGGCGACTTCGGCTTCTCGCTGCGCCGCACCACCATGCTGGACCGCGGCGCCGACGGCGCCGTCTACCGCCGCGTGGTCCACTTCGCCGAGCCCGGCGCCGGCACCAAGGACCTGGCGCTGGGCCTGGTGCCGGGCGACCGGCTGGTGGAGATCAACGGGCGCAACGTGGAGAACAAGAGCCGCGACGAGATCGTGGAGATGATCCGGCAGTCGGGCGACACGGTGCGCCTCAAGGTGCAGCCCATCCTGGAGCTGAGCGAGCTGAGCCGCTGCTGGCTCCGGAACACCGAGGGGCTGCGGCGCGAGGCCTTTGATGTGAGTAGACCTGTCAATCATCTTCTCTCTCTCTCTCTCTTTTTCTCTCTGTCCCTGTCTCTTCTTTCAGTCCATCTTTCACGCTCACCATCTCTTCTCCCCCAGGGTTTCATATGCCGTGCGCTCACGATGAGCATGACGGGTGGGTAAGGGGGGGGGGGTATGCTGGAGTAGGCCAGCTTATGGAATTTGGAGGGATGACGCTGTGAACTTGCGTCATGCTCTCTGTCAGTCAAGTGTCTTCTCTTCAGGTACTAATGTCATTTCACTGGCACTTTCTCTTTTGCGAGTTGAAGGAGGATCACCTGAAGTCCCTTTTTTTAAGGAACTGGATGAAAAGCTGATGAAGAACTGTCAACGGATCTGTATTTTCCTTCTGTGTGTTGTGAGCTTTTCTTGTTACATGTTGGGCCATTTGCAGCAGCTGATGAGGTAGTGGAGAAACATTCAATAATGCAGTATAATCACTTAATATTAACCTCCAGAGGAGCATGTATTGGATAAGAAAAGAGATTCTGTAGTGGTCTTGGTAGAAGCCCATAACCAGATGCTGCGAACAGCCCAACTACTTAACAGGAGCAACTGTATCATGAACATGAATTATTACCATTTTTTTTCTCTCTTGAATGGACTCTCTTGCATCACCTTGACATTCTATGTGCTCTATGTCCTTCTCTATTTCCCAATGACCTCATTCCTTCTGTCTTAACCTATGACTTGACTTTGGTTCCTTTTCCAACATGCACGTTTATATGAGGACTTTGAATAGGTCACTTGGCCGTGACCAGGAGCACGTGGCTGTGTAGTCTAAACACACTAAAGGACAGCTGTGAAGGACAAACCAGTGAACCAGGCCCGCGTGGCTTTCACTTTACACAGTGTGTGCGTACGCCTGTTATCCAGGAGTGGTGAAATGGGTGTTTGGCTTTCTTCTTTTACTGCTTGTTGCCTTTCACTGTTTGTGTCCACATCTGTTGTGCTTGTGTCAGAGTAATGTGTGTGTGAGAAACCCACCGAGACGGTTATCTTCCTCTCTGGTGGAACCCAAGTGCTTGTGAGTGAGATTGGGTGTGATTGGGTGTGATGATGAGTGAGATGGTTGGCTTTCATGTGTCCAGATATTGTGTAATTTAAAAACGCTCCCAAATCAAGTGGAAGTCTGGGTGTATCAGGAGGAAGCCATTGGCCCTTATCTGTGCTCAGCTTCCTCATTGGGTAGGCTATCTGATAAGACCATTTGGCATCGGGTTGGGCTTTCTATGTTGTGCACTGACTCTGTGTGTTTTGAAGTTAGTGGGTGAAAGTGTGTGTGTGTAAGTAGGTGGTTGAAAGTGTGTGTGACTGTGTGTGTGTGTGTGTGTGTGTGTGTGTGTGTGTGTGTGTGTGAGAGAGTGTGCGTGCCTGCATGTTTGCATGCATGTGTAAGGAGCTACTGTACTGGAATGAATCTGGCAGTCTGGTGCAATCAAACACAGATGCCTGAGCGGTGACTGACAGCTCCGCGCAAAACTGTCGTATTCTTAAGCTGTAATCGGTAAGCCATGTGTGCATAAGATAGCCTGCCCAGCATAATTACATGGCTAAGACATATGTAGGTTTCCTTACCACACCCTAAAAAGCACAAAGTGCCCCGCGGGGATTGCATCAGGCCAGTGTATCTATCTGACAAGTACAGACATTTCAGGCCGTTGTAGCAAAAAAAAAGGGCCTGTGCCTTTTGATAACATGTGGGCAGCACTGGGCAATGGTGAGTAATCTCATTTGCGGAATGACTGGAAAGTTCTCAAGAACAGTCCAGAGAATGGCACCACTTGTATTCTGGGCGTACACACATGTGCGTGCACCACCATCTGGTTGTGGGGACTGAATACTACAGTGTTGAACCAACGGAGTGGAAAAAAAAAGCGTACTGTATACAGGGCCTAATCAGAAAGTGGGTCTTCCCTTCAGGGATGCGAAAATAGTAGGCCATATTTGCATGTGTTTTGGCTTGTTTGTGTGAGTGTTCCCATGTGCACATGTGAAGTTGAATGTGTAGGCCTGAGTGTGTGTTTGTGTGTATCTTGAGTGTGTTGAAAAGTGTATGTCCTATATGTTTACCCATGTTTATGTGTTTCTGAGAGCGTGTTTAAGTAAGTGTGTGTCCTGTAGGTGTGTGTGTGTGTGTGTGTGTGTGTGCGCTGTAACGGACCCTGTCCCTCTCTCTCTCTCTCTTTGTTCCGCTCCTGGCTGTAGCAGATGAGGAGCAGCTGCTCTCTCTCCCAGGCTGCGTGTGTCGAGGGGGGCGTTGTGTTGCCGCGTCCCCTCAGGGGTCCCCCCCCCCCCCCCCCACCCCATCATTATGACGTCGGTAGGAGTGACCGACCGAGGATGATGAATGTGACCCCGGTGTTCAGCTCAGTTCACACTCTGCCATGTTCTCCCTCCCTGTGTTTGAACACTCATCAGTGTGCTAATGGGATAATAACAACGTTGTACTTAGGAAGTTGACGAGAAAGATTATGCTGTTTTTCGTTCAGGTGGCAGCTGCTCCTATGGCTCAGTCAGAACTGTAGCACGACTGACTGGGGGAGGTATTGTTGATTGGCATCATCGGTAAACCCTCACCATGTGTTTCTGGTTTATGCGGTTGGCAGATCAGGCTGGCATCTGTTGGATACGCATCAGGATCTTATTGTTGGCGCGACGGTTTAAGGGCTGACGAACTGCAGTGAAAATATGCATTTTTAAAGGCATTTTAGCTGTCTAGCTGCGAGTGGCTCGGTGAAATACCTGATCCATGTGTTTCTTCAGGGCCTGTTTGTCCTCCACTGTAATTTATCGTCGTAACCTAAGCCTACCTGGGCTTCATTCTTTCTGTAGCAGACTGAATGAATGGCCTTGCTCTTTCTGCTAATATTCTCTTGGCTGAAGTCCCACTGCAGTTGCACACCAGTGCTACTGGGAGCCTATTATTCAGAACATTCTTTTCTCACCAACAGTGGGTGACGGTAAAACACCCCCCACCTTCCCCCCTTCCTCATTCCAGAGTTTTCAGCATTGTTCTATTTTGGGATTTACCAATAAACAATGAGAGACTCGCTCGCCTGTGCGGTTTTAAGCCTGCCTCCCTTTGTGCTTGTTTTGGCTGCCTGCTTCCCCGTGGATGCAGGAGCAGGGGAGAGAATTCTAGGGGGCTGCATACCTAAGCTAAGCTAAGCTAAGCTAAATGCAGGCACTACTCTGATACTGATGCCAGTCCGTCAGACCCACTCACTCCCAAGGTGTCTGGGGGCGGGATGCTGGATGCTGGCTGTCCCAGGCCTCGTCTGACCTATGGTTGATTTGATTAGATTGTAGTCTGTGGTCCGGTCCCATTTTAGGTGCTGCCTTAACAACTCCGGTGACACAAAAAGCTGTGTTGGAAGGCAGTGAGATGGTCTGTGGAAAATCAAACGTGCAGAGAAGCTGTCCCTTTTGATGTTTTTGTTTTGTTGCTGGAAAGAAGGAATAAAAGCTATGCTTGTCTGGGCCAACGTTGGCGGCGCACCCAAAAAGTGATATCTTGTGCGTGAAAAGCAAGGGAAAAACAAAAGAGAAATCAGGAGAGCAGGGCTCGGAGTCCAAGCGGATAAGAACGTGGGGATGCAAACAGGAAATGGAAGCTTGAGGCCCTTGTCAGGGCGTGCTCACAGCGTCCACTCACGGTTTGGCAACCTGCACGTGTCTACCAAGGAAGTCTGTTTTGCTAGAACTTGTCAGAGTGTGTGAGTGTGTGAGTGTGTGAGTGTGTGAGTGTGTGAGTGTGTGAGTGTGTGAGTGTGTGAGTGTGTGAGTGTGTGAGTGTGTGAGTGTGTGTTTGTGTGCATGTGTGATGGTGGTGGTGGTGGTGGTGTGTGTGTGTGAGGGGGGTGTATTTGTGTATCCCCACCAAGCAGCCCTACCCAGCCCCTTTGTCCTGAAAAACAAACAGCTTGACCGTCAAATCCAGAATAAAAGAGGGCTCTCTGAAAACCGTCACGTCTCACTCCAACAAAGGGGCAGCACACGGTCGCCTCAACGTCACAGGCAGAGCCCGCACGGCACGGCACAAAGGCAGGGGCAGCTGGCTGCTTCTTCGCCACGGTGGTGGGATTGTAGCCACCGCTTCTATAGGCCTCATATAAAATGCACATTTTTAATAGGACGGATGAAGCCGTCTTCTGAGGCTATAAATGGTCTGCAATGATCCAGTTGGGCTCCATATTGATTTTGGAGAGAAGGGTTTATTCTCCATCAGGGAGAAGTCGGGGGGTTTAAAATAGAAAGTCTGGGGGTTTCGGGGTGGAGAAAGTCATGGATGGGGATTGTTGAGAACAAAGAGACTCTTCAAGAACGGCTATTACAGGCCAGAACTCATAAAGAAAAAAAATACATGACATTTAATAGATCATGGAATTACTTGTGGCTGTGTGTGTGTGTGCTCGCGTTTGTGTGTGTGTGTAGGTAGTTACAGAAGAACGCCAGACTCTGAAGGACTTAACATCCTGCAGGTATTTGAAGTAGTCACTGAATGGTGTGTGTGGAGCATAGTGGGCCAGAGGTCCCCAAGGAATCACCTGGAAACTGAGCGTTCATTGACTGCCGAGCGGGGAGTAGGGGAGGCTGCCATTTAGAGGAGTTGTAGATCGTGTAGGAGAGGAGAGTGGCGAGCGTGGAGGCGCTCTATTTTTGGCCTCCCAAAGCATTTTTAACGTCAAATCGCTGTTTTGCTTGGCGGCGGGAGGCGCATAGAAATTCCCTCCTCCAGGCCGAGGAATGCTCAGAAGGTCAAGGGTCAGAAACAGGCCGCAAACCTCCAAGGCATACACACACACACTCTCACTCTCTCTCCCACACACACACACACACACACACACACACTCCCTCTCTTGTTATAGCACCCACTTGGCCCCACACAGACAGGCAGGAACACCCCTGTCCTTAAGCTCACTGACTTCTGTGGGGGGGGGGGGGTGCAGGATGTCCTGTGATGAACATCAGGAAGGGAGATCCAGGGATAGAGCAGCACAACAGGGCAACAAACAGGTACATAAATAGCCCTATTTTCAGCCGCAGACAACTGGACGGTCCAGCCTCGCTGTCTCCAGTTGGTCAAGCCTTACACGTGACGTGAGAGGTGTGTTGGAGCCTCGGGCTAGCAGTGGGTTCATTTCTGGATTTCCTCTCTCTTAATAGCCATATGGATTACCATTCATGAGTGTGGCTTCAAATAGGTCAACTCGAACATTACATAAAACGGCCCTCCTGAGATTTCTGTGTATTTAGCGTCGGTTGCTTTATGGTTATGGCGTGGCCCTCTGCCCTGAAAGTTAAATGTGTTTTCATGTTGTGCATCTGCAATCCTTGTCAGTACAACACACACTCTGATTTACTGTCACAGTTTTGCGGAGGTCCTCTCTGAAACGTGTCCAAGCGAGCATCAAACTCTCAGAAAACCTACCCAGATTCTATCGTACATAAGTCAAAGCAGTGACACAGCTCCGTCTCTGGATGTTGAAGCACCTCAGACTGCAATCTTTTACATCTCAATCATCTCCTCCTCCTCTCTCAATTTCTCTCTCCCTCTCTCTTTTTCTTTCTCTTTCCCATCTCGCCCCTGTCTGTCTCTTTGGCTCTGGTACAGTCTACATACTAGCATCACACAATGCCTCTCAGTCACCAATAGTCGGCTTATTATTACAGTATAGTGGGAAAAAGAGGTCAGGTTTGTCATTTTTTTGCTCCTCTGCACTATAATCATTACTCTGGCCTTGCCCCCCCGCCCAGCAGCTTAACCTGAGCTGGTCTAACAGGCTGTGGCTGAGTGCAGGGGAAGAGTTGCTGATTGCAGGGGTTTTGCGGCTGTCAAGGTTGGTGCCACATGGAGCGTTGCGTTCCACGCCTCGCCGGCGTCTCGCAGCAGGGGAAAGGCACCTAATGACCGCCTAGAAGGTGATGCGCGGAATAGAAGACATGAAAAAAAAACACGCGCGGCATAAGTACAGTGTCGGTGCTGACAGGCATTTACGGGGGGGGAAGACGCGCAGAAGTGAAGTGTTGCTTCACATGCCAGGCCCCCGCCGCCGCTGATTCCCTGGAGCCCAGGTGCCACTGTGCGCCAGTCTGCCAGCAAACGGGAGCAATACAGCACATGTTCTGCTCGCTATCTGCTGCGTTTGTTTCGACATATAGCCAAGCAGGCTGTGAGCCAAACAAATCTAGTTGATCCTGACCCACACACACACACACACACACACACACACAGACACACACACACACAGACAGACAGAGCGAGCAGTGTTTTTCAGGTCTTGTGGAGCCGTGAGACAGAAGCTGCGGCCTGGCCACCAGTCAAGGCGGCAGGCTCTCAGCGCTGGCTCGGCGGGCCTCTCTCTGCCTGTGCCTGTGCCTCCGCCGCCTCACCGCTAACCTCAGGGAGCTTCTGGGAACTTTCCGCCGCATTCCTCATTGTGTTTGTCTGTGACGGCCCGGCCTGTGCCCGGAGGAAAGGCCAAAAGGGAAAAGAGACAATACTGGGGCTGTTTTTTTTTTTTTTTTTTTAGTCGACGGCACCCACGGATTTTTCTGGAATGGCCGTGTCTTCCTCTGCAGATGGGGCTCTGTGAAGGACGATTGTGCCTCTCTCCGGGCTCCATTTTGTACTTCTGGCAGCCGCTGAATTGTTGACCGGAAGCCAGTGTGGTTGACACCGAAGACGGCAGAATGCGCTCATTGAGTCGCGCTGGAGAGCGTCGCGGCGCTAATATACCCGGCGGAGAGGAAGATAAAGCGCTCTGGGGAGAGAGATGGCGGAGGAGAGAGAGAGAGAGAGGGCTGGCCAGAAACATCCTTTTTAAATCCCAGATGAAGTAACAGTGGTGTGTGTGTTATGCATTCTTCTCTGCCGTCTCCTCTTTTGACTGTGTGTTTACTTGGATGTTTCTGTTTTAGTGGGGACCATCTGTGACAAATTAAGCGATCCACTTCTGTGTGTGTGTGTGTGTGTGTGTGTGTGTGTGTGTGTGTGTGTGTGTTTGTGTTCTCTGTCCTTCTCGTGCATTGCTTAAACAACCGTTTTAAGCCCTCCTCTGTGTTTGGTTTAACAACCAATGTTCCATCCGAGGAGCAGTTATTCTCCTTCCTCAAACTCTCATTTTTCTCTGTCTTATTTTTCTTTTGTTGCTATCTTTTTCGCTCTGCTACTTTTTCCCTTTTTCCTCCATGTCTCCCTCCGTTCCCTCTCCGGCTGTGGCCTGTGGTATGTTTGCTGCCTTGGCATGGGTTCTGAGTAGCCTGGGATCAATTTAGTCTAACTGAATATTTAATATGCCTGTATATGTAAAACAATCTGGGCTGCTGCATTCACACACACACATGCGCTGGCCTCCTGCCTGTGACGATTGCAGTCAGCGTAATTAATGGCAGTAATTAGTAAATTAATCTGTTCCCCAGACGGGCTCCATTTAATTTACAAGACCAGAAATTTGCCCCATTGTTCCACACATGTTGGTGGTCGTGTGTGTGTGTGTGTGTGTGTGTGTGTGTGTGTTTGTGCATGTGTGTGTGGAGTGGCATGAGACAGTGTTGAGAAGTGTTGGCGTTACTGAGTCCCCCATCACCCGCCCCCCTTTGCACGTGCATGTGGCCTGCTTTCACTTGTTTAGTAGATTCAGAGTGACAGAATCAATGGCCATTCAGCACAGTTCCCCTGAGGTCATGCCACTGGTTGGTACATGTGTGCACAGTCAGTCATGGAACCCTTTCCGGGATAACAGACAAATACACACTCTTGACCTTTCTCTCACTCTCTCTCTCTCTCTCACACACACACACACACATACACACACACACACACACGCACACGTCACAGTTCACCCCTCTCCACTCTCTACCGTGCACTGTGTAGCCGTGCTGCTTTTTGTTGCGTTTGGCTGATGGGTTATTGTCTCGCTCCCTACTAAAACCACGAGTTCCATTCAGGAAGTAATCCTGATTTGATTGGCACGCGTTTTATCTGAACCTTCTCATCGTGTCTGATCTCTGAACTCAAACATACTTTTTTTTTTTTTCTTTTCGTTTCTCGCCCTGGCGCTCGGCTCCGTTTCTCTCCCCTTGTCTTTTCCATCGCCGCGGCTTCGAAAACCTCGCCGAAATAAACT
Organism: Sardina pilchardus; assembly: GCF_963854185.1. Taxonomy (NCBI): domain Eukaryota; kingdom Metazoa; phylum Chordata; class Actinopteri; order Clupeiformes; family Clupeidae; genus Sardina; species Sardina pilchardus. The sequence goes on along the minus strand of NC_085006.1, from coordinate 8,724,105 downwards.
CTCGACACAACAGCGCATTGTGTGTGACCCCGGTGTTTTTTCATCGTCCCTCAAAAAAGTCCAGCTTTTCCAGACTCGATGATAACAAATATATAAATCTGCTCCAGCGTTTTCCTAGTGGTAGTAAAATGTCAGCTATTTCCTGTGGCTTTCTCCTCCGCACTGCACTGGTACCACTGTGTGTTCTTGACAGGGCTCTGGAGCGGAGCGGAGAGAGAGAGAGGGAGAGATGTTGTTACGAATTCCCCTCACGTCTTAATACTCCCATGATCGTTAGCGCTGAATGCCGCACACTGTGCCAATGGGTCATGAACTGGTATTTGTCTGTGAAGAGCTTGGCACCCACTGGGGCCCTAACTGGCACTCGTTAGCCCTCAGTGTATCAAGTAGAAATTAGATGTTATCCCTGCAAAATGAAGTTATAACTTAGTTCTAGCTGTATTTTAAACAGTCTCATTCCACTGGGTGGATGGTGTATTGAAACTAAAATGAAACCAGTCGTAAATGATGGCCTATGATAAATAAAGAATGAATAATTTAATTGGTCGATAAATCAGTCAATGCCTGAATGAAGTAAATAAACAAATAAGCTGTAGCAGCGACTGCGTTTCCTTATCCACTTCGGTGCATTGCCATTCATCGCAGTAGCAGGGCTCCTAAATGACCTTTACAAGCTCTCCTTGTGCCAAAATGAATAAAACTATTAGAAGGGCCAATCTCTAGGGAAGTGGAAAATGTGTTCGGCGCTGGGTGTGCGAGGCCTGAGCGAGATATGGAGGAAGCAATCGAGCGCACTGCGGAAACCCTGCCACACAGACCGGGCGCACTCGTTTTTATCTACCTGGGTTCAGGACCGGGAGCGGCATTATTACCTCATGCCATCTGCGATCGCACAAACGCAGTAGACAGGGCCGACTGGCATTGTCTGCTCTCGGTCGCGTAGAAGTTAGTCGTCGGTTTAGGGAGGGGTGCTGAAAGGCACTGAGTGAACGGTCAGTCATTGTGGTCTGCGGTTCCCCCTCCAGTGCTATTATAGTAACCCTGTTGAGTGAGCTGGCAGACCTTATTGTTTACCTGTCTCGGAGATTCTATTTGCATTATGGAAACAGAACGAGGTTCGTTAATTTATGCCCAAGTGGTTTGTAGGGCACAACAAGGTTTTTTTGGGGTGATCTTGTTGGTCTAGTTTTTGGGAAGCGCTTGATTCATCGACTTTTGATGAGGTGGTCAGACAGTTATAGCTTTTATTATAGGTGAAGATCTGGTGTTTAAAAAAATAAAATAAACATGACGTGAAATAGTAACATGAGAATGCCATTTTAGTGCACACCAGTCAGTTTGATTGGTCTTGACAGGTTTCACTATGTGTGCCCTTTTCAGGAAACCTCAGTACGTAAGCACAGAACGGTTTAAAATAAGTACCTCTCAAATCCAGTAGGTGCCTACAATAGCAGACCACTTGCGCTTTAATGGCTGTTTATTTTATAAGAGCTCGATGAATGAGTCTGGCTTCACCTGTTAACAGGTCGTCGCGTGGGACACCAAAGTGGTCAGCAGGTCTGCGAGTGCTCAGGCGAAACGAGGAATGTCGTTCTCCGCAATTGTGCTGCCGCTGCGGCTACACCTCCGGTTGTCGTCGGGAGTGGACTGGGAAAGGTTTCCTCCCCTCAAAAGAGCTCCATTCTGGTATTTGTGGAATCTGCTTTGGAACAAACACGGCACTTCCTGCTTGAGTCTCCAGAGGAGGCCACTGGGAGAGATGGGGATCCTGGCCGGATTCACAGACGGCCCGAGACAGGGACGGAGACCGAGAGGGAGGTGGACTCCTTGGTCGTAATACTTCTGAACGCCTTGCCGCGGTGTTGTGTGCAGGGCTGTCTGTGTGTTAACGGTACACAGAGGTTGTTTATTGACGCGTTTATTGAGCTCAGCCAGTATGTTCTTTCCATCGGTCCCCTCTCCATTTCCTTCCCTGTAATTGCAGTCCTAGTAAAGTTGTGCACGTTGTAATATATTGTAGGGGTGAAGCATATTTTAGGTCGAGTTAATGTTTTATGTTCGCATGGAGCCCAAGGCGAACTAACTGAATAAAACAACAACAAACCAAGTTGAATAAAACCCTGTTATTTGCCACTGCTCCCATGGCCTTGCTCCTCAAGAAAGAAGCTAATCATTTGCCCTCCCCTTCTTGTTAATCGTTGCCACCATTAACAAACGCACCGTGAGTGGACATAGTCTTTTCGGTAAGTGAATGGTGATCGACTTCCTTCCCCGGCCCACTTACGCCACCTGGTTTTTCACTCACAAACAAAAAGAAAGAGTCACAATTAGAGGGGCAGTCTCCGGAGGAAGAGGGGGAGGAAGAGGGGGAGGAAGGCCGGGGGGTGGGGGTGGGGGGGTGGAGAGCAGACGTGGCGACCAGTGCCCCCGTGGCGCGGGGCTCGTTAGAGCACAGATACTTCCTGCCAGGATGGACCTTTCAGCGGTGTCATGAGAAAATGCACGGGCTCCCCCCCTCCACATACATACACACACACACATACGCACGCACCAGGCCCACTGTAATCAGCCACTGCACATCCTGCCCGAGACCCCACTGCACACACACACACACACACACACTTACACACTTACACATCCACACATTCACACATTCACAGACTCTTTCCCAGTCCTTGTCAGTTCTGTTGTGTAGCTGCTGTACTTGGCAACAACAGAGTTTGCGACCAAGCTCTTTGCTGAAGTCTCACAACATCACAATTTCAGCTTTTCTTAATGTACTGTAAAGGCCAGCCCCATTGGGACAAAGCATTTTTAAAGCATTTAAACGTGGCCCCTGACTGCCACTGACCCCAGACCAGAGAACGACGATTTGTCCAGAGAGAATTCCCTAGGCCGCTTGGCCTCTCCCCTTCCCCCCACCCTTCATGTCTGACTGAGCGGCATGTCTAGTGGATTGATTCATTTTTTTCGCTGCTAAATATAGACTAGATTGGAATCTGGCTAGCATGGCTGTGATCGTGGAATCCTTGGGAATTAGGCTGGAGTGTGTGTGTGTGTGAGCGTGAGTGTTTGTGGAGTCACAGAGGATTACGCGTCGAGTGGGCACCCCCAGGAAATCCTCTGGCTCATCAACCCCGGAGCCACAAGGAAGCCCATAGAGTGCTCACTGCTCCTCGTATGAAGTGATGATTGACAGCATGCTCAAACAGAGCATGCCAGGACTGCTCTCTCAGTGTTGACCTAGACCCATCAGCAGGACCTTTGCCTCTGGGCAGCCCCGTGAGGTCAAGGGTTGGTTCTTGATGACGTCCCTGAGGAGACATATTTGAGTGAGGATGATGAGTTGCGTGAGCAGGCAGATCGATGAGTTGCTTAAACTCTCACTCACTCAAATCTAATGCATCGTTGCTTTCAGATACCTTTCAGCTTTCACTGTGGTGTTGTTTTACCTTGTTATAGATGTGGTTATAGATTTTTTTCAATTGCTATCATCGGAACATTTTCCCATTTTACATTTTAATGTTGAGGAAAATGAAGAGCTTACTGATTTGACAGAGCTCGACAGTGTTACAGTATATAGCTAACGCCAGAAGCACAACTCCATCCGCACAGCAGAAGGTGTTATCCTGTTAGGTAGCTGCCTTGTTTTTTTGGTAGCCTAGTCAGAGTGTAAATTCCATCTTAACCAAGGGACTGTGTTCACTTTTCAGAAGTGATGTGGTGTAATTCTAATTTAACCCCCCCCCCCCCCCCCCCCCCCAAAACACACACACCCCATCCCGGTAATGGAGGCAATTTGGACGGAGAAGAATGGAATGGAATGTTTTATGTCTCCAGGCTGATTCTTTTCCATTTAACTTGGAGAAGGAGGGAGGTGGGGGGTAGCTTGTGCCGAGAGAGGCATGCCGCTGATTCCTGATGGCTCATAGTTTATCGTTTCCGTTGGTGGCAGATTTCCCAGACCCAACTGGTCGACTCCATGCATGGAACACTGAATCATTCCGTACGTTGTTGTGGTTGTTAGTTTTTTTTCTCCCCCGTCTTGTTAATGGCTAGGCTGTTCTAGATGGATGTGTTGTGTGTTGTTGCGTATTACAGTGAGTGTGTGTCATCGTTTGGCTGCCGAAGCTGCACAGATGAAGAGGCTCTTAAAAGTGGAGCTTTATCCTCGAGAGTCAGAGAGAACCCAGCTGGGAGCAGAGAGAGAGCTCTCGATGGCTGAACGACGAGAGGGTGACGTGCTGGGGTCGTGGTATCGCTGGTTGGCTCACACGATGCCACGGCCGGGGCCCCTTGTGACAGAAATACAGAGAGCGCTCTTCATCTTGTCCAGAGAATACTTGAGCCATCCGAGGGGCCTGATGGTCTTGTAATCCCAGAGTGACTGTCATGTGGGCACAGACCACCCCTTGAGACTGTAAGCCCCTTTGCCCCCCCTACCCCCCCTACATAACCCACCCAGCCAACCCCCTCTTCCACAGCCAACGCAAGCATCCCCCTAACAAGCTGCATTTGTTTAATCTACCAGATGTTCCACAGGCCTTTCCGAGATCCCGTGCTGAGATTTAATCCGCATTTCTCCACAGAGCCGGATTAGGCGCCCCCGGGGTCTGTAAATGGGTGCAGGGCTCGGGGCGTTAAGCGAATTGGTTTGAAATTGGGTAAACACGGGCTTTTGTGGAGGTAACGCATGGCCGGCGCCACACCTTCCGCTCTGCGTGGGTCCGCCGTGTTAGCACACATTCGGAGTGGTGTCAGGAATCCGCGCGACTCGCTGCAAAGCTTCCACCCAACAGTAGCTACGAGATCACTGCCGTGTGATGAAAGGTGAAGGTCAGGGTTGTCAAGACTCTGAATTAGGGTTCGTTTCAGGGTGATGTGTATGTTGGAGAGGATGAGCTGAGTGATTAAGGAGAGATGTCTTTTTTGCGAGCTAACGGTAGCCTGTCAACACTGCTACCAATGATTCATGTAAAAACCTGCTGCCGTTGCCAAACCAGACAGGTTGCATGCTCAGCGTTTAACTTGGAGAGGAATCGCACTTCTTTTAATCATCAGCCAACATAACTACCAGGGGAAATTCCTTGTTTATGGAGCGCTGTTAGAAGTGAATGCAGTTGTATGTCAGATTGTCAACAGTACATTCAGGTCGTAAATGGATGTGATTTTGGGGACCGTTTTGAATGTGTGGAGCAAACTGATTTAAAACGAGTACAAGTTTATTTGAGGCAGCTGTTGCCATTGTGTATTCCCTGTGTGCTGCAAACGGGTAAATCAACAACGACTAAGTGCAACAGCCTGCTGTGGAGCTGGAACATGAGCTAGTGTGGAGATGTGCTGCTGCTGCATCATGTTGTCAGCCTGACCTCTGTATGTTTATGTTTTTATTTATGTTTATGGTGTGTTTATGAAGGAAAGGTTTCTATTCCAGTGTACCTCTCCCGTATGCCTTTTTTATTGGCCTAACACAAGCATGACCCTACAGCTTGTTTTTTAATAGCATAGGGTGGTCCTGAGTTTACTAGGGACACGGTGTGAGGGCAGGAACATTATCAGATTAGCACACATTATTCAATTGCACCTCACACAGGCCTACCGAGACCTATTCTGAGAACAGCGGAGAACAGGCTGTCTTGATTGCTCGCCTTGCCCTTTATTTGACTGTGGCTGCCTTCGCTGGTAAATTTATGCCACACAGGTTCACTCCGCATTCCTGCATGAGTGTGAACTTGATGTGACTCGGATACTGTGAGCGTGCAACAAGTGAGAAAACCGGGCCGGTGAGGTCTGTCTGCCATGGCGTCTGCGTGTGTTTCAGATTTGGAAAGCTCTCCTCGATCCTCTTCCAAGGTTCAGCTAATGAACTGTGGACCGTGTCTGTTCTTGTCTTGAGCATTGGCATCTATTTTTACTGAGGCACCACTGGGATCACTACACATTTTCATTTTTGAATCCCCACATTTAGTCTACATAGTTAAATCAGTTCTACTGTTTATTCTGCAGCAGATAGATATCCTTGCCGGTATTAGATGAAATGAATTAAAGATATCAATGTGCGGTGTCCTGCCCTACAGTACTAGGCATATGTAACAGAAGCCACAAGCTAATACCATGGTTGAAAGCAGAGACTCTTGGGTATTGTTTCCTCTGTGGGTGTTTCTGGGTGCAGACCAGTGGGCATATCTAATCAGGGTAGGAATGCATCTTGGTTGGGCATCGGACTTTGAGGCTGGATCTGTCTGATGGGGCCTTGTGAAAAGTTCTTTCTTTATTTCCTTCTTTCTTTCTGTCTTTTTGTCTCTTTTTCTTTCTTTTCCATACAGTGCCCGCAACACGGCTCTGAGGTCATGTACTCCCGTCACTAGGGGTGCTTGTGGGCTTTCTGAGCCTGTTGCCATGGCAACAAGCGCAGCGTTGGCTTCCGTTGGCGCTCTGCTGCAGCTGAAGGGAGGTGCTCGGTCCGTTACATCCCGAGTCGATGTTCTCTCTCCCTTTCTCTCTCTCTCTCCCTTTCTCTCTCTCTCACGCCCCGTCAGCATGGCTCTCAATTATTTAGAGCGACCTGCTGCAGGCTGGCTGAATTATGGAGGAGCCGGACAGCACACGCTGAAGGGAAAGACAGAGAGAACGAGGGATAGAGAGAGGAGGAGAGAGGAAGAGAGGAGAGTCGGTGGTCGGTCGCCCCTCCGACGTCTGTCCTCGTTTCTGCGGTGGGAATGTTGAGGGGCCGCTCCCTGGAGCCTTTGTCTGACGCAGGGCTGTCTGTGTGTTTGAGCGTTTGGTCTCCCGTGCTGCCGGGTGTGTTGCGTGCTGATGGATCACCCCCGTCAGACAGGCCAGGGCCACGCCAGGGCCACGCTGCAGAGTGCAGACCCAGCACATGACACAGCACATAGCTCCAAGAGGCAGCTCCAAGACCACGTGCACCAGTGCACCACTCACTGCCTGATTCACTGCTCTTGTTTGTGATCTGCCTCTCGCATAAAAAAAAGGTGCAGGATGTCTGGAAATACAAAATGTCTGGAAAAAGAATCATATGTGAAACGATCTCTGTTTGTTGAATTGATCCACTCGGCTCTGCATTTTGAGAGAGATTTGAAGTGTGTTCTTTTGAGGCCGCTGTGTGGTCCTGTCGTCACTGGTGGTTTTATGCTAAGTAGCGTCAGTTGTGTTTCCACCCCTCCAGTGAGTGAAGTCTTTCAGTGGGTTCCAGATGGACCCTGGGGGAGCTGGTCACGTGACCCGCGCTGCTCAGAGCCTCTCTGTGCTGCCTGACAGGAAGCTGACCCATCTCCGTGACGACGGGCTGTCATCTTGGGCTCCGGAGGCCAACAAAGAAAGTCCTTCCTGTTGCCTCGGAGATGATCAAGCCTCCGTCCACCTCTGGTTTCCTCTGGGTCAGACGTCCCCGAGCACATCACTGAGTCAGTGTGCCGGGCAGGAGAGGAGTTTTGTCTGCCCTCCTCGTCACTGTGCTGTGGGGTCCGTCGACAACGTGATGCTTACAGTATGAGTCTGCTGGAGCTGGACGTGAGATTAGTTTCGTTCAGATTAGCGGGATGCCCCCAGAGCAGTCTTCTGAGGGCCAGATAGATGCAGACTGCCGGACCCTCATGGTGGGCAAAGGCCCACACAAGAGATCCTGCATTTTATAAAGCTGTGTCATAATAGCTGTTTTGCTTGGAATACTTGGGTTTAGACCACAGATTTTCTTGGTTGTAATGGAAGTATCCAAAATATAACTTTTCAGTAGCACTGCCCATGATTGCAACCAGCTGAGCGAATGTTCCCCAAAAAGTTTCTCTTTTTTTTTTTGGAAAATGGTATTACAAAATACCAGCTTTAAGCCCATGGGGAGCCAAGCATGTTCTGGAGGGACGAAAGAGAGAGAGAGAGAAAGCGAGCAAGAGAGAGAGAGATGAAGAGAGAGAGAGAGAGAAAGCGAGCAAGAGAGAGAGAGATGGAGAGAGAGAGAGAGAAAGCCAGCAAGAGAGAGAGAGAAAGAGAGCGAGAGAGAGAGAAAGCGAGTGAGCCTCTCGCACCGAGTCGAGAGCTGCCAGGCCGCGCTCAGCAGGCCTCAGTGTAAATAAGCCGGCCCACTGTTTGTTTGGTAGCACACATGAGGAGGATGCGGCCGGGCCTGGCGCTGAAATAGGAGCGCGCCGCTGGGGATCAGCACGCTGTTTACTCCACGGGCGGATATTGCAGTGGTGGCCGAGAGGATCCGCGGGGGGCAGGGTGTGTGTGTGTGTGTGTGTGTGTGTGTGTGTGTGTGTGTCATTTGGTAGGACTGTCCAAGCTAGTCCGAGTTAATCAATTCAGCCTGGCGGACAGTGCGATGCGATAAGCCATGTTAGGTTACATGGCTCCACTGGTCGGTTTACATGTTTGTGCCGGGTGATTGTTTCTGTAGCAGGAGAGTCAGCAGCTCAAGTGTTGATGGCGCATTGCTCTCCCGTGGTAGGAGTCTTTAGGAGACTGCAGCAGGTATTGGGAGGGAGGGCTGCTGCATTGTGCTGTGCTGTGCTGTGTTGTGCAGTGCTGGCCCTGTGCTGTGCTGCAGTAATCTCTGTTTTACTGCCACCTCACCTCACCTCAGCCTCCCCCTGAGCAGCCAGCCTGGGCACTGCTGCTGCTGCTGCTGCTGCTGCTGCGTCGTCCTCGTCTCTTTAACCTTCCCTGTCTTTCATGAGCACGCATATTTCTCCCTCTCTCCCTTTCTCCTTCTCCTTTCTCTTTCTCCTTATCTCTTCTCCTCTTCTCTGTCAGTTTCTTCCTCTCTCCTCTTTCCTGTCTCTTTCTGTTCACTACCCCTCTCTCTCTCTCTCTCTCTCTCTCTCTCTCTCTCTCGCTCTCTCGCTCTCTCTCTCTCCTTATTTCTCCTTATCTCTTTTGTCTGCCGCCCCCCCCTTCCCCCTCGCTCCTCTACCTGCAATACTCCACAGACGGGCTCCCCTCAGGTTGGCAGATGACAAAGCAGAAACTCAGCGCTGTGCCCAGTGCCAGCTCTCCAGGCCCGGCCCCAGCAACGCCAACGCAGATCAGACACTCCCCCCCCCACCCCCCTCACTCCCCCACTCCCCCACCCCACCCTGCCAGATGGCTCTCTGTGCAAGAAGACAGTTACAGCCCAACAAAAAGAGCCTGGACAGGCCCGAGCTCCAGGCGGGAACGTCGCTGGCGTTATCACACCGCTGGGACGCCAGGCTGCGGCTTCTGTCGTGCATAAAAACGTGGGAGGGGAGCTCACACACACACTGGGAACATACCCTTCCCGTGGCCCAGCGTGCCATGATGGAACCACGTGTTGCAGAATGCATGTGGGAAGGCCGTTGCGAGACGTGATTTGTGTTTGTGTTTGTGTGTTTTAGGGGGTTGTTGTTTGCTCCTTTGCTCGGTGGACATAAAGGGCAGCACTCCCACTCGCTGGTGATTCACAGCATAACTGTGGCAACGGGGCTTTTTGTTTTGCGGATCATTGTCTGAGAGACTGATGATGATGATGGACTTCTACTGTTTATATTCACTAGCACGTTACAGTTTTTACTCTGTGCGTGTGTGTGTGTGTGTGTGTGTGTGTGTTGTGTGTGTCTGATTTGTGTGTCTGATTGTGCGTGCATGCATTGTGTATGTGCATGCCTACTGTTGCATACGTGCCTTTTCCAAATCCTTCCATTCTGTTATCCACACTGGCAGTGCAGATGGAGGTCAGAACAAAGTCCGTTGAGATTCGCTGTGATCCGTGCCTACAGCTGTGTGTGTGTGTTAATGTGTATGTGCTTGCCCTGCATGCGTGTGTGTGTGTGTGTGTGTGTGTGTGTGTGTGTGTGTGTGTGTGTGTGTGTGTGTGTGTGTTCAAATGCCGTCACCGTCTGTTTCATTTCCTCTGCCCCTCTCGGCGCAATATAGCTGAGGGAAGCTAAACAGTGAGGGGGAGCGAGACGCTAATTGCAGTTGAGTGGACTACATGCGGCTATATATAGCCCGCACAGTCATAACATCACCTGCCTGAGACACCCAGGGCCCGATAAACATCATGAGTTTGGCACAGGCCAAGAGTAAGCTGTGCAGCACTGTGAGAATATTACTCCATGGGCCTACAGACCCCCAGTGCGACCCCTGGCTCCGTATATGCAAGTCTGTCTGGAGTCAATAACTCATCTGACGTGAGGCGCTGCACACAGAGAGGGGGCTTGTTCGCTGTTTGGAGCCCGGTGGGTCCTGTGTGGTCAACTGACTGGCCATGTGCGGGACGGCCTCGCCTCAGCCGCTCCCGAAGGGGCAGGCTTGGCCCTCTCAGTCCACAGTCCAGTCCTTCTCTCTCTTTTTTTCTCTTTCTTTTCCTTTTTCTCTCTCTCTCTCTCTCTCCTCTCTCTCTCTCTCTCTCTCTCTCGCTCTCTCTCTCTCTCTTTCTCTTTCTCTTTCTCTTTCTCTCACACATGCGCACACACACACACACACATTCCAGAGTGTGCTGCAAAACCCCTTATGCAATAGCGACCAGGTTAAAGTGGTCAACAGTTGTCCATCCCCCGTAAACACCGCTTTCGCTACACTGTCCGGCCACTTGAGCGTCTCTCAGCACGGCCCATCCTTACTTGCGTCGTGCCCACTAGTTTGCTTCCCTGCGCTAAGTGGAGGTCATTTGCCCGCCGCCGCCGCTCTCGTGGATGACAGTTCTATCTCTTAATGATGGGGCTGCGTGATGTCTCAACTTGGCTTGCGGGAGCCACAGATATTTGCACCGGGGTCACGGTGGTTTGTTCCAGCACGCAGGGGGTGGAGGGGGGAGGGGAGGGGAGGGGTGGGGGGTGTTATGCGCGGGAGGAGAGGGTCCTGGTTGGTGGAGGAGAAGGAGGACTTGTGGTTTGCTGCCTGGCACACACGTGTGTGTGTGTGTGTGTGTGTGTGTGTGTGTAGGGGGGGGGGGGGTTGTGTGTGTGTGTGTGTGTGTGTGTGTGTGGGAGGGGGCATCTCATGGGTTTTTGAGGAGGGAAGATTTTCTTCTTTTTGAACTGACGAGATGTTTACACTCACACAGGCTATTGCACAAGGCTGTAAACGGTTGTGCGTAATTCACTACGTCTGTGTTGGAGTCATTTGTTCAGTATTCCGGGTGTCATTGTGATCGTGTACATTGTAATACAAGATAGGAGTTAGGTTTGCCAAAATGCTTTTGTCAGATGTGGGAGAGCCCACAGCATGAGAATATTAGCAGATGTTACAAACACTTTTTTCACAAAGTGACGTTTTTAATCTTTTTTGCTTGCCTTGCTGATATTAAAGCCTGCGTGTTGAAACACTACGCTGGAATGTGCATGTGCACTGAGTGGCCTGTGGGAACTGCATGTCCAAAGGTGTTTATGTAACCCACACACACACACACACACACACACACACACTACAACTCACCACACACACACACACACACACACACACACACACACACACACACAGACACACACACAGACACACTCTACACCTCAACCCTCAACAAGCACACATTACACCACACCACACACACACACACACACACACACACACACACTCACACACACACACACACACACACACACACACACACACACACACACACACACACACACACACACACACACACACACACACACACACACACACACACACACACACACACACACACACACACACACACACACACCCAGGACTCTGTACAATCAATGAGCAGGTCACATGTACTGGGCTGCTGATTTAGCTCCCTCACTCACTCACTCACTGAGCAGCTTCCATGAGGGCCTGAGCCCAACCCAGCCCCACCCCCCTCTACCCCTCAGCTGTCTTCTGATTGGCTCCTGGTGTGTTCATGCCCCTTCACATCTCCCCCCCCTTGACATCTGACCTGACCTTGTGGGGTCAGAGGTCACTCGTGTAAATTCGGCGATATTCCTCCGCATTCCACACAGATTAGATTGCAGCAGGGAAGCAGAGAGGTGGAACGAAAAGGAGAGAGAGAAAGAGGGAGGGAGAGGGAGAGAGAGAGAGAGAGGGAAAGTTGTGGGGGAGAGAGGGAAAGAAAGGCCTTCAGAAAAAGAGGAGGAGGAGGAGAGATAGTACACTGAATCGGCGCACTGTAGAGAACACAGAGCACTGATTGTGGCCTGCTGGAGTGGGCTTGCCGTGGGTGAAGCCAGAGGTCAGTGATGGTGACCCAGCGCTGCTCCTCCTGTCCTGCTCCCCCACACCCCACAGGGGTATCTGCACTTAACCCCCCAGCCCATGCCCACTGTCCAGCCTCCTTATCACGCACATCAGATTGCACACAACACAATGGTCACTATTCCGCCATGTTAACACACTGGCATCGAGACATTGCGCAGGCTTGTCATCAGCGCAATCGTGTCTGTCTCCTCCTGGTCATCACAGAGCAAACACAGAGAGGAGATGTGAGTGTTGGACCGCGAGCGGATCATTCCCCGCTCCGGACCCATCCGTCACTCTGTTTTGGGTGTCATCGACCACTGTTCGCCGGGCCTCCCCTCCGCGTCCTAATGGAGGCGATAAATCCCTCCTGACACAGGGCTGCTTTTCATCAGGGGATTGGATGGGGCCTTTGCCGGGGCCTGGTGTTTATTGTAACAGAACAGGAGAGCCGCGCGGCAGCAGACGAGGTCTGGGACTCATCATCGCCCGTCCGGAGGAGAGGAGAGGAGAGGAGAGGAGAGGAGAGGAGAGGAGAGGAGAGGAGAGGAGAGGAGAGGAGAGGAGAGGAGAGGAGAGGGTAGCGTGACGTCGACACCACTAACACACCCCCCTCCCCCCTCCTGCCTCAACCCCACACACACCCCCACAGTCCATCGTCCTCTCCACCATCACAGCTGGCTCCGCCGAAATCAGAGCCAGTCCTCTCTCACAGCAGCTCAGCAGCTTCAGGCTGACCGGGATGCAGTAAGCAAGCCTTCAGCCTTCAGCCATCCCCTCCCCCAAAACACCCCCCCCCCAAACCCTCTCTCTCTCTCTCTCTCTCTCTCGCTCTCTCTCTTTTTCTCTCGCTCTCTCTCTCACTCTGTCTCTCTTACAGACACATGCACTCAAACACTTTTAAAAGCATGGTTAGCTAGAGAAGGAGAACAGTTACACAAGCCCCCTGCATCCCCTGCTGGCCCCTGTCTGTTCTCCAGAGATGCCTGGCTGGCTGGCTGGGCTTCTGTCCCCCCGAAGGCAACATCACTGCCTGCCTGTGTGGAGGTGAGCTTGAGAAAATGGAATACGTTACTAGTTCTCAATCCAGTTAGAAAGCTTGTCCTGCGATAAGACATGACAAATGACAAGGTGGTGAGATGAGCTGATGTCTCTGTGCTAGGGGAGGGATGGGAGGCGGACACAGCCAGTTATTGGCTTTCATCTGTCAGATTATTCTGCATGTGGAGCAGGTTTGCTCACACAGCCATGATGACCACCCATGCTCGTGCTCCTTTGTCTTTGCGTGCGTGTGTGTGTGCGTGCGTGCGTGTGCGTGCGTGCGTGCGTGTGTGCATGTGTGTGGTGGCCTCGGGCTGTCAGGAGGTGTGTGTGTGTGTGTGTGTGTGTGTGTGTGTGTGTGTGTGTTCGCGCTGAAAGGGTACCCACTCCACCCAGGTTGCTGGGAGTGGTATACTGTAGCTTGGGGAGGCAGGGCAGTGGTGGTGGTGGTGGGGGGGTGTTTGTCTGTAACAGTGACCCAAATATGCCACCCCTCTTCACAGCCCCCTCTCAGCAGCTCTGTGACATACTGGAGGAAGCTCAGTGAGCCGTGCCTCAGCAGCCTGCACGTTTCCTTCAGGCATGGTTCTGGCATGCAGGCGGCCCGCCTCCACTGAATCTTTCAGACGCGTTTGAATTCCTTAATTCTAATCCCAGTGCTTAAAATATGCATCCGGTCAAGGGGGCGCCTGTCATTTTTTTTTGGCACAGTTGTGAAATGGGTTTGTGCATGTGCATCCATTAGCCAAGACCCTTGGGCAATGTACCCCCAGACACAGACTCTGTCTCTCTCTCTTTCTCTTACACACACACACACACACACACACACACACACACACATACACTCTCTCACACACACACAGTTACTGATTTCTCTTGCGCTAGGCCACAGATAGCGGCCAGACACTCACAGGAGTGGCTCAGGCATGCGCCGCCCAGCGTCTGTGTCGGTTGCACCAGCCATATCATCTTCCTGTTGTGTAAACACTGACCATTAGCATTCCTGACTGTCCGTTTACATACCGGCATACACCCACACATGCCGCCACTACTAATGTGGACCAGATCTTAGTGTCATGGCAGGGATTATCTCAGAACAATGCCCTCAGAACATCCCTGAATTAATACAGGCTTGCTAATTAGGCTATTTTAGTTAGCCGTAGGATGTCCTCGGTTCTTGAAGGTCACTGTTGGTCAGTGAATTAATGAATGTTTGTTTTGAGGATGCTTTGCTTTAGCCATGTTAGCAATGATTATCTCTCTTGTAACACAGAGAGAACATGCATGCTAATATGTCTGTCAGTATTTTAATTGGCTGTTTTTAACCACAATAGGTCACAGACGGTCACTCAGATGGTATTAAATCATCAGCTGTGCTTTGTCTTGGGGTTCCTGTTGCCATGTGACTGTCTTTGTCTTGTCCGCCCGGCGCTTTGTTTTCAAAAGAAGGGTGAAGCGTTTCGAGCGCAAACAAAGTGTCTGTGTGTTTCGGCAGCAGAGCCGGCCAGTGGAACAATGGCGGAGTTCACTGTGGCCTGCTGATCAGAGGAAATTCCCCTCCTCTCCTCTCCTCTCCGCCGCTGCACTGAGACCCGCTGTGTGAGTCAGAGATACGAGACACTGTAGTGTGTTTTGGTCGTGTCGGGGAGATCCGCCGAGATTAGCTGCGTGCCCTTTGCACGTCCGTTTTCGTCGCTTTTTTTGTGTACTTCTGTGGCTCTTTGTGGCGGGCGAGGTCGCTGTTTTGCGGTCAGAAGCGGGGGCGGTTAATCGGTCTCGTTGTGGTCCGGCGTCCGCCTCCCCTCCCCGTGACGAGAGATGCAATCGCGTCCGAGCCGACAGCGTCAGGGATCTCTCTGCTCGGCTGCCACAAATCCCCCCCCCCCCCCCCCCCCCCCCAGTGCTAAGAATGGACCTCCTCCCCTCCCCGGGGGGCCTAGGAGGCCAGGCAGAGGGACACTGCACCCAGAGGAAGCAGGGAGGGGGGTGGGGACATGTTTGGGAATGGATGGGGTGAGGGTGGGGGGTGAGGGTGAGGGTGAGGGGTGGGGGTGAGGGTGGCCTGCAGGCTAGCTGGATGCCTAGCTGGCTGGCTGGCTCTTCAAGCTTCAGGCCCGATGTCAGTGTCTCTAAATGAGGAAGTCTTCCAGTAATTGGAGGGCATGATTGATGGTTAGACCCAGCGAAGGCTTACGCAAGGGCTGGGTGGAGGGGATGGGAGGGAGACGGGGGAGGTTGGGGGTCAGACTGCTGGAGATGGACGCTGAAGGGGGTGGCGGTGGCGGTGGTGGTGGGGAATCGTCGTCTCTGTGCCGCTCGGCCATCCAGTATCTCGAAGGCCTGTCACAGCAGGGCATCATCATCCCTCTGCTGCTCCACGGCAGCGTACTCTCCGTCTCCGCCGGCCCGATCCGGTCCGCCCTGACCATAACCGCTCTCTCCTCATATCGCTCAAGAGCTCCTTTTACATAACGTGGCATCGGCGCGCGGTTCACTGTGCCCGGCAGTGAGGATCCTCCGTCCCCTTCGGCACGCACACCGCCATGCGTCCCCTCAGTGTCCTGTATGGAGCAGCACGTCTCTGAGGTACAGTCTTCTCTATCTCGTGTGCATGAGTCCACTCTTCTCTTCTCTTCTCTTCTCTTCTCTTCTCTTCTCTTCTCTTCTCTTCTCTTCTCTTCTCTTCTCTTCTCTTCTCTTCTCTTCTCTTCTCTTCTCGTCTCGTCTCGTCTCTCTCTCCTCCTCTTCTCGTGGAGTTTGGCTTGACAGGCGTGGTGTGTTTTTCTGTTGCCGTGGGGGGGGGGGGGGGACCGCAGGCTTGTCAG